>NC_085961.1:5432941-5753298 GCF_910591565.1 Cydia splendana
AAAATAGACAGACAGGTAGAGGAACAACGGTTCAAGTGACAGAGTCCCGTGGGCATGCTTTGCTAGACCCTTGTAAACCCTCGAATGAAATTCGATGTTTGCTGGAAGGGAAAGTTTGGAATAGGTAGTGAATTCTCCTAAACATTGACTATTTGACTACATTGCTAGTGGGATTTCGCGTTGCTATAAACTCTAATTTTGGAAGCTTTTTTGATAGATCTAGTGATTAGTTATACACCAAATTTGTTAATGGACCAATGTTATTAGTTATGAGCTTCTAAATTAGTATTCATAAAGGAGCCCACTGATTACCAGTCCGCCGGACGATATCGGCCTGTCAGTTTAACGCAAAATTTGACAGCTCCGAACAACTGACAGGCTGATATCGTCCTGCAGACAAGTAATCTGTGGGCCCCTTAAAAATGTTATCCGTTGCTAATGTTCTTATTTAGGTACTCACAATCCAATAACAATATCTGAGCACGAGCGTTTAAACATTCTTGCACGTTAAATAACTCATGCTGGCTATTGTAATTATTACAAATCAATTTACCTCATTGTCGGATATTCAATCTGCCTATAACTCTACAGTAAAGTTATCAGCAACTACATCACCGGAAGCTTATAATTGTCTTCACTCAACTAAGTTCTCAACAGGAAGTTCTCGCATGTTCGAATAACACGAGGCTCGATATGTCGATTGTGTGAATCGAACAATCTCGTGCTCGGGCGAGTTGGCAACTTGACAAGCCGCTACCAAGGGTTTAATTGCTGGAATGATTCACTCAACGCTGAAAACTTGGATTTAGCTCTCATGATTGACAACGCACCTTTACTTCGTGGTAATTATGTTATCGTTTTTAGGGAAGGAGGGAGGGGAAATTACACAGATTCCCACGCGCGCTGAGCCTCGGAGAAAATAAGTAATAGACATACCAACAGATGTAGTGCATAATTATTTCCCATCGTATTTTCACGAAAACGTACGAATGTGTCTTGCTATTTCAGTCAGTCTCGGTGCAAAAAGTACTGAGGTTGACTGAAGTAGCATGACAAATACGAATGTTTAGAAAATACGATGGAAAACAATTAATGCACTACATCTGTACAAAAGCATGTTTGACTTTCAGATATGAATGACATGAGTATGATTGTCTATCCGTCTAGCAATTGTAACAGATAGTCTTCCAACACTTACGCGGGTTGCACTATGCCCAGCTGACATACTGATCTAGAAGTAATTCCTCGTGTTCAAGCATTTCGAAAAGTAAAAAACCTCTATAATTAGACCAAGAAAAGTCTGCAGCGATTTCGACAGCCCACGCAGTGCAAGTGTTATTTATACGTCATAATTTCATAGAAGTTTGAAGTTTAAAATAATTATACTTGCAATGCGTGGGCTATCAAAATCGCTGCAGACTTTTCTTGGTCTAACCTTAACTCCAAAGCGCTTTTGATTTTTAAGAGAGGTAACTTTTCTACTGCTCATCTTCTTTAAAATCTTTCGACTATTCGTAGTAGCAGTTTAGTGTGAGTCAAGTTCCTCTCGGTTGATTCGGGCGCTACTCAAATTTGCCTTCGGCATAACTTTGATCGAACCTATAACCGACTTTGTGTGTGCCAGCAACTGTTACACACATAGTCACCAACTGAGGATACGTTTAAACTATTGTTAAGTTTAAATCATCCGTTATTTTCAAACTTACGCGTTTTGAACACAAGTTAAAACATAATTTTTCACCACACCAACTGCTAAAGGCTCTCTTGATTGTGCAAAAATTGATAAGAAAGTCGCATTTTATCCACATGTGAGGAAAAGTAATCAAATGCAAATTCTGAGTTATGTCCTTATGATGATATTGAATGATAAATATTTAAAAACATTCACTTTGATTTTGTTTGATATTTTACAGTTAGTTTGTGTTGGTGTGGTGAAAAATTTTGTGTTTCACTCGGTGGCAAAATTTGTTTAAGACGAAACAGGAGCTGAGTTTTAAATATTTTAGGTAAATATACCCGTCTCGCTAACGGAAGCGGCACCTAAAAGTAGTGCGATAAGGACAAGGCGAAAAATCCTGCGTAAAAATCTCAAAAAACGAGGTTTCGTACTCTTCTGTTTCCTCCTCCAAAACTTAACCAATCGTAACCAAATTTGGAAATCTAAATGATTATGAAATTATCTGTATCGGACCGTTTTGATTTTTTGGCTAATTGATATCAGTTTTGAATGCCACGCCTCTCATTGCGGCATAGTCAATTAGGCCACTTTGGCCATTTTTGAAGGGCTCTAGCGCTTTTAAAAAACAAAAATATCAAAAAAGCAAAACGGTTCGACACAGATATTGACAATATTAATCTGTGTTGAAAAAATCATTGCTCTAGCTTCAAAAACCACGGAGGAAAACGAGGAGTACGTTTGTATGGAGAAATGACCACTCCCGTTGGCTCTTAACCCTCGTGCCTTGAAACCCTCGCAACGCTCAAGATTCCATTTTTCAATTTTGGAATCTTTCGCTTGCTCGGGTATCAATATTAGCACGAGAGGTTAAACAACTACTTTGCCCCCTTGTAAAACAAATAACTACTATCGGGTCCATCGCGATTCCGACTAGTCTAATCGGCGTCGAGACGTCGGAAATAAAGGAAACAAAATAAATTCGCGATATTGTTTTAATATAGTCTGTCAAGCCCTTTCCGTCAGTAGGAGTAAGAAGAAACCATGCTATCATCCTTTGAAACGGCCATAACTGTATCCTGTAATTTGCAGACGCGACACTTTAAAGAAAAGCGAAGACATCCACTCCAGACCGCAGCCAACCAAAGATTGAGCCTTTTCGCCAACGACACACACACTCACACATTCGTATATCAAAGGAGCCACTTACGCCCCTGCCAATCCAGAAAATCCAGTTAAAATCCAGACTATGTCCTGCACAGCAAAGTAGGCGTTAACATTAAGGAAATAAAGTTTATATTTCAGTGTTGTAAAGATTGGCTGCATTTGTCAGTCGAGTGTACTTCAGACGAGTTCGAGTTGTCTCGTTACTTGACTGTTTTTTAGCTCGTAATCGTCTTTGTGTAAGTATCTATGCTGGATTCCATGTATTACATGTGACATTTTTATTTAGTGTGGGTAAACACGGTTAGGTCTCTGCCCACTACTAACTACTAAGAAATTAGTAGATACCCTAAGCTCAAGACTAAATTAGTAGTTATAGTTACTAGTTATTAAACATTGCCTGCTTGAAAAAAGACACACACACACACACACACACACACACATACAAATTTTGCTTACTATACTTTTCTCTGCACATTAATTAAGTGCTAAATGTGTCCGTGACTCCACCCGATTGGGATTCGGTCGGTTTCATTTCCCCTCAATGGCGATCATTCCCAACGAAGTCGATTCAGTAGTTGAGTGAAAATGTGTTACCAGAGTATAACTGTCTATCTATAATATAGCCCTATTGCGTTGATTTGTCATCAGACCGGCTGGCACGAGTTGCGTTCTCGCGCGCGAGTCCATACTTGAAGTCGCGCTATAGATGTATGAAGTCGCGCGCGAGAACGCAACTCAATACTCATGCTAGCAGGTCAGTTCTCCTTCCAAAGTTCCAAGATTACACAACACGGTTGATTGTCATTGTCACTCGACCCGACTTACCCGAATCTGCATGGCAAAAAAAAGTTAACCCAAAAAAGGCGGACTTCATGCCACAGGGCACTCTCTAAAATCCGTTTTTCCCATAGGAGCCACCCGACATCCGATATCGGATAGACACTTCCGATAATTTCGGACATGTCGGGCCCCCCGTCAGCTATCGGACCGATAATTATTGTTTGTGTGCGTATATGTGTAGACATAATGTTTGCTGTAGTGTGCCGCTGAAGCAGTGCCGGCCGTACATTGTGGTTGTAGGATCCTACATCCTATAGATCGGACAATGTGAAAACGGTTGAAGAGACGCTATCGCTAAGTAGTATCGCTATCGCGTTGTGTAGATCTCATAGTCATGTATGTGGTCAAGAACAAGAAGCCAACTGCGCACAGAGATTAAAAAGTTCAGTCATTCGTACCCTTATCTTTTCCCATTCCTCTAAGTTGAAGTGTAACAGAAGCCAGTCTTCGAATTTCCTTCCAAAAGTACCGTAAACTCGGGAATTTTATTGTAAGAGAGAAATTCCTGAAGTAGTAAATCCCCAGTTTTAGAGTTTCCAGGCACGTAACGATGGGTTATTTCAACACTTTCCTGATTGCATTTTCCAATTCGCTGATAGTAGCACTATATCTGGGTGCATCGGCCAAATATTTACGTGTGAGTTATTGGGTTTCATTTAGAAATCTAATTATAATTCCTATGTCGTATTGTTGTCATTATAAAGCTTTAATATATGTGCAAAAGACGAAAAGTTGTAGGTAATCTCAGTAATACGGCGCTGTACGCCGTCACACGTTTTGTGGTGACAATACAATATGACAACGGTTCTCTGGTTCTATCAATTCGTCAGTAGGTATTATCAACAGACGAAAAGTAAATATGAACTGTAATAAAATAATAGAACTTCATCCAGCTTAATAAGTTCGCTCGAATCGTCTTCCGGAAGTAAAAGTTGTCGATTACGCTAAAAAGTTCGCAAAACTTGCATCACAAACAATATTTATTTAGGTACGTACCAACATTTTTTGAAAATAAAAAACTTTATTAAAGGAAATGTGTCGCTCACCTACAAAGTCGAATAATTCGCAGAAATCTGAAAGTTGGACTTATCAGAGTTTGAAGTTAAGCGACTCAATTGATAATCATTAACATGATTTGATTTTGATTAGACATAATCAAGTTGGATTTTTATCGTCCGAATGCAGCCTCTAGTTATGCCCCTGCTATGCTACATATTTATACCGCCTGCATAAGTTAGTATCATTAACTCGGCCTAGTGCTACTTACAAAGTCAAGTGCGTGCTAAGCTAGGCCCTAATCGGTCATGCATAATTTAGTGCCAGTTTACCATAATCAATATAATCATAGTCGGACGCCAATTTATACAATGGGTGAATTTCAATTTTATATCTATTACGTATTACGCTGAAACGTTGCAAACGATACCATAACAAGTGGAAAAAAATCACTGTGTCGGGAGAGGCTTAAACTGGCGACTCGGTTACCAGCCCGCTGCTCTGCCGCTCTCCGCCCTCAGAGTAGGGTAGATAGTAGGTGGTAGGTAGGTAGTAGGTGTATCTGGTAGATACAAATTTAGAATTTCCTGTCAAAATTCCTGATTTCGGAATATTTTTGACGACGACGACGGGGGGAGGGGGGGTCTAGCCGTTATAGCCGCGATGGCCACCCGATTGAACCGATAGCCGCGTTTTATTAATTTAAGTAAATAAAAAGGAACTTTATAAAAAAGTCTATCAATTCAAAAAAATCCTGACATTTTCGTGTTCCGTCCCCATTCCTGAAATATCAGGAAAATTCCTGTCATCTGGTAACCCTACCTCAGAGGGTCTACCGCGAACCACGTGACGTGTTGCGTCCCTGTCATACTTACGTACGGATTTACAAGTGCGACAGAGAGGCAACACATCGAACGTGGTCCGCGGTAAGCCCTCTGTACTGTACCCCTAGTGTAAAGTTTCATCCGATAGCGTGACGTGACGTACCTACGCGTTTGCGTTAAGTGTTATTTTGTATGGGATTTTGAGTTTCCAAAACGTCCCGCTTGGCACGCCGTTCAGAATCCCATACAAAAATAGACAACGCAAACGCGAATGCTCGTCACGCTATCGAATGAATACACTAGGGGTTCAGGTCTATAACCGCGAAAATCGAAGTTCGCAAATTGCGGGCATTTTTCTCTGTCACTCTAATTACGCCTTCATTGGAGTAAAAGAGAAACATCCCCGGAATTTGCGAATTTAGGTATTCGCGGTAGCCCCTCTGAGCTACCGAGATCCGATGAGACACCCGAGACCGTGATTTTTTTCACTACTTATTTCTTTATTTTTAAGAAATGAATTTTATATCTTTGATAATTCTTAGGTCATTTGATATCTATTTTGCCAAACGAGAAAGTGAAGCCTTAGGTGGGTTTTTGGAGATTTGTTTACTGAAAGTGACCTGGTTACCAGGATACCTACTTTGCCAACTAGGGAACAAATCAATTTAATAAATATTTCGATTTTGTAATTTTAAGTGATCACTTAAAAATATCCTTTAATTAAAATTAGAATACTCCTGACATTCACTGCCAGCGACTGCGTTCGTAATAGGCGCTTTTCGCTACAAACGGGAAAACCGTGTATATCGTAGACCGATATGAATTTGAACACGATTTCATTTTGCACAGGTAATTAGCGGTTTCGTTTAACAAAAGATAACAATGCCATTCATCGCCAGGTAGTCTCTCAAGTGGATCCCGACATTTTAAAGCCTGACCAGTAATATATGATCATTGTCAAGAGGGCGCTGTTATTCTCATGTATAGGGTGACAGTTCAATATAGTATGAAAAAAATAGTTCCAGTGAAATTCCGCAACATGGCGCGTGATCATATATTCCCGGTCAGGCTTTAAAACCATACGACAATCATCGGCTACGCTTGTAGCGCGTAGCTTGCGCTGGGAGAGAATATGTTTTAGATACATCATTTTTTTTTTAACAAAGGGGTCATAAAATTTAACTAATCACCTAGGTACTTAAATATTAAGTTCTGAATAGCCATCGCGTGCTGTTAATGGTTCAAATTGGTCTAGACGAAGTATTTTAAAGTAGATTTGTCAACTTAGGCCAGGTCTGATAGCAATCAGTGTAATGGTTGTTTCGTGTTTGATAAATTATTTTAGTTCATATCATGTGTTATGTTATGCCCTTGTATGTATGTGATACGTCTGAAGCCGTGTCGCTTTTTTAACCCTGTTTTGCTTAAATTCCGTTGTGCAAACGAGCAAAACGTTAACTCAACGACGGTTAGTCCGTTAAAAATATCTGCCTTTTTTCATAAAAACGGATCGATTGACACCTCAGTCACCAAACATAATATGTTCTAAGTTAGTTCAGCGCCAGCGGGAGCTACGCGCTACGAGCGTAGCCGATAATTACGTACTAAAATAGTATGTACGAACAGAGAACTCACCTAACGGGTCGCTCGCAGTGAATGTGATATTGATATGTCAAAAACAAATACGATAACGCGTTTCGACTTTCGACACAGATCGCGACTAATATTCTACCACAGCCGTAACAGCCATCGGAACCAGTTTGAATATCGAATTTATTACGCGAGAATACGATGATAAACAAATAAATGCGTTTTCCGATGGCTGTTTATACGCGTTGGAGCAGAGTATAAAATTTATTTTACCACCACTTACTGCGTAATCTATATAAGAGAATGTATGGTTGCTTCGTGTATTATTAAGAGAAAATATTCTACATCACTTTCTGAGAAACCTTCTAATAAAACTCCAACTGACATTAGCCAATATCGAAATTGGAAATAACTCCCATTATCCACAACACACTCCGCACATAATCACAATCACGTGTACATTTTTCCACCTTAACCCGACGTAATAAGGCGACTATTTGTATTCATGTTTATGGCTGTCTGTACATGCACGGCACACACCCCTCTGCGATCCATCACCGGTGTTTGATTTGTCACGTCACCTGTTTGCTGAGCACATGTTTGGCTGCGGTCGCCAAATGGATTATATGACGAACGTTAGCGAAATGCTGTTTTGTCAGTGTAGACATTTCTTTACCTGGGTCAAACAGATCACTGTGTTATGTCTTTCCTGTAGACATACACAAGAGTTAAGGGCTATAAAGGTTAATTTTCTTATTTAACCCTTATCCACGTGAAAAGGTCCTCCTTTTATTTAGAGAACTATGATAAAATCATTGCTTACATGCCCACAAGCTGTTAACTATTGCCCACAGGAGAGAAAAATGTGCTGTTCGCGATAACACGCTAGTTTTCTCTCCTGTGGGCAATAGTTAACAGCTTGTGGGCATGTAAGTAATGATTTTATCATAGTTCATTAAATAAAAGGAGGACCTTTTCACGTGGATAAGGGTTAAATAAGAAAATTAACCTTTATAGCCCTTAACTCTTGTGTATGTCTACAGGAAAGACATAACACAGTGATCTGTTTGACCCACCTACATCATATTCTTATTCTGAATATTAATTTATTTCTATTTCATAGAGCAATATATACTCGAATTTAAACTGTTGTGAGACATACTAACATTGAAAGCAAAGCAACATATACCTGCATAAGAGCGCGGCGCGCTCATTCTTTCTTCCGTGCCTGCATACATATTCAGGGGCCCACAGATTACCAGTTCGGCGGACGATATCAGCCTGTCAGTTGTTCGGAACTGTCACCTTTTGCGTTTAACTGGCAGGCCGATATCGTTCGGCGGACTGGTAATCAGTGGGGTTTCAGCAATGTCACGACCGACGACCGGGTTCCAAAGTTTGCCAGGTTAATTAATTTCAACTCTGTCAAATTGACAAAGTCAAGACATGGGGTCTCTGTACTACCTGTATGTAATTGTGTACACATGCGGGTCGTCAGGAGGATATGGTTGTTATGCCTGGTGAGGTAACTAGCGCCACCTAGTTCAGCTAATAAAACCACGTCACCGATATAAGAATATATTGGCACGAGCCAGTTCAATAGTAAATAAATACATAAAAATAGATTATATCCATATAGGTACGTGCTCATCACACAAATAAATTTCATTAAGTACGGAGATTCGAACCCACACCCTCGAGCTTCGTAGGCAGGGTAGACCAAAAAAACCTAAATTTAGTAGGTACTAGCGTGAATTAGAGCTTATTTGTACCAAAATGGTTAACATTAACTTATATGAGTCCGCCGAAACCATTTTTCAGTCCATTGCAACGCCATTGTAGTCCTTTATATATCTACTCGTACTTACCTGCTGATTACAATGTGCTCAAAGCGAAATACGGGTAACATTCTCATTTCGACAGCACCATGCCACTTCCAATCGTATTTCAAGTGCGGGAGGGTCCATATTACGTCGGATTAAGCGTCGAGGACTCGTTTGTGTTAATTGAATCGCGCGTGGACCGTACGGGATGTGAATGACTCTTTATAAAATCCGCTAATTACATTGGATTTTGCATTAAAAAACAACAGAGAAAACTAAAATTACAAGACTGGTCTTTGGCAGCCTCTAATTATTATTTCACTTTTTTTCTTCTTTTACCCATGTTGTAGGTACCTATTCTCAAGCGTTCTTTCGCATGTCAGTCAAACATTTCGGTACCTACTTATAGTAGATAGGTAGCGATAGTGACATGAAAATTAATAGCAACATTAATAAAAGTACATCAGCAGCCTGAATATACAATGCAATATGTATGAAATAATAACACATTATCAGGATGTAAGAGGTCCTCACGATGAGAGAGAAAATAATATCTAGTAAGATTTGAACGTGTATAAAGTGTCAAAACCAGACAAAATATCCTAAAATCTTTTCTGGTACAATCGAATCGAGGTCGATAGGTTAACAACATTGTAGCGATTACGGTTTAACCTTCGAATACGCTTAGGACCCTCGACGCATTTCGGTCGACAACAATAATTTAATTAGCCCACCGCTCCAGCTTTAGCTAGACATCTATGGCCAGACACAAAAGGTCATAAATCTATAGAGAATGCAAACAATTTAACAACTTGCACAAGTTGTTCGTCAGACGAATACGGGACACTAAAACAAATATGACCAATCAAAATTCAGTGGTCGCGTTTTCAAATGCGTTCTCAAGCGAGACGCTTAACTTCAAACTCGGGTAAATCCATCGTCAGATTATGCGATTTTGGTATTAAGAAAAGGTAATAGGGTAGATATTTGCTGAGGGTCGAATGGATTTACCCGAGTTTGAAGTTAAAGCGACACAAGTTACCTACAACATTCTCTGCCCCACATCGCCAACATTTATTACCGAAGAATGCCCGCAATTGTCGGAGTTCCGCCATTTTTCCCTGGGAATTTACGTCGTCCGGATTCTACGGGATCGCGCCGAGATAGTAGAGCAGGTTTATTGAAGCCTGGGAAACCTTCAAGAAATGCGTCCAATCATTATCATTGAATAAACTTGAGGATAAAGTGTAGATATCGCTAGATAAGATTCAATCTAGTACTGCTGTGTACAGGGTTGGGCAGATTAAGTGTCCTAGTTTTAAATAACCATAAAATTAAAACAAAGCTTCAAATCTGAATATTAAACTTGTTTTTATTTTAAGCATACTCTATATTTACAAAATTAATTCATTAGCTCAAATCGCTCTCCTTTAACCTGTATAACTTTACGCATTCTACCATAGAATGCACGCGGCACCTCATCTGGTATATCGTCACATATATTGAGTCTTGACCAACCGATGATTGAATGAATTTAAATTCATTCCCTGTGTGTTGCCAATCCTGCTGAGCTTGTATCCCCATATAGAAAAGTCCAACGGATTCAAGTCTGGTGAAGATGCAAGCCATTCTTGCCACGGTATAAAGTCTGTCAAATTTGTTCGACACCAATCTTGTGTACGTTTAGCTTTGTGAGACGGGGCACTGTCTTAATGAAAGCAATAATAGTCATCCCCAAACAACTTTCGGATATTTTCTAGCATATGACCCTGCAACACGTTCTGAATATAATAGTCGTAGTTAATTTTTACTCCCCGGTCAATGAACAGCAGTGGTAGTTTGCCCCTAGGTGATATGGCACCCAATACCATGACAGCCGACGAACGCTTTGAAACAGTACGGCTAATTAGTCTACTGGAATATCCCTTAATGAAGCACCGTAAACGCGATAATTTTGTTGATTGTGGCTATCTTGCAATTGAAACATCTTTTCGTCGGAAAAAATAATATCTTGCACGTTCGGAATTTTTGCTTGTATAAATTTACAACGAGCTGGCGTTCCGCGTCCATGTTGATAATGATAACAATATAAAAACAATAGATATCAAGCTGACGTCTAGAAATCATAAAGACGCATAAATTCTCGATTAATTTTAAATAGTTAAAAAATGTTGCGCTATATTTAAGTAAAATGGCAGTACAAAACTAGGACACTTAATCTGTCCAACCCTGTACAGTACAGATCTCTATGAACTGGATATGGAGTTAAAGTTAAAAACCAACATGTGTATACACAACACATAGTCCGTTATTTATAGATAACTTTGCTCGCTTTTCCGTATTTAGCTATTTATTAGATAGGCAGGTACTTTAAAGGACATATACTTATTGAAGTTAATGAGGAGTTTCATTCTCGAACTGCTAAATTAATATAAAAATACTGTCCTGTCACCATAATCCAAATGTGTGGTATTTAGAGCTCATGATCCATACTTTTTATAAATATGCTGCTCTGTTTGGTTAGACGGAAGAGATCTGTTAATATTTATTGTATTATTTTAATAGTTTCGGTTTATGTAGGTAGGTACTTGTATTGTGCAATGAAGCGTTTTACTATTAGGTACCTACTAGGTACTAAATTTGTATACTAAATTCGGACATTCTACCACTGAATAGTGTTTGTTTTGGCTGAAATTGTATAAAAACCCCTAGGATTTATACAACGTAGTGCTTATAACACGGCAATTCCGCGTTTTCGCATAATGGGCTGAAATCAAGCTAGTTCTAATTTACAAAAAACCTAACTACACCATTACTAGAACGCTATACGCCTTTTACCTTAAAAAATGAGCTGTGCATTATTCCTAATGAAAAGTGCTGGCCATATTCAACTCCACGATCCAATCCAATATAAGCAAGACCCCGAGAACTTCAACAGCTAAACATAACTGAAGCTCAAACTTACACTGGTCCTTAAAGCGATATTCTGAACATGCGTTGGAATGAACAGTCTTGTCGCGGCAAAGAATGGCACAATTAGTGAGTCGTAATTAACTGGTGTCTGGAGAAAATGGAACCGTGTCTTACGCTGTTACGGTTCTCCTGGGCGACATTTTACTATTACGGAACTTGCAAGAGGATTTTTAAATACAGAAGACTGTATGGGCACTTTAAAAACCCTTCTTCTTCCGTTATCCCGGCATTTGGCCACGGCTCATGGGAGCCTGGGGCCCGCTTGACAACTAATCCCAAGAATTGACGTAGGCACTAGTTTTTACGAAAGCGACTGTCATCTGACCTTCCAAACCAGAGGGGAAACTTTAAGAACTAATGGTGTTATTCATAAACGTCTGCCGAATTTAATAGGTTGTTGAAAATCGTTTGTCAGTTTGTCTTTTTAAGAAATAGATCTGGGGGCACGGCAGTGCCCCCGCCAAGTCGAGCAAAACAAAGACGCACAGCCGTACCATCCTTTTCCCGGAGGCGATTCAGGCGATTTTCGACGTCCTGTAATACAGTTTAACAGAAAGATTTGCTTAAAAGACAACTTATTGTATAGATTTGCAATTGAATTGAGTGCCATCATAATCAAATTGAAAATTGATTGAATGTTTTTAAACTAGACATATTGTTTTCTAGGCGGATTTTGACTAAACTAAAAATAAGTAAACAATAAGAAGTATATTATATTCTTTCTTTTAATATCACAAATAAAATTGAGCACATTTTTTAGTACATACCTGCGTTTAACGCACGTTGTAATAAATAAATAACATATTTTATAACATTTTAACAAACCAAATAAATTGCACGAGCAGGTATGTTAAATAAAAATAAAACTAATTATACCTTTGCAAAAGTAAAGGTTTTTGTGACTTCTCAAATGAAAAACAAACTTAACCTAAAATAGAGTTACAATATATAATTTAATTTTGGACGGACATTATATGGGTATGCAACCCGATAAAGTTAAGCGATAAACATGTTTACGTACCTAATAATAAATAATAATGTGAAAATTTTACAATTACGAAGTGTATTTCAGTCTACTAGAAAAATGTGACCGAGCTAGAGGCCCATATTTCAGAAATTAACTGAAGACAGCTTGGACACCATACCTTTCGCATCGTATGATGGTCCCTATGAGAGTACTATTTTATATGGACTAACCGTCACATAAAATGTTGTAGACATTATTTGGAAGTATATTAATTTATTTAGAAATATAACGTTTAAGTAACAAAAATACGGTAAAAACATATTTCTTCAAATATTTTTAGTGTTCCGTGCAAAACTTTGTTCACGGAACACTTATGGGCTTCGAGCAACACCGGCTTCCGACACATCGGAAGGGAGGGGCCCAAGCGATATCTTACCGTACAAATCTTTCTGTCATTTTTTGCGGGGGGAAAGGTACACACAGTCGCACTTCTCACACACTTACATACAAAATCCAATCTGTAATGACGACACAAATACATAGAAAATGACACACGTCAAAGACAAACCTTGCAAACCTCGATCTCTTTTTGTGTACGAACGAGTCACAAGTGTCACAACACGCACACTAACAAATTTTCGTCTAAGAATTTTATTGTATTCTGACAGATGAGAAGTCGGATTTGTCGCTCGACCGATCCGCAATTTGTACTGGGCGAGCAAAATCAATAAATCCAACAATTACTTGAGACTCAAATATAATAATTGTGTTTAAATGTAATTAAACGTATGATATGTAAAAAAAATATTACATGTGAAATGTAACACCTTCTTCTTGTAAATTTGATGTCCCCGACCTCTTTTTACGACAACAAACCGAGCAATTAGGCATTTTTTCTGCTGCTGTGTTCACGCGCGCGGACTCGGTCTAGTGAAAAATCCGAGTGCAACTAGTTTTATTACCCGCGCTAGATCAGTTGATCTTGTACCTAGGCAGAGGGGAAATAGTGCGAATGCCGCCTCCCTTCCGTGTTGCTCGAAGCTTATGGGATTACTTCGGTCTTGCAAATCAGTTATAGAAACTTGAAGGAACTGTCATAGGGACCATCATTCGGCGCGACGCGCGCGTATAGTGTTAGCTGTCACTAGTGTCACTACCACCAAGCCTTTAGCTTGGTTTACTACGGCTCACCTTCACAAGGGATAGAACGTGTAAAGAATAATATCTGAAACAAAAATAAATATTGTTGTACAATACAATCGATAAAATGTACCTAAATATAGTAAATTCGTATTTTAAAACAATGTAAGGTCAACCGGGATAAATGCGTCTCTTGTGGTAAATGCGTCTTTTGAAGATATCTTCGAAATGCAACATAATTATAGCCGTCTGCATTCAAAGTTCAGGGACCACACTTCGAACAGAGTGGCTTGCAATAGTTCTATAATGTTCTGTTTAGAAGAAATCTTTAAAAGACTCATTTACCTCAAGTGATGCATTTATCCCGGTTGACCTTATAACAAAAACCGGACAAGTGCGAGTCGGACTCGCCCACCGAGGGTTCCGTGCTTTTTACTATTTGTTGTTATAGCGGCAACAGAAATACCTACATCATCTGTGAAAATTTCAACTATCTAGCTATCACGGTTCATGAGATACAGCCTGGTCTGGTCAGCCTGACAGACAGACGGACAGCGGAGTCTTAGTATAGGGTTCCGTTTTTACATTACAGGGAAAAAGCGTATGTAGCGAAAAGCGACTACGGCCTGAGCGCCCGCCTGGCGGGTTAACAGTGAATGCGGTAAAGTTTGAATGAATGGCACGCCAGTAACCACACCTCTTCCTCTTACCTCCGGGTCCATAAATACGTATACTAACCAACAAAAGCCTCGAATGGGTTATTACCACTAGTTACCACCAACCATTGAACTCTAACAATATTTTGGTGGTAACTACTGCGAAAAAGAAGTCCCACCTTTTACTAGTGGTTAAAGGTGGGAAAAAATTCCCAGTAGTTACCACTGGTAACAACTTAGTGGTAACTAGTAGGAATAACCCATTGCTCATACGTAGACCTTGTGTTTTTGCGATAAGGTTGAAAAACAAGAACATACCTTCAGACGGAACCGAAATGTTTAGGACCTCCTGTCTCGTCACATTTCTTAAGAAAACGCCCGTGAATACATCCTGAAACAAGTTCGGTGTCATATGTCTGTAGCAAAAAAAGTTGATTACATGAGACTTATGAAAAAAAAACTTTTTTGTATGGGCTTTTAAGAAAATTAAATTTTTACGGTATTGTAACCTTTAAGATTCACGCGACGTTGTTTTAGATCATACAAAATCTATTTAAATTATTTTACTATACTTAGATACATTTCTTTAAAGTAAAACATGTATTAGTTAAGAAGTTGTTACATTTTGACTTATAAAATAAAATATAATAATCTCACCATAATTGTATACACATCAGTCGCTTCCAACCCATAGTCCGCAGGCTTGAAAGAGACATATTGATTGTCTCCCCTCAAATTGACAAGTGCGAAAGAATAGGAAGAATAGATGTCCCCTTTCATCGGTAGGTGGCGCTTCACCCACAATGTAACTTTCTCTCGAATCTGAAATTATCCAGAGAAATGGGGCTGGCAACTGTCAAACGTCTTTATAGATGGCGTCACCAGTACGGATATGACGGTCTTTTTTGGCTAAGTGACAGCCTGATAAAACGGTGTCCGTCACTTTCTATCCCACGGTGTTAAAAAGTGACAGTTATTTTATCACGTGGATAAAGCCATCCATAATACGCCGGCAGCATAGGTTTTACCTGTGTCTAGTTTTGTTCTATGAGATTTGGTTTAAAGGGCTAGGCCATTAAATAAAATAAAACAATAATTTGACACTATTCGTAGGGTAGACAGGTAGAAACCGTAAAGACCGGCCAATCCCATTAAGAAATTATTCCTATTCCGACAAAGCTTAAGCAAAAATACATTTCTATTCATGGAACTCTATTTTTATAACTTGCTCCTGCCCACGATCTTATCCGCAAAGAAAAGGGATATTTTCTTATTATTAGGGTCGTGCAATCACATTTACTGAAATCTATAGAAATAACTCTAAAACCGTGATTTAGAAACCCCCGGCAAAATTATAATAGCACTGTGTAGAGTGTGTAGTGGGTTAAAACCTTAATGCACATACTGTCGACCTAAATGAATGAACTTACCTACTCATCTATATATATATAAACTAGCGACCCGCCCCGGCTTCGCACGGGTTAACAAATTATACACAAACCGTCCTCAAGAATCACTCTATCGATAGGTGAAAGCGGCATGAAAATCTGTTCAGTAGTTTTTGAGTTTATCGCGAGCATACAAACACACAAACAGACAGACGCGGCGGGGACTTTGTTTTATAAGGTGTAGTGATGTGTGTGTCCTGACTCCTGGCTGATTGATCAACGCAGAGCCGAAACTATAAAAGCTAGAGAGTTGAAATTTGCACACTAGGTTGCATTTAAGTATAAAGTTTACCTACAAGAGATAAGAAGCGATTTTGAAAAACTCAACCTTCTAAGGTGGCTAAAATGGGGATGAAAGTTTGTATGGGGAACAAGTTTTATTTTAAGTTAGGAACTCGAAACTTCGCAATAAGACATTTTTATAAAGTACGAGAAAAGTTATTTCAGTGTTTTTGAAAATTTATCCCTTGAAGGGCGGATGATGTTGCTCATACATAGGTATGATATAGGTACGATAGCGTAATAATTACCTTAAAGGCTGCAGCCATCTTCCCCCGAGGGTCCTGGGCTATGGCCAGCAGGTCCATGTTCTGAAGCAGTTGTTTCTCGAAGGGCTTGATGTTCCTCATGTCGCAGCTGAGCAGGAGCGGCGCGGACCACATCGACCACAAGCCCATTTGGATGCGGCTTTGGCTCTCGGTTAGGCCATTGTTTCCTAGAATTATCTGAAAAAAAAAATTACTGGAGTAGGTACAGGGGGAAGCGTAGCGTAGGGGTTGACGTATGGCCACGCGGACAGAATAACGTCAGAGACAAACGCCACACTGCAGGCTAGTATGCACTGGGCCCAAGACAGAGCGGCTTGGAGAGCACTAGTGAAGAGTGTCCACAGTCGTCACGTCCCTCAGCCATGAGGATACGACAAGGAAGAAGAAGCCAGGGTTTCGCTAGAAGGTAAATGTTCCGGGTCTAGTGTTTGCTTGATATCGGTTGGCTTGATATCTGGAGATATCGTACGGATTAATTCTGCCGGCAACGACGTCAGGCCAAGTTGAACAACACATCTACCGGCACTGGTTGGATGTTGCCAGACAAGCGAAGTCCTCTATCGCGTCATATAACATCACTGACGACAGTGGCGACACGTTCACGATATGTCACTAGATGTGTCGAGCTAAACGCACAATCCGGCAAAGTTGCGCCACATTACTTGACTTCGTTGGCAACAGATGTAACGCGACATTTCTGCCAATCCAGCCTTACCATGTAACGTAACTTAGCGTTTGGCGTGAGTTTTCGATATTTCAGCACTGTTGCAAGCGCCACGTTCTATGCATCATCATCATCATCATCTCAGCCATAAGACGTCCACTGCTGAACATAGGCCTCCCCCTTTGGGGGGGTGAATGCCACAATCGCCACGCTTGGCAGGCGGGTTGGCGATAGCAGTCGAGTACACCGAATTTGAGGGACGCTGCTGCCCGTCCACCGGTGGTCTTGGACGTAGTTTAAGGACATACCCGGGTCCACGTTCTATTACAGTACAGGTATCTTAAGTTTAGTTCAGAGCAGTTTTATTAAGGTCACGATGATAATAATGTTAAATAAAGTATGCATGCTGACCATGTCAGGATCGTTCCACTGGCCCGGCTTGTGGAACTGCCTGTACAGCTTGTTGTTCTTCTCGTAGTTCTCTATGATCCACACGACATTACCGAAGTTGATGAAGATGTCGTGGAAGTTACGCCACATGTTACAGTGTTTCGCGATTGGCGCGTAGCTGAACTGGAAACACGGGATTTGTTCATTTATTCTTGAAGTACTAAGCCATAAAATAAGGAAGGTGACGATTATGTTGTCCAGCCCCAAAGCTGGGTTTAGATGGCTGTAACGTGTAATGTAATCCATCGTGTAATGTAACACGAATTCTGCGAATTACATGTGACGGTCGTGCCGGATCCATCGCCTGTCGGTTCTTATAGTTCGTTTTTTTTTTAGCATTAGAAATAAGGTAAACAATCTTAATGTGTCTTTTAATTGAAAAACACTTTTTAAAATAAGTTAGGGCAAATATGTAACAATTATGAATCTAATACGATCATTTTTATTATTCTTATTCTATTTATATTCTTCTGCTTTCATAAGTAATAGTTACTGATTAAAAAAAAGCGTTTTTCAATTAAAAGACATGTCAAGATCGCTTACCTTCTTTCAAGTTCTTTCTAATGCTAAAAAAAACGAACTGTAGTGCGCGTCCACACGTTGACGCTATATTACACGAAATCTTACATTACACGTTACACCCGTCTGGACCCGGCTTAACGTATGACATGTTCTCCCTAAGCTGCGAAAAATGTAAAGTGAGCCGAAATTGAGTGACACAAAAAAATACGCTTCCATTCTATGGAGTCGCCCGCGAGAACGCAACTCATGCAGGCCAGAATCGGGTACATATGCCATGAAATCAAACACCTGTTTTAATATTAGCGGAGACTTTAGTACATAATAATAATACGAGTACCTATGTTACGTTCCTACTCACCTCAGTCTTATGAATATACTCCTTATAATAAGGCCAACTGCAGGAGAATACCATGGGTCTGCCAGTCTTATTCAAATGGTGACCAAGCTTTATGTATGCTGTAAACAATACACAATATACTACAACTTAAAAAGAATATGTGTGTTAAAATTAGGTCTTAAACAAACAAAAACATCATAATAAGACGCGGTCATTTGCCACTAGGGGCGAGTATCAATGTGACAAATTGTTAACTACAAAAATAAATAAATGACCATGTAGCTTTTCTTTCATATCTGTCATTCCGATATATTTATTTTTCTTTTCAATTGGCGTTCGTTAACTCCATCGTCAGGTTTACTATCCCCCCAAATATAATACTATAACTCATTGAGTATGGAGCGATGTACGAGTAACAGTGCACACGGACCCACCACTCTGTGACAGTGCAGCTTGCAATAAGTATAAGTACTTTATATAGAACGAAATATGAAACGTAATTCATTCATCATTAGCCTTTGCGTCTATTCCATAAATTGTCTGCAATCTTCGAGCAACACCGGCTTCCGACACTTCGGAAGGGAGGGGCCCAAGCGATACCTCACCGTACAAATCTTTCTGCCATTTTTCGCGGGGGGAAAGGTGCACAGAATCGCACTTCTCACACACTTACATACAAAATCCAATCTGTAATGACGACACAAATACATAGAAAATGACACACGTCAAAGACAAATCTTGCAAACCTCGATCCCTTTTTGTGTACGGACGAGTGACAAGTGTCACAACACGCACACTAACACATTTTCGTTGAAGTATGTTATTGTATTCTGAGAGATGAAAAGTCGGATTTGTCGCTCGACCGATCCGCAATTTATACTGAGCGAGCAAAATCGATAAATCCAACAATTACATGAGACTAAAATATAATAATTGTGTTTGAATGTAATTAAACGTATGATATGTAAAAAAAAATATTACATGTGAAATGTAACACTTTCTTTTTGTAAATTTGATGTCCCCGACCTCTTTTTATAACAAAAAACCGACCAAACAGGCATTTTTGTGCATCAGTGTTCACGCGCGCGTCTGGACTCGGTCTAGTGAAAAATCCAAGTGCAACTAGTTTTATTACCCGCGCTAGATTAGATTGACGCACTAATCTTGTACCTCGGCAGAGGGGAAATAGTGCGAATACCGCCTCCCTTCCGTGTTGCTCGAAGTCTGCAATAGACGCAAAGGCCAATGATGATGATGAAATATGAAACATTATTTGTGTAATTAGGTACATTACCAGTATCAAGATACTCGTTTTCCACAAAGCAGCCATCAACTTTGAGGTAGTCCACGTCCCACTCTGCAAATTGCTGAGCGTCACTCTCGAAGTGATCCCGTGAGCCCGGGTAGTGCATGCATGTGTCCTTGCCCACGTTTGTGTACATGCCGAATTTCAGACCCAGCTTGTGGACCTGGTGGTGAAGAAATACCAGATAATAGTCTCAAATAAAAACTGTTTCAAAAACAAATACAACAGAAATATACCTATTCGTAAATAAAAACTTAATGATTATGACATTTATTAAACTGTATTTAATTATAAAATATAAGGAACCCATATTAACCCCTTGTCATACTCAATGGAATAAAAAATCATTCCACTAATTACATCTGAGAGGATATAACCAAACAGAGTAGGCATTAACAGGTGTTCCCGTCTGTCGAAAATAGGCTGCCAATGATCATTCACATTGTATGGACTGACGTTTATCTGACATGGTTATTTTTACGTTACGCATACATTTGACGTGCCCCTCCCCCGCAAAAAACAGCAGACCGTTTTGTACACAAAATTACAGACAAAGCGACTCCTTTTGGTTATATTCTCCAAGAATTACATGCTTAATATTACATTCTATGAAAGGTCAATTCTTAGTTAAAGTCTTAGAGGATATAAGCAACGGAGACGCCATGTCTATAATTTTCGGTACAAAATAGTCTGCCGATTTTTGCGGGGGAGGGGCACATCAAATGTATACGTAACGTAAACGTAGCCATGTCAGATAACCATCAGTTCATACATGTGGTTGACATGTGGTTGACCATTGGCCGCCTATTCTCGACAGAGGGGAACGCCTGTTAATGACCACTCCGTTTGGTTATATTCTCTAAGGTTAAAGTATTTACTCATCATGCTTTTTCGGAATAGTTTGTATTTATCATGCATTTTCAATCAACTTCATAACCCAAAACAGAGTGTAGAAATAAGTTGCACTATTAAGAGACAGAAAGTTATTAGATGCAACACACGCCAGCTAAAGAAAATACTGTTGTGGGGTAACTTCCAACTCAATAGAGACAAATTGTGTATTCCGTTTCACTTCAAAAGTACAGTACTACATATATAAAATACTCACATAGTCCGCTAAGAACTTCATACCCCTCGGGAATCTTTTTCGATCCGGCACCAAACGGTCATTCCTGTCCCGCAGCCTCTCCGACCAGCAGTCATCAATCACAACATACTCATACCCGGCCTCCAGGTAGCCGTCATTGAATAATGCATCCGCTACAGACATGATGAGTTGTTCACTGCAAATTAATGTAATTTTTTTACCTACTTTATACTTTTGTGTGATATTTAACATTCTGTCTGTAGTTGATAAGGATTCTGAACAATTTTTTCTGTCATTTATTGCATTTTTTTGAGGACCTTATTTTCTGATTTAAAACTGAGGTTTTTGATCCATGTATTTAAACTGCCACATACATACAAAAGGATATAAGATAGGTGGAAATTACGAGGCTTTTAGGTCATGTATGTGTTAAAAATACAAGTTCATAATGATATTCCATATTATCTAAGTTCAGAAACAAAATGTAATAAAAATATGCATGCAAATAATTACATGAAAAAGATAAAATGCAAAAAAACCGCTATTCCAAAGACTGTAATAAAATGTGACGTTTTCAACTAAAAGGTACTACATTGTTGATTGTCAATAAGGTTAATTTAAAATTTAGTTATATGGAAATAGCGCCTTATTGACAAACAACAATAAGTATCCTTTTGGTTGAAAATAGCACAAATAATTATAAAATACTGTACAAAAACTACTGCCATGCAGCCATGCATTTTTTATATTGCTCTTATCAGATAATAGGCATTATACATTTTTTAGGCTTTGATTATCAAGTTTATGAATGGTTAAGTTAATTTATTCTGCTCTATCAGACCGGTATGAGAGACAAAATATTATTTAAAAACAAAATACCAACATTACATTAAAATACATTCTTTAAATACTCAGCAGCACCATACCACGTATACATTGTTTGTAAACAATAAATACCGGTGGAACTCACTTGAGACATTTATCGGGGGTTTTGTCACAGTCGTCGGCGCACTGGTAGTACCCCCACGACATCCAGCCCATGGGAGGTGTCCGGGCCAAGCCGTTATTCAGTAACAACACGAAATCTAAGCACAGAGCGGAAATGAACACGAAAATCTGAATCCCGACATACATTCTCATTTTGTAAAATTTACTCAAGATTGTACATTGAATATTAGTTTATATGAATGGAAAGCAAATAAAAATTCAAGATTTTAGTAACCGAATACAAATTAACTCATTTTCGCAGCAAAATATTGATTAACTGAAGAACGGTAACAAAATATGAAATATCCAATTATCCATTTCAATATTGATCCGATTGATCGAGTGACACTGACATTTATGACTTGTGGGAGTCGTATTTTCGCGTTTAATTTATCTCAACCAATGAGCATTTAAAAGTTGATAACGTTCCATTCCATAACATAACGTCATTGCAAGTTCGAATCTGAAAGTACCCAAGTCAGCGCTTGCCAAACTTTCCGGAAACAATCGGTAAAACTGCACCCTAATATTTTTTCTTGGGAAAATCTAGCAGTGAAATCTTTTCGTAAAGGCTATTAGGCCCCGTTGTCACATCAAACGCAAGCCGTCACGTACGGTCGAACCGTCGGTACATACGAAAAAAAAAATAAGTGTAGTCGAGCTAGACGATTTAAGTAAAGGGTCGGACGGCCCTCGCCTGCGTGTTATAGCGTTCGTTGTGACCCGGTATTGGTAAAACTCGAAAAGGTTAAGTAAATAAACCTTGCCACTAACATAAAAGCAAAAGGGCGGGATCTATTCGTTTCGGTACCTACATAAAATAAATATTTTACTACTTCTTAAGAGATTCTTTTGAAGGAAACCACAGGTATAAATTTTCACGAGTAAAGATTGATTTACGAAGTGGGCATATTAAGTAACTAATATTTCTGTGGCTTTGCTTAAGAAAATGAGTAGGCGCTTGAGATGTTTTAAGGTAGGTACCTATACCGAAACACACCCAAACTTGTCAGTAGGAAAAGGCGCGAAATTCAAATTTTCTACGGGAAGTCAACTCTTCGCGCCTACACTTATTTAATTTGCCGCCTTTTTCTACTTGGAGCACAGCCTTTTGAGCTTTTAAATCCGTAAAAATATGTCAGTACTTATTATAATGTAGTCGTAAACGCGGTGCTCGGGCCGAAAATTTAGAATTTTCAGAAAATAGAGTCACAAGGAAATAACACTGTCTTTTATAGTTATCTAGTTCATTAGTGTCAAAGCGACAAGCGATCCTACTCCGCTAACAGGATATCCGGACCACTCATTAGCGCCTGAAACTAGAATATACCCTTTATAGCTAACTCACTGACTTTTATCATTAAAATTTTCCATCTCGTTACGAAAATGTGACAAAGAAAGGAGTTTCATAATGGAGTCTGAGGGGCTACCGCGAAAACCGAAATTCGCAAATTGCGGGGATCTTACTCTTTTACTCCAATGAAGGCGTAATTAGAGTGACAGAGAAAAATGCCCGCAATTGACGATTTTCGGTATTGGCGGTAGCCCTACTGGACTCACTCTGGGGATTACAAGTCAACGTCAATTTCAATATAAAAGTAGGATTATTTTACTTATTGACAGTTATTGTATATTTTCGAATGTCTGCATTCAAGTGCTTTGTTCTTCCTTTTTTATGAGATCGTTGAACTTTTGATCAATTGAATCACATAGGAATATTCCAAACCATTTCTGAAAAATGTCGTTCTTGGGTATTGCGTAATCTAATCATTCGATTTCTTTCTCTTCTGTTAAAGTTTCGGAGTAATTAACAATGGAGCCACCATTAACAGGCGTTCCCCTCTGTCGAAAATAGGCGGCCAATGGTCAACCACATGTCAAACATATGTATGGACTGACGTTTATCTGACATGACGTACCTATACATTTGATGTGCCCCTCCCCCGCAAAAAACGGCAGACTATTTTGTACCGGAAATTTTAGACATGGCGTCTCCGTTGGTTATATCCTCTAAGGTTAAAGTAGTACTTGGTAGTACACAGTAAAGCAAAAACTCGCGGTCAACCTTCTTCATTAAGAAGCGCTACAAACAAAACCAACCTTATGGGCCATTGTTTTAAATGGTTTTTGAATTTTTTTTTCGTTAGATTTTGATAACTTAAGAGTTATTTTGATAACTTAAGAGTTAATTGACGGGGGTTGGGGGTAGTTAAAAAATCGTTAAATAAATTGTGGATTTGGTTAGTTTGGTCCAAGCTGTGATGCTTTAATTGTCCCATCAATTAATCTGACAATTATTTCTACGCATTTTCTTAATCTGACGGTTACAATAATGTGCAATTATAGAATTATTAACTTGGACCAATATGACTGAAACCAACCCACCAACATCTCCACGGCTAGAATCTGGCTAGCCAAAAATTGTTGACAAATATTTCGTTGTTGTATCACCAATTGTCTATGATTTAAAAAAAAAAGCTAAAAGTCAGTTGTCAATTTATGTCATTAATTCAAATTGTTTGCGGTTTATAAGGGGTTTATTTTAAATTATATTAATAATGTCTATACTGAGTGTGGTTCGCAAACTTTTATTTAAGCTCGTAAATAATTACGACAATGTGCGAAGTCGACGTGTAGCGTTGTATAACGAAAAACTGCAATGTTTACAACTCCTAAACAAATGTAAACAAATTAGGAGGTTGGTGCTCTATAAATATTTTGATACTTAGCATTTAGCATATTTGGCATAGTACTTATGTATTTTTTTGGTGATGGATTAAGAGCGCTCTTACAAGAAAAGTCGAAATAATGCAAAATTGATGATACTAGTCGACGAAATTCAGGACTTTGCGCTCATTATTAGAAACAATGAGTACTTGTTCCAGTAAACGCGTCTTCTTATCTTTATAAATATCGTTGTGAATATTAGAAAAAGGACTTATTAAATTAGTAATGATTTTTTTTCTGATGGTCGTTTCCGAAAAACCCCGTGAAGCACTGAATGGCGAGCTCTTATTTGGAAATGTTGAGAATTTTACTCTGCTAAACCTGGCTATTTTGTATTACTAATACCCTGTACTTTAGGCATATCAAACTATATTTTTCCTACATACCTTTGAGAAAGAGAAAATCAAAGTAAAACGAACTCGATTTTCTCTCCGAAACAAGTGTCAATTCCTACGAAAATCTACTTAATATCGAAGTCATTTTCATACTCAAGCAATCTGCAACGTTTGCTTATACTGTTGGTATACATTAGTGTTTATGAAATTCTACTATAATTTTTTGGCAATTTTTTGAAAACTACTCTATATTACCGATGACGCGCGCTGCGCCAGCTCAGTGCCGCGGCAGAGCTTGTAGAGGCAGGACGTGTGTCGGTCGGCTCCGCACATTTTCAACGGCGACGACGAGGTTTTTTATCATTGTGTGCGGCGGGCGCCGTGTAAAACGCTATACTGTGTGCGTGTAAACCGCAACGAGAGACTTTGATCCTAGCACTGTTTTTATAGTATTATAATTTATAATGGTACAGTTTAATAAACTACCGGACAGGATTAAAAATATTTGAAACGACCTGACATTCTATATGTATTTATTTGACTCAAGATAGTACTCAGGGTCTGATGATGGAGCCGGAAGGTGGTCACCGGTACCAATCAACCATGCAACTAAACCACTTCGTGTTTAGGCTCGTTTTATTCATCTCAACAAGATCTTTGACACAAGATAGTACTCAGGGTCTGATGATGGAGCCGGAAGGTGGTCACCGGTACCAATCAACCATGCAACTAAACCACTTCGTGTTTGAGCTCGTTTGATTCGGCTCAACAAGATCTTTGACTTAAGATAGTACTCAGGGTCTGATGATGGAGCCGGAAGGTGGTCACCAGTACCAATCAACAATGCAACTAAACCACTTCGTGTTTAGGCTCGTTTTATTCGTCTCAACAAGATCTTTGACTTAAGATAGTACTCAGGGTCTGATGATGGAGCCGGAAGGTGGTCACCGGTACCAATCAACCATGCAACTAAACCATTTCGTGTTTAGGCTCGTTTGATTCGTCTCAACAAGATCTTTGACACAAGATAGTACTCAGGGTCTGATAATGGAGCCGGCAGGTGGTCACTGGTACCAATCAACCATGCCACTAAACCACTTCGTGTTTAGACTCGTTTTATTCGTTTCTATAAGATCTTTGACACAAGATAGTACTCAGGGTCTGATGTTGGAGCCGGAAGGTGGTCACCGGTACCAATCAACCATGCAACTAAACCACTTCGTGTTTAGGCTCGTTTGATTCGTCTCAACAAGACCTTGGACAAAAGATAGTACTCAGGATCTGATGATGGAGCTGGAAGGTGGCCACGGGTACCAGTCTACCATGTAACTGAACCACTTCGTGTTTGGGCTCGTTTGATTTGTCGCAACAAGATCTTTGACACAAGGTAGTACTGAGGGTCTGATGATGGATCCGGAAGGTGGTGACCGGTACCAATCAACCATGCAACTAAACCACTTCGTGTTTGGCTTCGTTCGATTCGTCGCAACAAGATCTTTGACACAAGTTAGTACTCAGGGTCTGATGATGGAGCTGGACTGTGGCCACGGGTACCAGTCTTCCATGTAACTGAACCACTTCGTGTTTGGGCTCGTTTGATTTGTCGCAACAAGATCTTTGACACAAGGTAGTACTGAGGGTCTGATGATGGATCCGGAAGGTGGTCACCGGTACCAATCAACCATGCAACTAAACCACTTCGTGTTTGGCTTCGTTCGATTCGTCGCAACAAGATCTTTGACACAAATAAGTTAGTACTCAGGGTCTGATGATGGAGCTGGACTGTGGCCACGGGTACCAGTCTACCATGTAACTGAACCACTTCGTGTTTGGGCTCGTTTGATTCGTCGCAATAAGATGTTTGACACAAGATACTACTCAGGGTCTGATGATGGAGCTGATGATGATAGACAGGTACCCGTCGCCACCTTCGCGCTCCATCATCAGACCCTGAGTACTACCTTGTGTCAAGGATCTTGTTGCGACGAATCGAACGAAGCCAAACACGAAGTGGTTTAGTTGCATGGTTGATTGGTACCGGTGACCACCTTCCGGATCCATCATCAGACCCTCAGTACTACCTTGTGTCAAAGATCTTGTTGCGACAAATCAAACGAGCCCAAACACGAAGTGGTTCAGTTACATGGAAGACTGGTACCCGTGGCCACAGTCCAGCTCCATCATCAGACCCTGAGTACTAACTTGTGTCAAAGATCTTGTTGCGACGAATCGAACGAAGCCAAACACGAAGTGGTTTAGTTGCATGGTTGATTGGTACCGGTCACCACCTTCCGGATCCATCATCAGACCCTCAGTACTACCTTGTGTCAAAGATCTTGTTGCGACAAATCAAACGAGCCCAAACACGAAGTGGTTCAGTTACATGGTAGACTGGTACCCGTGGCCACCTTCCAGCTCCATCATCAGATCCTGTGTATCTTCAGTGTCAAAGATCTTGTTGAGACGAATCAAACGAGCCTAATCATGTTACTCCATGGTTGATTGGTATCCGTGACCACCTTAATCATCATCAGATCCTCAGTACCAGTTCGTTTTTAAACCCTCGTTGATACAAACTTTACAACCTATAGGTACCACATGCAATGACGAAACATGTAAATAAGCAAGTAGGTACCTATAATTTCTTTCGAGTAATATACCTTCATAAGTACGAGTATGGGGCTATTCATAAAGTACGTCGTTTCAAATGGGAGGAGTGGGGGGGGAGGGGTCTGGACATCGGATGATGGTAACATGACGTAGGAGGAAACAGATTCATCCGAAGCTTGATTTTTGGTAGATTTGAGGGGGGGGGGTCAAAAATCGTCAAAAATAGATGACGTAATTTATGAACAGCCCCTATGTACATTTGCACTGCATTTAGTATTTTCGTACTTACCAAATAACAGTTTTAGAACTTTAAAAGTTAAGTACAGTTAGTGTTGTTATGGTTGATTTCAATATGCTTCGCGAAGGATCAAGAATGTTTAATCCATCATTGTAGTGCGAGTGTGGTAGAAGGGATCGGCGTACTGAGCTCGCACGGCCTGCCGCAGCGCGTAAAATACCTAAACTCGCTCAACGCCGAAATGTAATAGCGCTCTTAATATTACGGTATTATAGAGCTAGGTCTTATTTACACTACATTTCATTTTTCGCCTTGTTACAATGGTATATGGTGAGAAAGTGTTAACATATGTGTTTATCGTTGACTGTACTTTACATAGTGGTAGAAATTATGTGAGCTGACTTGGAGTGCACGTCAACGTATATTTAACTTATATCCTTAGGTACCTTACGTGTGCACAGAAAATCGAAAATATTTTCTAGTATCAAAACTATATTTCCTACTACACAAAGTGTGACCAGCCCAAGATTTTTTGAATTTCCCGCCAAACATTTGTGTAATATTTAAGAAGCGAGACTCTACCAAGATATCACTCATAACTTAATCTGTTAGGTATCTGATATCTGACACACTCGAGTAACTACAAAAAATCCCCACTTGGGCTTCCCTACTATATTTTTAGCTCAAACAAATACTGGATAAACGTTTCTACGACGAATGATAATATTAAGTCAGTGTATGTCTATTACAGATATCGACGGAGATGGACGGTGATGGCATGTAGCGCGATGCGGTGGCCGCTGGTGCTGGCGCTGCTGGCGGCGGCGCACGCGTTGCCCACGCAGGACCCTGTGCTGTTCGAGGCCGCGTTCCAAGGTAACATAGACCTTAGCGTGTTTTAATAAGGGCGGTGATGGCATGTAGCGCGAAGTGTTAAAACGTCAAACTTCAATGAAATTATGACGTATAAATAACACTTGCACTGCGTATACTATCAAAATCGTTGCAGACTTATCTTTGTCTAACTCTATGTGTGTGGAAAAATAGGCCACTCATCTCACCGCCGCTCACTTTATTTTGGAAATCCTTAACCATACAGAACGTGCTCAAAACTAAATCACGTGACTTTGTAGAGTTGATCTATAAAAAACAACTAAAAATATATAATCTAGCGCGCCTTGTCGAGTAGAATATAAATTAAGTGTCATAAAAAACTCATTTGTATGATAAATATTACCTTCGTCATCCTATCATGAGCAAAATGTGATTGCTTTGCTTCCAAGCCAGCTCCATATTCATAAAGTATTTTAAACTCTCATTCAATAAGGTGCTACGCTACCTACTGTTCAAGTGTTTGACACAAGTCGTAGTAGAAATAAAACAGTAGGACTTCATGTAAAACGGATTTTAGCTTTCACATTGGCATACATACATAATTATTAGATTATTACATAATATCTGGGAGACCGAGCTTTGCTCGGAAAACAAAAATGCGCGTTTTCCCAGAGATAAGACCTAGTTAGATCGATTTTTCGCCCCCGATATTAATATAGCAAATTTCATGGAAATCGTTAACGCCGTTTCCGAGATCCCCGAAATATATAAATAAATATATACAAGCATTTCTCGTTTAAAGGTATTAGATTTGCTTCGTGCATGAGTATAACGATTTTGACAAGATGTTATTTGAAAACAATTGGAGATATTATTATAAGACTGTAATGCAATCTTGACAGTGACAGTTTGCTTGATGCCCCTTAGTCTTACATTCCTCACGCTGCATTCGTTTACTTTATCTACTCCACTGGGTTTGCAGGTTGGGAATATTACTATCGGCCCAATTCGAACAATGTTTTATATTTTATAAGATAACGCACCGATACGATACCGATCTGTCAGTTTTTGACGTTTATGGTTGAAGAAATGTCACTTTTGACACTGACAGATCAGCGTGCAAAATTAATCTGCAGGATCTGTAATTGGCATACTTCGCTCATTTGACTATGCTAAAGTGTCGTACATCAAACTAAGAACATCATCGACTTAGCGTTGCAGAAGGTAAGCCAGGCACTTAACTCGGCTCCAGAGCACACAAGTCCCTACTTTACAGACTGCCCCCCTACCCCCATATGGGTGGGGGGTGATCTAGGGACGGGCACCTGGTGAGGTGAAATGCCCAGGATACTGAGAGCGGGGTGCCCTTAACTTTTTCATAACTGTACTTTGCATGGAGCGTTAAATTGTAATTTATTAAATTTGCTTCCACATTCCACATTCAAAATTGTATACCTAAATGTTTACAGTACTGATGATTCAAGTACCCATATTCAATTTCAAAGATAATATTTTAATAAAAGGCATATTGGGATAAAGGATATTGAGTGAGGAGTGCCCTTAACTTTTCATAACTGTACTTTGCATAGAGCGTTATATTGTAATTTATTAAATTTGCTTCCACATTCCACATTCAACATTTTATAAACGTTTATAAAAATAGTTAGTACTGATGATTCAAGTACCCATATTCAATTTAAAAGATAATATTTTAATAAAAGGCATCCAAGAAAAGTATTTTTCAGATATCTTGGCTACGGTGACTCTCCCCTCCCCCTTATCACAAAATGTCACATTTTCTTATCCCCTCTCCCCCCCTAAACGTGTGACGTACTTAATTGATATTTTTTTATTTATATCTACATTTTTTTACAATCTCGATGAAGAAACATACATCTTCACGCTGGCGCTGTACCAATGCCAACATTTTGGCGAAAACTAATGGGAATAACCAAATCCGTCAAACTGCAACATATAGACTTCATTCAATTACTCACCCACACTTTTTACTAAGCAGGCATTCAAAAAACTCTTTCGGTCGAAATCGCGTTCGGGAAAGGTTTTAAAAGGCGTAGAGAAAAAGCCGTAAATTGCCGGCCCGTCCCTAGCCGCTCCATTGGCGAGGTTTGCTTATTGGTTCATTGCTTGCGCCAGTGTTCGCCACAAGTATGCTTTGCGCTTGACTGGAACTCCATTTTATCGGTCAATCGGTGTTTTTTTTATTCTAGGCTGATATTTTATTTGTGGGGAATGCCTACTTTAGCAATGAATAAGTGAAATGAGTAGGGGTATGAACATTGTTTATATTTACAATTGAGAAGATAATGCAATAAATATTAGTACCTACCGTCATAATATAATATTTTAACTAGTATTTATTTGTTTTTTTTTTTCATTATGTATTATTTTTAATTAATTGCAATTTAAATTCTTAATAAGTACATGTAAAGTTTGGGAACCGGTGGCGCTCATCTCATTTAGAGTAGGTACCTGTACGTCTACCATCAGTTTTGACATTGACATATACGCTCACGTCTACGTAATTTACTTTCTATGCATCTCGCTCGTACTCACATATGCGAGCAATAGTGCAAGAGAGATGTACAGAAAGTAAATTACGTAGACGTGAGCGTTATGTCAATGTTAAAACTGATGGTAGAGGCTCTAACCACTGTGATGTAGGTACATACCTACATATTTTTTTTCCTAAATGCGGTTTATTGAATGCGATTTATATTACAAATCAATTAAATCATGAAATTCATGAAAAATACGAACTCCAATAATAAATAATGAAAAATAAAACCTTTTATCCAAACTCAAAAACTCGTCAGAAAAAAGGGAGGAATTACTGATAGTTTAAATAAAAACATTGACCGGTAAAAACACCTTAGCAATAGTAAGGGACGCAACTGTTTTCAAGATTAGTAGTTTTGTACCTACAGGTAGTTGCTTTGATTTTCCACTTTGGACATTTTACTTCTCGTAGCAAACACCTGAAGGTTGGCCACCTCCGAACGAAATGGCAATTAATTTTCAGTAAGATGGCGCCACGTGACAGAGTAATAGAAACGCAGACATGTTGACAGATCGTATATCTCATCGCGATTATCTTGTCTATGTCAACCGCGACAGTAATAAAGCGATAGTTTGTGCACTTGATTATTTGTGTCTATCTGCATGCTAACAGAACTAGTCTTAACTGTTGAATTTTCTCTTAATATTTGATTACAATAAAACTAATAAAATAATTCTCAAAATGGAAAGGATGAGTAAGTGCTGAGGGCCTTATGTTGCAGTTTAGTTGTTTAGTTTAGTGGTAAGTATAATTTTTTGACAGTATAAAGCCGAGAGCTACCGTTTAACTGGTAGCCTTAGCTTCATATAATATATACATGTAATGGTGAATTCATCAATCAATCACAGTCAAAAATGAATTCTTACGTTACTCCGTCTATACGGGCAAGGATGCCTCGTCAAACTATTTGCAATGGGGCGGATAAAAACTAAACGTAGATGGCGCTCGCGAGGAATAAATTGTATTGTGTTATAATCTAATTTTAGATGGGGCTCACGGCGATGGTAGAATTTAACAAAAAATGTTTGCTAAAATAGCTGGCAAGAGTTGCAAGACTATATTCAAAATGTGCTGTGAGTCCGAAAATTCCTCTGCCTGGCAGGCAAGCACGATACATCGTATATCAGACGAAGTGGTGAGACTTACTTATGAGAAAACTCGTAGCTCAATAAAATTAATACCTAATTTAGTTCGTTCGTTAAATGCGTTCCACAGACCGCATATAGTACGTTGTCCAAAAAAGTTTGAGAACCACTGACGTAAAACTTTATAGAAAACAAAAAAAATGTTATACTTAAGGCCATAATGCTATAAAGCTTCGCAATCGTTGATTTTCTTAGGAAAAAAAACTAATCATCCTGAAATATAGGGGTAAATGTACGGCGTATGTAGGTATGAATACCATAGCGCGCCGTATGGAGCTACCCACCCGTGAGAGTGCGGGCCAGCGAGCGCGTTGATTCCATTAGGAGCTGATGCTGGCGCGAGCCGAGCGCTTTTAACGGCTATTACAATCAATTGTTATAAGCGGGGGTCGAAAAAGTGTCATATTTTACATGATCTCATGACTTCATATTATTGTAAGTTGTTGCTATTGTCACTAGTGTTCTGTGCAAGTCAAGAAAGTTGGAAAAGCTATCGGATGTTTCAGGCAAATTTCCAAAACAAAAAAGACATCCATTTTGGGAATGGAAGATTTCAATCTACATACAAAAATATGAGAAGTTGCAGAGAATTATAGAAACTTTCCAACAGCACATCATTAGGTACTAGCGGCTCTATAAGCTGTAGAGTCTGTTTTTGCATAGATTAAGAGTATTAAAACTGAATAAGTATGCCTCCACCATAACTGAACCCATAAGAAAAATCGAAGCTGCTCACCGAATTTCACCTAGTGTAAATGTCATTCGATTTTCGTGATGTGACGCGTGCGTGTGATTTTGAATGGGATTTTGAGTTTCTAAAACGTCCCGCTTGGCGCGCTGTTCAAAATACCATACAAAAATAGACATAACGCAAACGCGAACGCTCATCACCGTCAGTCGTCACGCTATCTAATGAAATTTACACTAGGAGTTCTGTAGAAGAGAACAAGGAACAAGCGGAGCCTGCGGACAGCCTTGACGAGACTCTTTATTCGCGTTTCGCGCTTATTTGTCGGGGCTTATAAAACGAAGTCATCAATTACTACAAAAAGAGTTCAGTGGTACCGGGTAAAACTATTATTGGATGTGAAACCATTGAGCGCCCGTGAACGTTTTAATGTGCCTTTGAAGTCCGCCCCAGTGAACGCAGCGTGCAAGCCGCGATATGCACGTGTTTCATCCCGTTTCGACCTGCTACCTCTGATTAAAGTGATTCAAATAGAACCGAGGACATACAGCAGGCCCCTGTTTCACCACGCTGACGATTGTCGCCTGACATTGACAAACCGTACAATGCTGGCCCCACAAGTAAAAATTCACGCCGTGACAGGAGTGTATAGGAAAATTGACAGTCTCAGGTGTCAATGGTCAACTCGGTGAAATAGGCCTCAGGTTATTTGCAATCTACTTCAATATGGACTAAGAGCTACAAATACCATGTAGGTACAGTCAACAACAGAGCTATGAATACAGGCAAAGTGCCAAAAATATGTATACACGACCTTAATGTACAGGCAATAAAGTACTGTATACATATTTTTGACACTTTGCCTGTATTCATAGCTCTGTTGTTGACTGTACATACCTGTAAAGTAAAAAATATGGTTGTCTGTAAAGTCGGTTTACGGACGATAATTTTGCGTGATAACGTCATAAGAAAACATTACCATTACTTGCCATTACATTACGTAACGTTACCATGGAGATCAGTCCACTACGGTACCATGGAGATCTGTACACAACGTGACACTTTTTCGTGCATGCTACCGGTGTACATATATTTATAAGACGTTATGACGTCAAAAGATATGATATTGAAAGCAACGAAAAATTGACAGGCTGACAAGCCAGGTAAAATTACTGGCCAATCGTTCTTACGTTCACCGATGAACAGCTGCTAAAGGTCTGAATCTGGTAATAAAAAGAGTGCCCTTGCTATGGCACTATCAAGTTTTTCTCATTATAATTATGTAGGTACCATTTTCCAGGACTAGCTCTCTGTCTAACTATAGGCTCAATTCCGACGCAGATAATAAATAAAAAGTCTCATTCTCATTGATCTCAACTTACATAAGCGACCCGCCCTAACTACACGCTGAACAATTTATTTCCCACCACATATTACCGTCTGTCAACTCAAAGACACACTAAATTCACCTTTATCCCTAACGTACTAAAACTCTACCCGTAATTCTTGAACAGCACTGAAACTTCGCGCCGTTACAAAGTTGTTTCTTCAACATTTTCAGCTCTTTTGAGATAATGACACACGTTGAAAAAGGAAAGGTGGCACAGAAGATGTTGCGTTATTTTTTATTGTTCGTCTTTATTCTTTTCTAAAGTATTACTGTAGGTATACCTATTGAGTCGAACACTTCAATAAAGGAATTTATTTCATAAAACAAACACTTACGGCCCGATTCGAGCTATGATAGGTACGTCAAATATTACGTCTAGATATTACGATATGGATTAGATGATGTGACGTTTCTTCAAACAAAAACGTCACTTTTGTCACTGACATATCTAATCCATATCGTATTTAGACGTATATCAAAGTTCGAATAGGGTGTTTTGTCTTATTTTGAAACCAGCTTAGATTTTGGGACAAATAATTGCCTCTTGGTGGCTTACCGTAATATCTTCACGAAACAATCTTAGCCACTTTAAAACCCCCATTGTATTAGTTCAAAGTAAAATTACAAGCTTGGAATTAACGAGAATACTTAACATATTATATCCATCCCTGACAATATCACGATATTGCCTAGCCTTACTGTCTTGTTCTAAATAATATCGTTGGATGAAGTGGCCGAATTTGATCACTTATTAAATTGCTCGTTATTATCGGATATTTAAAGGTTACTATTAATAATTTGGAGCTATTAATAGAAAGGGTAATAATAACCCCTTTACCGTCGTAACTGCTTAACATCGGGGGATTCGTCTGCTCGTTCGTCTCCAACTATATCATAAAAAATAGTAGTAAGTAGTTCAGTTTGTCAATCCAGGCCTCAAGCCTGGCATGCCTTTACACCCTCGGAGCAAGTCTTGTTAGAATTGTTAACTACAGTTTGTCAAGCCATTTCCGTCAGTAGAAAAGCCGCTAATTTAAAAAAATGTAGGCGCGAAGGATAATCGTCCAATAGAAAATTTGGAATTCGCGCCTTTTGCTACTGACAAACTTGTTTGACCGGCTATATCCTCCTAAGTCCCCAACACAAGAATTAAAATCGAAACTTCAACCTTATTGCGTCAGAGCTTTATTTTTCTTTCGGGAGGCTACGAAGCCTTTGGTTATGAATAAGGTTCATAATTGTTTGTTTTATATGTACTTTGAAACGGACAATATATATTTTATCTATGCTTAATAATTGTGTTTGTTCTAGGCCGCTGCGGCTCGGGCAGCCCGTGCGAGCAGCTCTGCCGCGAGCTCCACGACGGCACATTCGAGTGCGGCTGCGCACCCGGCTTCGTCTTGCACGTAGACGGTTACGGTTGCCTCGGTGAGTTTTGTACTCAGCCTCGGTGCTAGTCAGAGCGACGGTATGTTTTACGGCTCGGCCGCGACATTGAGCGACTTGCGACGGCGGCAGCGACAACCATAGGTGGGAACGAAAGATCCGGTCGCTGTGTCTCGCTCCAACCTATGGTTATCTCTGCCGCCGTCGCAAGTCGCTCAATGTCGTGGCCGAGCCGCAAGTGTGGTGGTTAAGCCGCGGACTGGACGGAAGAGGCGTGACGCGGCCATCGTCCAGTGCGCGGCATAACGGACGCCGAGGTCGTACTAAAATTTAGAGCGTGCGGCTTCGTGAAGAAAAGTAATCGAAAACACCGCCTTAACTTTGTTTTAAAACATTTCGAATACAACAATACACACAAGTTGTGCGTGTGACACAACACGTAACAACGGTGAATTTTTTAATATAACTTTATTACATTTTTGACTTTTGGCTTCTGTTGCAGAGTTAAACTCAACAAAACCTTCAGACACCTTATTAGACACAGAAGAAGATGTCCTTTACCAAAAAGATGTGTCCTTCTCCGCCGAGCTAGAAGTTGCCCCGTCCATTACGAATAGAGTAAAACCTACACTAAGACCTATTGATAGAGCGACGCCGCCTGTAGAAGATACAAGAAGAAGTAACAAGTATACAGCAGAGAGGACGAAAGAAGTTGATGGACTAAAGAGTTTGATAGAAGATGGGGTTAGTAGGAATGATTTGACGATCATTGCCGATGAGAATATTAAGAATGGGTTGTTGGAGGCGAGTCAAAGTGTGACGACGCAAGGGCCGAGTTTGGAGCAAAAAGTAAGTGACAGCTGTTATTTATAGAATGAGTAAATTTTATATCCCTTTATATATCAAACATTCATCATTAGTTGACCTCATTGTTTTCGTAAAAAGAAGCAAAAGCGATACAAAACTGTAAAGAATATTCAATAGCTAGAGCCCTTTCCAAAATGCAAAACTCTATATGCAATGTTAGAAGTTTCATAAGACTTTCCCAACATTACGGGTATTTTTCTGCATCTGTGATGACATTTTTATACTATATTATGACAGGTACCGGACGCAACCGTGGCGCCTCCATGGACGGCGGCGGTAGAAAACTGCAACTGTGCTCCCTGCGATGGAGCGCGCTGCTCCTGTCCGCTATCGCCCTCCAAGTGCAAACAAGGTTGGTACATATACATAATACCTACACATGAGGTTGATTATTAGTTTTTTTATTAGTTAAATCATTCACTCCCTTACTGATTGACAGTAGAACTTTCAACACGGCTCTACTGCAAATAAGATTTATGATATACCCAACGTATGGATGGGTAAAGAATGCCTGAAGCTTTATAACCGCAGCCACTAACTTGCCCTAATGGCTAAACATAAACATATCCGTACAACAATGTTCCCGATTCGATTTTATTAGACCGGAAGTACAGGCCGCCATTACGGGAGCCACTTCCGAGGGACCGGAAGTTGCGGATAACTTGCGTCTGAATTTGCTATTGAGCCGGGCTGCCGCAGATATAAAGGGTTTTAGAAATTATGTTTCAAAATAAACTGTTATATCGGTTTTATGAACTCGCGTCTAAATACTCTAAATTAGAATTATTTTACCCTTATTTATTGTTTATTGTGATTTCATTGTAATGCGTGGCATATTCCTGCCTGTCATTCACGTAGATATTCAATCATACTTAAAAGGTGATTTGACTTTATTTTGCACTCTTTAATGGATTCTATTATGATCCATCTTGGCTTCGTGTCATGTTATACAAGGGAAGTAATAATACTAAAGATTTTCTATTATTATATATTTCTTTATTCCGAAAATTCATAAGGAGAAATGTAATAATATGCAAATCGAAGATGCAAGTCACCCCAACACCCAACTCTGGCATACGGCGAATTATAAACTTCTCTCGATCTGAGATCCACGATAAAATTATGGCTGTGGTTGTGGTTCTCAAAGTTCGATTTGCCCAAACCGATTTCAGGCGAGACTTATTTTCCTAGTCCAAACCAATTTAGTCAGAAGAAATTAGATTACAGAATTAAATATGTTGGATGTTTTTAAACGTACTGTCAAATTAAATTATTCATTGGATTAATAATTACACGTGCACGTGAATTATTAATTCGGTTTTCTCTAAAACACGCATTAAAAGTATTAAAACTATTTAATTCCATGTGGATGAGATCGTAAAACCATCGTTCCGATGTTTTTTTTTTTATTTTAATCACGCTTCTTTACGCACGTTTCTAATATTCTCCAAGTTAAAATCTTAATACCTACTTAACACTAAAGTTTTTTTTGTATGCAGATACTGAAACGACAGTTCCATTGCCCCAATGTACTTAAAAACCGATATACCTTTTGTCAAATGACTGTCTCATTTCAATCATAGACAGAGAGAATTACACTATCTCTTGCCTGGTTCTTACTGACTGACAAATTGGTTTGACCAACTGTAGGTACAAAACCAAGTAAATTGAATAGTAAATTGCTATTTTTTTTTTTCATTTTAGCATCTGGGATACAAACAGAGCTTAGATACCTACATTAAATAAAGTTTGAGAGCCGCAGCTAGAGGGTAGTGCCCTATTCGACACCTAAAGAATCCGAGGCAGTTATCGGCCCCCGATCAGAAGGGCAGGTGAGTAATTCAGGGAATGACCCCACGGCCCGCTATCCGTAGAGGGGATACTTGTGGCATCTACATAACTATCGGACCTTTGAGCTGTAATACCTTACCTCAATATATCCTTGAGCTATATCTTAATATACTTACCGTATATTGCACGGACACGGTAAGCGAAGAAAGAATGAAGAATGGTATAGTTGGTCAAACCAAATTTGTCAGTAAATAAAAATAAAACAAGACCGAAGTGATCCGTGAACAAAGTTTTGCACGGAACACTAAAAACTATAATCATCCTTTTATTTTGCGTGCTAGTACTTGTGTAAGACAAAGATAGTGTGATTCTCTCTGTCTATGTTTGAAATGAGACAGTCATTTGACAAACTATATGTAATGTATTAAGTAGTAAAACGAATACTACTACTCCTTGGTACAGGGTATCAGCCTTATATAGGTGTTGGCAGGTGCGTTTAATTTCTGATGCTTAGTCTGTCAACTCAAGTTTCCTACCTACGTCAGAGGCCATTTCTCACAAGATTTGCGATGTCACGAGCTATCAAATAACAACGTGTAACCCCCCAAACGATATATCTTCTGACTTCAATTAATTTAGGTATAGTGTTTCGCTCCGCATAAATTTTCAGCGCCCCTTATTTTCGTACGATTGGGGGGGGGGTGCGCGACAATTCAGGAGGCCATAAGCATCTCAAGTGACGCGTGACGTGCAATCAACATTTTGAAACGATTTATTGCCTGTGACACATATGCTGCGTCATGCATATACGAACAGTTTCCGCCTTTAGCAGGAAAATTATCCTACGGACTACGGCGTAGCATTCGTAGAACTCCTGCGCACCGAAAGCGTGGAATTACTGATTCTAATTTAACAATTTGGTAAGGTTTTAATTTTGTTTTGATACCGTAAAAGTATAAAACTATGCCCTTTAACATAACTTTGCCACCGCGTCACAGTTCAGTAAAAGCAAAATAACTTTAAAGTAGATTGGTCACGCTGATTAGTGTGTGTGAAATGCGAAATCTTATTGATGCGCCTGAGATGCCTAATGACATCAATAAGTATGTATTATAACAATTGTTAAAAGTTGAATCCGCCTCCAGAAACGAATCAATAATTTAGGCTTTTTATCTTCATACAAAATTGTTTCGTAGTGTAGTAAAATTTTGAATTTCTAAGAACAAATTAAATTACTTTCTATGAAAATATTTTTAATTGTGCTATTTCAAGTAGACACACTACTATTTATTTCGGTTTAAAAATTCAGATATTTAAAATTGCCGCCAAAAGTTGAAGAGGACATTTCTCTAAAACTCAGCTCAGAACACGTTTTGAAACTAGATTACCGATGTCAAGTAGATTGCTTCCCAGCAGATACATCTTCAGGGCTCGATTAATTTACGCAGTGTTTCGATTCGCATCGCGTAACTTTTTCAGCACCCTCGCATTCGCACCCTCGGGGCGCGAGCGTGACAGAGCAGGAAGCCATAAGCGTCTCAAGTGACGCGTGGTGTACAGTCAGCATTTATGGCTACAGACTATGAGCCACACAGAAACATGAAAATTTTCACCACACCAACGGGAGGAAAATACTTACTGTTACACATAACAAATCAAATCCAACTAAACGCTATTATACTCGTATATTATCATTCAAAATCAACATTCATAAGTCAATTCTATAAGCCAACAGGAAGAAACAACACGAGAGTGGCAAACAAAATTGGCATTAATTTACTTTGCCACTCTCGTGGATAAAATGCTTCTTTCTCTTCAGTTTTTGAATAATAACTGTCTTTTTTACAAACCGAACTTGGGTCGAAACATGATTTTGATGCCAAAACCGAAATTACGGTCGGACACTACAGAAAGGTTCGGCAGTTTTTTGACCAAAACTGAACTTTCGACGGAAACATGATTTTTATGCCGAAACCAAAACCGAAACTGGTCGGACACTACTTTCATAGCTGAATCTATCTATGGGTCACCTTCATCTATGTAGAACTAGCAACCCGCCCCGACTTCGCACGGGTTACACGAAACCTTAATAAATTATACTTACATCTAAACATTCCTTATGAATCACTCTATTAATAGGTGAAAACCGCATGAAATCCGTTCAGTAGTTTTTGAGTTTATCGCGAACATAAATACACACAAACATGACAGCCGCGGCGGGGGACTTTGTTTCATAAGGTGATGTTGAGTGTTAAAGTCCTCCACCATAGTCAAGTGCTTTACTCTGCCGACTGTACATTCATGGCATAAGCACTCCTTACCATAATGAAGCACCCTCCCCAATCGTTCCACTTAACGTGCTGGATTGTGTTATCGCCATCAAAGGGCGTGTCATCCGATTTGGCGCTAAGTGCACTTTAATGCAATATTAAATCTGAAAATATAATGTACAATTGTCACCCTTTGGGTTCAGTTGAGATAACTGAATTTGGCATTGGCAGGCGAGACTGATTTAATAGTAACTCGTATGCTCGTACTGACAGATATTTTTTTATTGGAATAATTATAATACATAACTAGGTACTTGTGTCATCAAAAGTCTCGAAATTATATTGTTTGAGAGAACTGTCTTAATCATGGAAAAACATTTTCTAAATCTGTGTATAGTCGGTTGCATATTATGGTTTAAGACATTTATTCTCATAAGAATATACATTATTCACTTAAAATGAGAATATAAATTTAACTTAATGCTATAAATAACTTGGTGTAGGTATTATTATGTTTTTGCATCTCAAGGAAACACGAGTAAATTCGCATAGTTATTATATTCAGCAAGAATTGTAGTAGAAATTTAGGATAGGTCGAGTTTCGGGGAAGACTGTTGTCAGATGATTTCTGTTGTCAGATGATGTATTTAGATTCCTAAATAACTGACCAGAATGAATGAGAGACCATTTTTTCGTCGTGACCGTAAGATGCTGATTTTGCAGTTTTATTGTCGCTAGCCATTATTCTAATTTCCGTATGGAGTTTTGAAACTTAATGCAATAATCCTCGATAAAAAATCATCTTTGCGATAGAGATTTAGCTACTAAAATGGTTTTTCTTTTTTAGACACAAAAATCACAACCCCGCGCTTCTCAGGCCACTCGTGGCTGGCGTTGCGCGCGCTCCGCGGCGCATACAAACGCGTGCGGCTGCGGCTGCGCGTGCGGCCCGAGCGCGCGCGCGGCGTGCTGCTCATCACGGGCGAGCACGACGACCTGTCGGGGGACTACCTAGCGCTGCTGCTGCGGAACGGCCACGTCGAGCTCAGGTACCTTCAACTATAGTCTGACAAAAAAAAGTAGAAATTCAGTTAAAAAGTGGCAATACTGTAGTGTCGTCCCTTTCAAATCAATATATTTAAGAAAACGGGACAACACTACATACAGTGTTGCCACTTTTTAATTACTACTCTTTTTTGTCAGACTGTAGCACTAAATATAACAATTCGTAGCACATTTGGCAGATCTGAAGTATTTTGCGACACTTTAACGTTGAACAGGAAAAAATATGTAATTGGCCTGATGACAAATTTTGAAATCCCTTTTAATATTATCGGTACACTTGTATTGGTTCCGAAAAACACAATATTTCAGCTATACTCATAAGATTTCACATAAACTAGCAAAAAGCAGAGCTTTGTAAGGGCTCGCGGAGGTTTTCTACTTTAACGTACCGAACCGGTTGCTGTCCGGTACGCCTGTCTGTTACAGCTTTTACTTTGTCCTTTAAAAACGTGCCCAGACGACAAAATCAAATTGCCAATATCATCCACACGTAATATACAATTTCATAAGTGCTTATTACATCCTACACGGCCGCCCAGTACTTTTTGTAAGGAACCCAACTGGCTTTCCTATATAATGTTGGGTCAGCGAGCCAATGTTCTTGAATTTATTTTTGCGTCCACTCCACACAATTGATCGAAAAACTATCCCGTCTGGACACCTACTGGCGGTAATCACGCTGCTCCGCACATAAACTAACACACACAGTTCCACTAGGTACAGCCAGGGTCCAGCATCAGCTCTCTCTTGGGTACTGCTCTTCCAAGTTCTCATTAAGACGTGTCAGATGACCAAAACAGCGTGTGCCTATGTTGCACTAAACCTGAGTTCCACTAGGTACAGCCAGGGTTTAGCATCAGCTCTATCTTGGGTATTAATCTCCTAAGTGCTCATCAAGACGAGTCGGATGGCCAAAACAGCGTGTGCCTATGTTGCAACAAACCTGAGTTCCACTAGGTACTGCCAGGGTTCAGCATGAGTTCTATCTTGGGTACTGTTCTCCCAAGTGCTCATCATGACGAGTCGGATGTCCAAAATAGCGTGTGTCTATGTTGCATCAAACCTGATCGAGTTCCACTAGGTACAGCCAGGGTTCAGCATCAGCTCTATCTTGGGTACTACTTTCCTAAGTTCTCATCAAGACGAGTTGCATGACCAAAACAGCGTGTGCCTATGTTGTATAAAACCCGAGCTCCATTAGACACTGTCAGGGTTCAGCATCAGCTATCTTGGGTACTGAAAGTACTGATCTACCCAGTGATCATCATGACGAGTCGGATATCCAAAACAGCGTGCGTCTATGTATGTTGCATCAAACCCGAGCTCCACTAGGTACTGCCAGGGTTCGGCATCGGCTCTATCTTGGGTACTACTCTCCTAAGTGCTCATCAAGATGAGTCGGATGACCAAACCATAATGTGCCTTTATTGTTACACCAAACCTGAGTTCCACTAGGTACTGCCAGGGTACTGGGTCATTTTGCTGAACTGCACGCCGACGTTTCGATTGGCGTGCAGTTCCCATACAAGTTGCAGTCGGGTTGTAGTCCGTCTGTATCGGCCCTAAAGGGGCCCACTGATTAACAGTCCGCCGGACGGTATCGGCCTGTCAGTTGTTCGGAACTGTCAAAATTTTGTTCTAACTGACAGGCCGATACCGTCCGGCGGACTGTTAATCAGTGGGCCCCTTAAGTCACTGAAGTTTGTATTAATTATGCTTACCTTTATTTATAATTTTAGTAGTTCCAAGCAATAGTAACACTAAAGGCGCCATTAATTAATTACGTAAGACAATTTTTGCCAGCTTTTGACCCCCTCCCTCCCCTATGTAAGAAATAATAAGAATAGGCTGACCCCGTCCCCCTCCCACCAATATAATTAATTTTCAAAAAAATATTTTTATGAATGTTTATTTGTACCTGTACAAAGGTACTTGAGCTCGTTTAAGCTAACTCTGCACCGTGTTTGATAGCGTAGAGTGTGGAAGTATTATTTTAAACGTCATAATTTCATAGAAATTAAAAAAAAATATCGCATCTTTGTGATCTTACTTAAGAACTATGAAAACCCCCTCCCACCCCCTTGTAAGAAAAAATAAGATATGTTCTACCCCCCTCCACCCCAAAATCGTCTTACGTAATAAATTAATGGCGCCAAAACTGTATCTCGAACTGAAAATACCCGATTTAAGTTTGCTAACACAACATGACTGATCATCACATCGTCAGCGTCACAAAACATACGAGTAAATTGACCTCCGCAGTACAGCAAGATTGATTGTTCTAGTAGGTATTCACAAAAACTTAATTGCTAAAATGGGAATCAAACCAAGTGAAGCGAGGTGGGTCGAATCCAAAATTGTACCCACTTTGGTATTCATCGTTGTTAATGGCGTAAGCGCCATCGACATTATTGAACTTGAAAACACCACATAGGTATCGTATTGTCTGAATACCCACAACACAAGCCTTCTTACTTAGTCAATTTGTATAAGAATGTCCATGTGTATTTACTTATTTATTTATTACTAACGCCATCTGTTAAAGAAAGAAATAATTAACATTAGCACGAATGTTAATTCATCATTTTGCCAACAGATGGCGCTAGTAGTAATACAAAGTGTTATTACTTTATTTTATTTTTTTAGGTTTATAAAAAGATATTTTTATGTTTGATAACACATCTAGACATGAATTTAAATTACTATGTTAAATTTCAAACCTAACAGTGCAGTAGTTTTTCCGTAAAGTGTACCACAAGAATGCATAGTTCGTCGATTAGTGATAGGGCTCGCTTCGCTCGCCCTAATAATTGCATTTTATTATAGCCAGTTTAAACCTCGCGCGAAAACGCCTCGCACGCCATTTGTGACGTCATAAATTATGGTGGTAGACATTGCTTACCTACATACTTACAGTTACGAATTTCCCTTGAATCCGAATGATATTCTTAATTCAGCACCATAATTATATTACGATTAGGGATGATAAATACATTACAAAAATTGTTCACAATAAGTCATTTTATACAAAGACTCTCACACGGTTGCAATTTAAGATGAATTATTTAGATACATGTAAATTTTGAGTGAAAATCACCGAGCGCCGGATTTACTTTTTAATTTTTAATTTTTTCTAGTTACGACAACCAACATGGCAATGATAGTTCCGTTCAGCCAAATAATTAAAAAAGTTTTTTGAGGAAATATCGTATTATTTAGCATTTTATTTATATAATATCAAATAAATATTTACTTTCTATTGTGTAATAATATTTTTTGGGCGTAATAAATGTTTAGTGGCGAAACAATTTTTTTTTTGAACCTCCAAACTCTTTGGCGAGTACGTAATGGATTACAGTCAATGAGGTTGTCTATGTTGCTCTAAGAAATATGTCATGCATTGATGACGTCAACTCTTACGTCGCCTCTGATTGGTGTTTCAGTCAAAATGGCCGAGTGGCGAATTTCGCACTTTTATTTTATTGAATATATTAATAATCCTTCAGTTTATACTGAGATTGGGCCATATTTTAGAATTATATTAACATATACGTTTCTTTGAAACCATTATTTCCATGATTCTTTGTTACTGTCATCAGGCCAATTTTTAGGGTTGGAAACAATGGTTGGAAATGATCGTATTGCATTATGGCTTTCTTAACTTCCTCTCAACTGAGAATCAGGGGGAATGTTAGGCGTGGATCATTCTCCTGAAAAGTCGTGAGAAAATCCACTTATCACATATAAAACTCATAAAGAAATATCAACACGTATTTTTTGGGTACCAGCGTTTTATTTTTTTGTAATTGACATTCTTCTATCGTTCATAATTTACTGTAGGTAGGTACATCGATCGAAAACAACACACAAATTTAACACCACCCACTTGGCCAAAGTTAATTGAATTTTCCTAAACTTCTACTAGTGTTGCTTACGTGGCTATACCAAGAACTATCGCATCGCATAGACTAGCGTAGAATGCACGTTCAACTACAAACTCGGGAAGTTTACCTACGAGTATGTTAGATTGCACCAGAGCAGCGCATATTGTCCTACTTCGGCCACATAATAAGGGAGGAGATGAAAGCCTTGAAAAGCTGATCATTGTTGTTATTGGGCAAACGAGGCCAGGGACGGTCTCCAACTAGATGGAGCGATCAAGTAAAAGGGGCCCTTACCTCAACCAACTTTTGCTCGTTCGTCAGAGACGCGATGAACAGGCACCGTTAGAGGCAGATCGTAAAAACCAGGTGTGGAGTATCCACATCCACCGTTGACCACGATTCTCAGTCATGAGGGAGCGAGCACAGTAGAGATGTTAGATTGCACAAATAAAAAGGATGACTCACGTTAGACCGGGCCGTGTCCGGACCGGAGCTTCCGGAGCATCGTTTTATATGGAAAGCATCACGTGATCACCTGTCATGTCATAGAAAAGTAAGCGCCGGAAGCTCCGGCCCGGACACGGCCCGGTCTAACGTGAGTCATCCTTAACTAAACACCAACCGTTTAGCCACAGTTGATTTAGTTTTCATAAACTTCTGCTACTAGAGGCTAATTCAGACTTACATTTTGATATAAAATGATGTCATTTTGTTATCGTTCGCCCCTGCGTCCCGCTAGCGCCAATACATGTACAGACAAATACGAGTGAAATGCACGCTCGTATAATAATTAAATCACATCCGGCGCGATTCGGGAAATGAATTAGAGATTAACTAGATACGATATAGTAAAGATAATATATCTTTACTATTTCATATCTAGTGCATCTCTAATTCATTTCCCGAATCGAGCCGATCGTTTAGTGAATTAGAGATTAACTAGATACGATATAGTAAAGATAATATATCTTTACTATTTCATATCTAGTGAATCTCTAATTCATTTCCCGAATCGCGGCGCAAGTCGCCATAAGGTACCTTTTGCCGTGGAACGTCACATATCTTTACTATTTCATATCTAGTGAATCTCTAATTCATTTCCCGAATCGAGCCGATTGTTTAGATATCAAATATAGACGGTCAAGCAAATCTTGGCAGTAAAAAAAGGCGCGAAATTCAAATTTTCTATGGGAGGATATCCCTTCGCGCCTACTTTTTTTCAAATTTGCCGCCTTTTTCTACTGACAAGATCTGCTTGACCAAGTATAGATATTGCTGCCCAATTCGAACTTTAAGATACGTCAAATATTACGGCTAGATACGATAAGGGTTAGATATGTCAGTGTCAAAAGTGACATTTCTTCAAACAAAAACGTCAGTTTTGACATTGACACATCGAATCCATATCGTTTCTAGATCTATTAATTGACGTATCTTAAAGTTCGAATCGGGCGGCCTCTGTAGTCCTGCTCCTACATGCTTATTTATATAACAACGTACAGTCAGGAGCAGAAGTTGCTAAGCGGGCGAGGTGTTCAAAATTACCTGGACATGCTCTTATTCCCTTAACAATAAAGTAGGGTCAAGATCATTTTGAACACCTCGACCGCTTAGCATCTTCTGCTGCTGACCGTACAGTACAGGAACTGCACGTTTAGCAACATACTCGCGAGCTTACCTAGGTATGCTAAATTGCACCTAACTCTATGACCGACTTTTCACTACGTCGCGAATAACTCAGTTATATTCGTTTAGCGGCCTGAAGTGAACCAAATCCAATTATGGCCGCAAATGGTCTGTAAAACGGCGCTGGAAATATTCACGCAATTTTTAAACCTAGAGCTGGCGAGAGAAACTAAATTGGGATTAATAGTCCGGTGGCCGGCTGCATGAAACAAACCTCATCAAAAAATAGAATATACCTACCCTGTAGAGGTACCTGACATTTAGTAGCTTCCAACGCACTTGGTCGGCCTAGGCTTAACCTGGCAGATTTTGTACAAATGGCAAAAACGTTGGACAAAAATTCATCAAAAAAAACCTCATCGAAAAATAGAATGAAACTTGTATGGTAGTATACCTGACCTTGAGGACAGTAAAAAAAAATTGGTCGGCCTCACCTTAGCCTGGCAGTTTTTGCAGTCCGACCAGATTTATTGGGTCACGTGAGAGCTACAATTTACCTCATCGAAAAATAGAATGAAACAAACGGATTATAATAGCTAAAATAAGCCTGTTGACGTGTGTCTTGGTCGGCCTCACCTTAACCTGGCAGTTTTTGCAGTCCGACCAAATTTATAAAAAAATCATCAAAATTTTTTTATCGAAAAATCGTATGAAACTGGTATGGTACGATGGCTGCCTTTGAGGACAGTAAAAAAAAAGTGACCGGCCAAATCCTGTGTTGGCAGGTTCCTGTGTCCGACCAATTTTGTGGTACCACGTGAGAGCTACAATTTTACCTCATCGAAAAATAGAATGAAACAAACGGATTATAATAGCTAAAATAAGCCTGTTGACGTATGTCTTGGTCGGCCTCACCTTAACCTGGCAGTTTTTGCAGTCCGACCAAATTTATAAAAAAAACATCAAAAAATTTTTATCGAAAAATCGTATGAAACTTGTATGGTACGATAGCTGCCTTTGAGGACAGTAAAAAAAAAGTGGTCGGCCAAATCCTGTGTTGGCAGGTTCCTGTGTCCGACCAATTTTGTGGTACCACGTGAGAGCTACAATTTACCTCATCGAAAAATAGAATGAAACAAACGGATTATAATAGCTAAAATAAGCCTGTTGACGTATGTTTTGGTCGGCCTCACCTTAACCTGGCAGTTTTTGCAGTCCGACCAAATTTATACAAAAATCATCAAAAAATTTTTATCGCAAAATCGTATGAAACTTGTATGGTACAATAGCTGCCTTTGAGGACAGTAAAAAAAAAGTGGTCGGCCAAATCCTGTGTTGGCAGGTTCCTGTGTCCGACCAATTTTGTGGTACCACGTGAGAGCTACAATTTACCTCATCGAAAAATAGAATGAAACAAACGGATTATAATAGCTAAAATAAGCCTGTTGACGTATGTCTTGGTCGGCCTCACCTTAGCCAGGCAGTTTTTGCAGTCCGACCACATTTATAAAGAATAATAATTTCTATATTGAAAATATGGTTTCTTCACAGCTTGAACTTAACTTAATAATGCTAACTGCAAAAAGTCATAAGTAAATGAGTCCATGGAGGTCTTAGAGGGCTTTAAAAAAAAAGAAAACATTCAGTTCAAATTTTATTCATAAATCTATCTAATATCTAAATAACGTTTTCTAACTACTGACGTGGTTTCAGAGTAACACTTACGTTGAGATGATGTCTCACAGATGTCAAAAATAAAAAGGTTTTCATCGATTTTTGACAAGTTTTGAATCGTATATCCTACTTTTCCACTACAGATAGAATGAGGAGGCATAACTGACATTTTATCACGCCAGGTGGCGCCTCCATAGTGGAGTTGCTGTCACTGTCAAATCACATACATTGTTTCCAATAAATTGTAAACATTCTCCTTTTTTAACCGACTTCCAAATACCAAAGGAGGAGGTTATCAATTCTGTTGTATGTTTTTTTTTCTCCACAATACTGCAATAGTGTGCGACAAATTGTGGAAATATACCTATAGAATCTCCCTTTTTTCCCAAGGACCCGATATGCATAAATCGGTAAGAAAAAGCTTTGAGTACCAAAAACTAAGGCAAATGACAAAGACCGTTTGTGTAGGCTGCATTTTAAGGAAGATAAATATTTTGGAAAGAGTAAATACACAGGTAAGCTAAGTTTTAACGAAGTAGTACATAATTTAGGGCATAATGGCTTGGCCACACATGCTGTATTCCATACGCATCATGACTTTGTGTACGTATCTGATGGGCGGGCGTATATGAAACGCCTTCTTGTACATGCAGGTGATCCAGGTATACACCAAAGCTTAGTTTTCAATCGAACACTTGTAATATAAGAGGAAAAACTGCGCGTGAGCCTTCCAAAATTTTAATAAACGGTAAAATACACAAGATAACCTCACATATATTAAGTGATTATCTTTGCATCAAATCAGCCTTTTTTCCATCAACTGTAACATTTCTCCTTCGAAGCTCGGTTTGTAGAAAAGAAATTCCCACCTTTTACCAGTGGTAATTACTGGGAATAAAAATTCCCAGTAGGTACCACCAAACCGAGTTGGTGGTAACTACTAGGAATTTTTTTTCCCAGTAGTTACCAGTGGTAAAAGGTGGGAAAATAATTCCCAGTAGTTACCACTGATAAGAACTTGGTGGTAACTAGTGGGAATAACCCTTTTATTGTTAATAATTACTGTTAATCATAATCATCTTCGGAGTCGAAGTCTGACGAACTTTCCCCAGACTCCGACTTATCTATTGTTATTTCTTCGACTCGCAAAGGCGTTATGTGTCCTTCAAACCATTTGATCTTATACATTTCATCTCTTAATGTCCAGCCACAATGTGTTGCATCAAATTTGATGCAAGTGGATTCTGCCGCACACTGCCACATTGAATTTATGAAAGCCGTCCGTAACAAGCCATACGACAACAGGTTTATTTTAGCTATTATAATCCGTTTTTTTTTTTCATCCTATTTTCGATGAGGTAAATTGTAGCTGTCACGTGGTACCACAAATTTGGTCGGACTGCAAAAACTGCCAGGCTACGGTGAGACCGACCAAGCCATACGTCAACAGGTTTATTTTAGGTATTATAATCCGTTTGTTACATTCTATTTTTCGATGAGGTAAATTGTAGCTCTCACGTGGTACCACAAAATTGGTCGGACACAGGAACCTGCCAACACAGGATTTGGCCGACCACTTTTTTAGGGTTCCGTACCCAAAGGGTAAAACGGGACCCTATTACTAAGACTTCGCTGTCCGTCCGTCCGTCCGTCCGTCCGTCCGTCCGTCCGTCTGTCACCAGGCTGTATCTCACGAACCGTGATAGCTAGACAGTTGAAATTTTCACAGATGATGTATTTCTTTTGCCGCTATAACAACAAATACTAAAAACAGAATAAAATAAAGATTTAAATGGGGCTCCCATACAACAAACGTGATTTTTGACCAAAGTTAAGCAACGTCGGGAGTGGTCAGTATTTGGATGGGTGACCGTTTTTTTTTTGCTTTCTTTTTGTTTTTTTTTTTTGCATTATGGTACGGAACCCTTCGTGCGCGAGTCCGACTCGCACTTGCCCGGTTTTTTTTTACTGTCCTCAAAGGCAGCTATCGTACCATACACGTTTCATATGATTTTTCGATAAAAAAATTTTTGATGATTTTTTTATAAATTTGGTCGGACTGCAAAAACTGCCAGGTTAAGGTGAGGCCGACCAAGACATACGTCAACAGGCTTATTTTAGCTATTATAATCCGTTTGTTTCATTCTATTTTTCGATGAGGTAAATTGTAGCTCTCACGTGGTACCACAAAATTGGTCGGACACAGGAACCTGCCAACACAGGATTTGACCAACCACTTTTTTTTTACTGTCCTCAAAGGCAGCTATCGTACCATACAAGTTTCATACGATTTTTCGATAAAAAATTTTTGATGTTTTTTTTATAAATTTGGTCGGACTGCAAAAACTGCCAGGTTAAGGTGAGGCCGACCAAGACATACGTCAACAGGCTTATTTTAGCTATTATAATCCGTTTGTTTCATTCTATTTTTCGATGAGGTAAAATTGTAGCTCTCACGTGGTACCACAAAATTGGTCGGACACAGGAACCTGCCAACACAGGATTTGGCCGACCACTTTTTTTTTACTGTCCTCAAAGGCAGCCATCGTACCATACCAGTTTCATACGATTTTTCGATAAAAAATGTTTGATGATTTTTTTATAAATTTGGTCGGACTGCAAAAACTGCCAGGTTAAGGTGAGGCCGACCAAGACATACGTCAACAGGCTTATTTTAGCTATTATAATCCGTTTGTTTCATTCTATTTTTCGATGAGGTAAATTGTAGCTCTCACGTGACCCAATAAATCTGGTCGGACTGCAAAAACTGCCAGGCTAAGGTGAGGCCGACCAATTTTTTTTTACTGTCCTCAAGGTCAGGTATCCTACCATACAAGTTTCATTCTATTTTTCGATGAGGTTTTTTTTGATGAATTTTTGTCCAACGTTTTTGCCATTTGTACAAAATCTGCCAGGTTAAGCCTAGGCCGACCAAGTGCGTTGGAAGCTACTAAATGTCAGGTACCTCTACAGGGTAGGTATATTCTATTTTTTGATGAGGTTTGTTTCATGCAGCCGGCCACCGGACTATAAGTTAGCCGGTAGTTTCAAATCGCTTTTAAAGTTAAATACCTTCTTTGTATCTTAGGAAAATGATAATTGCCGTGTTCCCCGTATTTGGCCGATTGAATAGAGGTGAATTTCAAATGTTTTCAATTTTGAAAGTTTTCCCAACGATATCTTGTTTTAAGTTGCGTAGATACAGAGATTGTAATATGTACAAAGAAATTTGAAATTTTCAACTATAATAGTCTGTTCGAGAAACGGAAAACGGTGAAAAATATAGATAATACTCCTAAAAATACGTGTGATACCTCATTAGATTCGTAATGATGTCTAGAAAAATGTATTCGAAGCGTGTATTAGCACACAAAAAATATCAAAAGTTATAAACAAAAAAAGGGGGAAAAAAGTAGATATTTTTTATTTCCCTAATATCTCAAAAAGTATTAATACTTAAGAAACCAAAATTAATATTATAAAAGAGGAGTATATTTACAATCAAACATTCCATACTTCCAGAATTGTATCTCCATTATTTATACTTTTTATTCAACGCTGAACACAGCCCTCCGCGCCTCATTTTAGAGAAACGCGCGCGGCGTGAAAAAACGGTTACGTGACATTAAATATAATTTTAAAGATATTAAGTATTTTCTCGAACAGACTATAACAATTTTAAGCAACGAAAAGGAATACTTTTCCAGTTAAAGATATTACGTAACCAGATATTACGTACATGGTCATGCCTAGTTTCAAGTACACCTACTTCATTTTAAAAGCATAAAGGTAAACAGTTCTATCGTTTGAAAGCGTATAACTGGGATTATAAGTATGGTAGCCGCTTTCTGGCTGTGACTCTTAAAATGTTTTGACTCGAAATAGTAAACCAATACTATTAATAGCGGCAGCTACATACTTAATTAACATAATAGGTAAAATTTTCTCTGACAAGAGATTTTGCAAACACTCGCATTTTACTCTTAATTATCTGAAGGCTAGAATTTAGCCCTTAAATCCAAAGCCCGACTAGCTACATACTAATTAATAGTTGCCGAGCCAGGCTCTGTTCCGATAATAACTATCGATTTTATATCAAGTATGTACCTACTCACTGCAGGCTTTGGCCGAAGGGATAATAGCTGTAAGCTTAGCTCCGAGAAGATTAAAGAACCGGCCTGTTTTTATTTCTGGAAAGTGTTTTTTGATTTAGTTACTTAGAATTCCGTACTAATTTTTTTCGCTGGTAGGCTCTTTGTAAGATAAAACACCGTAAACCAACAAGAGAATCGCAAACGCAGCATAGTTTCGATATGGCATAGTTTCCCTAGGTTGGAAGGATAAACACGACAATAAGTATGTATTTGGATATAGTTGTCAAGCGAACTCTTAGGATATGAATAACCAGACATCGCTTGTCAGGCAAAAATTAGAGTCTACCTATATGACACTGTAGTAACGTGTAAAGAGTGAGGGCTAATAGACAGTACTCTCTCCAGGCGGTTGTTATGCCTGGGGATCGAAGTCCACTAAGAGTTAGTCGGAAGTTGTATACATATAGCAACTGGCATTTCCGTAAGCCAGCCGTAAGCGCGATGTAGGTTTTTACCAAATTTTACCAAATAATTAAAATTCAGTTATTTTCGAAGTGGATGTTGTTCGCCCCGATACGATAAGTACGAACGCGATGCAATATAACATCAAATTGACACCCATTTGTAAGTGCGAATGGTCTACGGCCGAAGTTAGCCAGCTGATTAAGCACCCGTCACTTTTTAACGGAAGCTCCGGCCCGGCCCCGGCCCGGTCTAGCGCGAGTCAACCTTTACCACATTTAGGTCCAAGAACCCGACTGTCGGGTACACTGTTCGTAGCGACTACGCGCTCCATATGGCGAAACCGTGGCTACGCGCTACGAGCGTAACCCGTAGCACTTAGTGACAATACAGGCAATTAATTGTGTTAATAAAATTGTGTCCAGCAGTTAGACGTACAGTTCTTCCCAATCGTCCGAATTAACGCAACCATACATTTAGGTTCCTCATCAGTCGTATATAAATTACAAGCATTGTTCGGTATGCATAGTTCGGTATGCATTGGCTAGAACGCTAGCCTTCCTAACGCCAGCTGTTATAACAAAAAACTAGTGTGTCTATGTCAATTCTTGGGATTAGTTGTCAAGGGGACCCCAGGCTCCCATGAGCAGTATACTGGGATAACGCGAGGAAGATGATGATAGTCACTCCAAAGTAAACTATAAATCAAATATAAAATACAAATTAGCTTGGAGCAACAAGTCAGAATTTCACCGATAGATTTATCTTTGTTCGGTTCTAAGTATAATCGCAATATAAAACGTTGCAGAACAAACAGGATGCTACCTTTAATATTTTAACTATAAAATGTAAAACTACTCGTACAGCACGTTGATCTGAAATCGATAGCTAGCCGAACAAAGCCGTGCTGGCTGTAACTGTTAATTAGTGCACGGGGGATTATCAAATTTACTCCAGCTTTTACACGAAATGATTTGTTTTGCGGAATTGCAGTTGTTTTGATTTGCTGATTCAGCATTTTTTGCGTATTGTCCTGTCGCTCGCATGTTAGTTTTCCTAACCGTCCCTGCTGAAATAGAATGGCGTAACAAGTAAACCGTAGGTAGTTTTTTTTTGTGCCGACTAAATATCGCAACAGTAAAAAGATGCTACGTAATGCAGTTAAGTGCGTCACCTTAAGTCACTTGTCGAATCATGTCCCACCTCCACTCATGACTCGTGTCGTGGGTAGTGACTGAATGAATTTAAGTGTCATAGACGATTACATACTTAATTTTATTGACATGCATAGGTACTTAAAATTGATTTGATATAAATATATTGATTAATGACAATACCCTCTCGCTTAGCACTGAAAAGCCAGATTTATACGGATTACGGATACTTACTAAAATCTCTTCCTAATGTAATTTTTAATAAGGGTTTTTTTTGTATTGAAAGGACTTGTGTATAAATCCAGAAAAACATTTCCGTCAGAATATCATAAGTACGTATATAGTCTATAGTGCGACATAAAATAGTAGAAATTAAATAAAATGGAACTAAAAAATTTCCATGCTAAATTGTTGCTATGTTTAGCATTTTATGTCAAAAATGTGACAGTTACATAGGAAGTGGCGCCCTCAATAATTTTCTACAATTCCTTGTCGCACTATAAGTAGTTACAGTACAATTGTAAAACGGCTTATCGTAATTGGCTAAAACCCGTTAAAACAGCAACACCTTTAATAGACCGCCCGTGGACCTTATGCCACGTTGCAATAAGGTTGACCCGCGAATTATTAGATACCTGTGCCGCCTTAATGTTACTAAGTTAACATACTGATATAACACCACTGTGCCCCTTAATTAGTCCGATGCAGTATCACAGTTCATTTCGGCTTTGAGCAATTAAATGATCGGTTTTGTCGGGATTTGCCGGGATTTGGCGTGCGCTGTGCGTGGACTAATGGTGACTTTGCTTTGACGCATTTAGGCTAAATAAATCTGACAGGATTAGGCAAAAACGACCACAGAACCCATAGTGTAAAATTCATTCGATAGGCCCCGTGCATGAACTACTTATAAGGGGCAGCATAGGAGCCGTCAGATTTTTGGCGCGTGGCGTAAATGTCTCGTTTATGCTTCCGATGTAGCCCACAAGATGGCAGAACCTACTATGCACAAGTAAACGTACCGACGAGAGCGGTAGATGGTAGCACTTGTTTTGGCAATGTACTTACATGTGCACATATGTTTCCGATTCAGGCCACAAGATGGCAGACCCTCCAACGCGCACGCTCCCTTATTGCGTTAAGTCTATTTTTGTATGGGATTTTGGACGGCGCGCCAAGCGAGACGTTTGGAAACTCAAAATCCCATACAAAATGACACTTAACGCAAACGCGTTAAGCGAAATTCACACTAGTACGGTTACCATCAGTTTGTCACTGACATAAACGCCGTCGAGAACGTAATTTACTTTCTATACATCCCGTTTGCACTAATATGCGAGTGCGAGCGAGATGTATAGAAAGTAAATTACGTTCTCGACGGCGTTTATGTCAGTGACAAACTGATGGTAACCGTACAGGGGTACAGAATAAATGATAAAGGTACGATTAAACCAGAACTTGACGCAGAATATGCACAATGACGTGACTTACGCGTTGCGTATTTGCCATATGTCATAATGTCAACACTTGTATTAGTACCTATTTTCATTATGTATGTAGGTAAGTCATAACATAACATCCAAAAGTTGACTAAATGTTATTATTCAGAATCGACTCAATACAAATTCATCATAATTTTTCAACTAAATATCTCTGACATTGATAAATTACTGGTCTCGTTGTAAAATAATATTCACAACGGACTTTTAAAAATTAATATCGATTATGTCTGGTCCGTGTAGAAAGAAATAATTTAGTTTTTGAAGGTTGTTCGAAAGTCGTAGACATTGTGATTGTGACACGTGTCGCATCTACGATGTAGCGATGTCATAAAATTAATAAAACATAAAAATTATCAAAGTATTTGAAAGAAATTGAAAGTCTTACTTTTTTTACACACTGACGTCAGTAGGTTAGCATGAACCTTTTTTTAAATGGCTAGTGTTAGGAAGAGGTACACCCAGCTGTAAAAGTGCATACCCACTTTAAGAATGCATTCCATTCATAAAGTGGGCATGCACTTGTTCAGCTTGCTGTACCTACATTGATTTATATTAAAGATACACTGAGGTACACCGACAGTACGGTACAATATTTCATGTTTCGTTAAAATTCTTAAGGTCCACCCGCCATCTTGCCGCTCACGAAGAATCCATTAGGATTGTATTAAGAATGTATGGTAATTAGTAATGTGTTGTCGTCCAGGTTCGACTGCGGCAGCGGCGCCGGCGTGCTGCGGTCACCAGAACCAGTCCGCCTCGGCCACTGGAACGTGATCTCCGTGTACCGCCACCGCTGGGACGCTTGGCTGCGGCTGAATAACGGCAAGCGAGTGCGCGGCCGGTCTAAGGTAAAGTATACATAATTATATTAGTAAATGTTGTCGTCCAGATTCGACTGCGGCAGCCGGCGTGCTGTGGTCCCCGGAACCAGTCCGTCTCGGCCACTGGAGGGTCAAACAGAAAAGTGTGTACACGTCTTTCCTGTAGACATACACAAAAGTTAAGGGCTAAAAAGATTAATTTTCTTATTTAACCCTTATCCACGTGAAAAGGTACTCCTTTTATTTAGAGAACTATGATAAAATCATTACCTACATGCCCACAACCTGTTAACTATTGCCCACAGGAGAGAAAACTAGTGTGTTCGCGCGAACTGTACATTTTTCTCTCCTGTGGGCAATAGTTAACAGCTTGTGGGCATATCAAATAACTTTTTCCGCAAAAAAATCATTTGACATAGCCAAATCTAATATAAATAAGCCCATTAAGAGAGAAACGGGTCATCACATTGTTTCAAATAAATACCCATGCCTCCATTTTATATCGTATATTTTCTTAACAAACACTTTTTCTGAGAACAAAAGTTACAAGATAAATACAATATTATAGCTACAAAGTAACTAATTTGGAGCGTCTTCCGAGTATAGGTATACTGAGGCGAGCATTCTAAGAAAGGCGAGGGATGTTATAAAAGCAAATGCAGTTACGTCCTTTTGTATGAAACAGTAAAGTTTTCCTTTGAGGAATTTTCAGCTCGTTAGCGATTTATTGCAGGGTATTTTATAGGCAGCTTTGTTGGGGCCAAATAAAAATTCAATCAGCTTCATAAATGGTAGTGAAAACATTCTTAGTGGTGTTTTTCCAGTTTTTTAGAAATCAGAAACGTCCTAACATAAGGTACGTTAGGATGTTTACAGAAATAAATCTATTAATCACAAAAAAAAACAGATATACATCCAACACAGCTCACTACTTTTTAACACTTAAGGATGAGTTAGGAGACTAGAACGGTCAGGGTCTGAGTCGAGCCGAGGCGTCCGACACTTCAGTTGTCTATAGAAAGCATCACGTGATCACCGATCGCCCCTCATAGAAAACGAAGTCAGTCGGCCCGGCCCCGGACCGTTCTTGTGTGAGTCAACCTTTATTCGCTGCAGATAAGTCATGCGTCTTTCTATTACCCAAATACTTATCAAAACTATTTGGGAGTCCACACTGATAAATAATTAAAACGAGATCGTCATAGCCATAACGACGGGCAGACAAACAGGTAATAGGGTCATTAAAAGCCTGAAAGCACAAACAAAACTGCAGCCTCGCTTCCCGGCCTCATTTCTCATTCACCTCGATTAAATTCAACAGCACATTTCTGGTGTTATTCGAGTGTTTTAAAACAATGAGGTAATTCTTTATGCTCCGGCCAGGAAACGTCGGATTTAAGGCTTTTGCATAATTTAATGAGTTTTTGTTATTTACCGTGCCGGTGTGATGGACAGCCTTATGTGCCGAAATTGCATGTTACGTGCAATGCTGCATGCAGTCGAATATTTATTTTAGTGAAATTTAAGCCGCTTAGGCACTCTCATGGCATTGTTGATTTTCAGTCGCTATATTAACAATATGACTGAATTTGGCGTGATTCCAGCGTTTAATGGCTTTAAAGGATGACTCGCGACCGACCGGGCTGGGCCCGCGCCGAGGCGTCCGACATGTAATTTTCTATGACGGCTGATCGGTGATCACCTGGTGCTTTCCATAGAAAACGGAGCTCCGGAAGCTCCGGCTCGGCCACGGCCTGGTCTAACGTGAGTCATCCCTAATGCAGTATTTAACCTTTTTCATCCACTAAGCGTGCAAATCTTTTGTGTCACCCTTTTACCTTTCATTATGTTACTTGTGCCTATGTACCTATTGCTCGTATAATTTCTTTTTTTACCGTGTTTGCAAGCCTGCGCTCCCCTTGTTACGTAACCCCACTGATTGAAAAACGTCTGGACCCACTGATTGAAAAAAACTGGTTATTAATGTATTAGCTTTCCGCGCGGATTTATTTCCGCAAACACATTTTCAACCCCTTTTGAACCATATTAGGGGCTGAATTTACAAATGAACTAAAATATTATAGTAAGTATGTCTCACAACAGTTTAAATTCGATTAGCACTATAGTTCGTTTTTTTAGCATTAGAAAGAACTTCAAAGAAGGTAAGCGATCTTGACATGTCTTTTAATTGAAAAACGCTTTTTAAAAATCAATAACTATTACTTATGAAAGCAGAAGAATATAAATGATCGTATTAGATTCATAATTGTTACATATTTGCCGTGACTTATTTTTAAAATGTGTTTTTCAATTAAAAGACACATCAAGATTGTTTACCTTATTTCTAATGCTAAAAAAACAAACTATAAAATTATTATTTTTCTAATATTTTCTCTTCCTTCTAATTTCACGTCCCTACTCAAATCGTTCCCGTTACAAACTTTCAACTCCTTTTGACGGATGAATTTTATAAACGCTGAAATTACTATTCTCGTATTTTACAAAAATGTTTTATCACAGTTATTTATGGCACGTATTTAAATACTACCGGTCAACTAATTAATCGAATTTGGGTAGTTTAAAATAATAGAAATGGGTACTAAAATTAATAGTGTGGCAACAAAAACGGAGCCTTAAAATATATCAATATGAGTTATATTTTAATGCCGTTACAACTTTGGTTTATTTTTAGGCAGGTACCAAATATTTATTTGGCAACTGAATTATTATATTAGAAACTATTTATGAAGTACATTTTAAAAAGAAAACGGCTATCTATTAATTTGAAAATGATGTTCTTTTTTAAATATTTTGTTTGGTCACTACACGGTCAACCTAACACGCTCCTCCTCGCTTCACTCGTCGTCGCACCTATCTTTTGACTCTGGAATAACACAGTGGTAACTATTGAAATTAGTAATTAAAAATTTAAAGACCTAATGGTATAATGGCCATTAGGTGTTTAGGAATTTCGACTATAAGTATAGTAAGTATAGTAGGGTATTATTGGTAAATACATTTGTGGTGTTTTGTGGATTAGGAAATTTGTCAATTTAAGGTACTAGGTATATGCATATGTTTAAATTTATATAATTTATAAATTGAGTATTTAAAGGTTATGTATCTGTATATGTACAAAATATATAAACAACCAAATTTTATGATCGCTTTACAATATTAGTTGTCAATTTATTATTTTAGACGCCAACTTATCAATTCAAGTTCCCTATAATTTTTTTGGGTGGCTTGATTTTGCTGCCAGTTTTTTAATAATATGATGCTTAAATTTGAGGCTAATATAAATTTATAGGTGCTAAAATATTAATGCACAGTCAAATTATATTATTATATGCCCAGTGAAAGTTCCTGTTTAATATTTTAGTTGCCCGGTTAATAATAAGCCGTTATTTATTACGAAGTTCTAACTTCCTAACTTAAAATACCTACAATTTGATTCTCATATAAACTTTCATCCCCTTTTTAACTCCCTTAGGGGATGAATTTCCAAAAATGCTAGAGTTACGACGGCATTCAGTTCCGCCAGTGGTTCTAAAACGATGGTTCTCCGACGTGGTCTCCATTTTTTTATACTGAACTGTTTATTACTTTACTCGTGACAGGTTTTTGCAGTGGTTATATAGTTACATACACCGAAAGACAAAATGTGACACATTTTAAAGGACTTCTCCCAGATATCAGACATCAGACTAGGTACTCAAAAAGCAAAGTTTCGATTTCGATATCCGTTACTAAAACGGTTTCTGCGGTTTTCTGTAAAGGCTTAGGTACGTATAAAAATACATCAACGATCTTTCACAATCGGGTTTTGAGTCATCAAAGAGTGCTGATATATTTTTTAACAGGATTTTTAAATTTTTAACAACGGAGATCTAACAATGCCTTTTAATAGAAGAGATGGGCACCCTGGGGTACGTGCACAGTTTGAGAAACGAAGACTCGGGCGGTGTTATAAGTAGGTAATAGCAATTTGCAGGGGTATTGTGCTTTAATAATTAATTTGAAGGGTGTCGTAACCGAGATCTTTTACATTTTCCACGACGCCTATTCAACAGTAAGCAATTTAATAATTTAACTATGAATATCGGACAAAAAAATATTCTAAAATGTGAGTTGTGACAGGTTTTAATTTGATTTGCAGTCACATAATATTTCATGATTGGTGTAATGCTTGCTTAGTTATGGTTTTCTAAACCTTTATTTAAAATCTACTTTTTACAGCAGATACGGATCCTAAATAAAAGTTAAGTCATAAACCTCTATATATTATAATACATTTACATTATAATACAGCTTGCTATAATGCTTTTGCCATGCTGTCAAACAAATATACAGATCTATAACATATAAAACTTTCGTGTTTTGAACACATATTAATCACAATATCTGGGAGACCGAGCTTTGCTCGGAAAACATTTAAAAACTCAAAAATGCGCGTTTTCCCAGAGATAAGGAAGATGGGTGTTTTCGGGGCCGAAAAATCGATCTAGCTAGATTGATTTTTCGGCCCCGAAAACCCCCAAATTTCATCGAAATCGTTAGAGCCGTTTCCGAGATCCCCGAAATATATAAATAAATATACATGAATTGCTCGTTTAAAGGTATGTATTAGATAGATTTACAACCGGGTCTACCGCGAATTTACCGACTTTAAATAAAGGTAACAAAATAAATTCGCGGTTTGTATATAATGTAAAAAACACATCAGCAAAAACACACTATACCTAAATAAAATATCACAATTCATAGTTTAACTAGAGAACCCTAAAACGAGCATTTAAAAAGTTATTAATCTAAGATTGAGTTTGTTAGTTCAAAGTGAAAAGGCCTGCGGCTTGGATTATCCACCAAAATTGTTATAAACGTTTAAAATAGATTCGTTAGGGCTCTCATACTATGTTGGGTGGGTAAAGTTACAAACTCAAAACTGTTTGAGGTTTTACGAATCATATTTTGTTTGGTCAACTATTTCAGTATGCAAAGTTAAAATTGTTTGGAATAATATCAGCCGTTAGAATTTAGAAATAATTAACCTAATATTAAAGAGAACCCTCGAATGACGTTGTTTAATTTATGTATGTATATGGTAATCGATAAAAACCTTTATCGAGTCCGACAAAATTAATTAACCAGAGTATCAATTTCGGTTTTAATGAAAAGTAAACATATCCTAGGCCTAGCCAAGGTGACGATCGCTTGCGCTTCGCCATCGAATCGCTTTGTGTCTCTCTATCACTCTTCTATATTAGAGCAACAGTGACAGTTGCGTTTCGTTCGCTACGTAGCGATGGGCATGCTGTCTACGGGGCCGGATTCTGATAGAAAACCCGTGGTATTGTACCTATCGCTTGCTGACGTAACTGCTTAATAAAAAATTGTTTATTATTTTTCGCTTAACATACATCATTCAGCCTATATACGTCCCACTGCTGGGCACAGGCCTCCTCTCACTCGCAAGAGAGCTTGGGCTATAGTCCCCACGCTGGCCCAATGCGGATTGGGGACTTCACATACACCTTTTGAATTTCTTCGCGGATTTATGCAGGTTTCCACACGATGTTTTCCTTCACCGAAACGCAAATGGTAAATATCAAATGATATTTCGTACATAAGTTCCGAAAAACTCATTGGTACGAGCCAGGATTTGAACCCGCGACCTCCGGATTGAAAGTCGGACGTCATATCCACTCGGCCACCACCGCTTTTCGCTTAACATACATTGGGTAGCAATGGGGATCGCTTAACATACATCAGTACCTATCCTCCATCATTGGCTTCCGTTTTAGATTTGGAGGCTTTACCTTATTCTGGCTTATAAGATTCAGTACGGGAGAACCCAAAAAACTTTAACGGGGTCCAAACTGTCAACAACTCATCCGGAATTCAGAAACTCGGCAGGTTGCCGCTTTCAACTTTGGCGCCTGTTCTCGTCATTTGACGGGGGATTTTTCACCCTGATGAAAATCAATAACACGGACGGGTTAACTTTAACCCGGGTAACGGGTAACTTTGAACCGAAGTTCTTATCTGAAAACGATGAATTCAGCTAGTTTTGACAGAAAAGCGTATATTTATTTATCAACACTACGAAAGATTCATTAAAAAATAAGTCTATGAAATTATCGTACCTAAATTTTTATTTTCTATTTAGGCTAGTCGAAAATCCAACATGATCTCAGAACCTTTAGGGCCACTTGCACCATTCACTGACTCGGGGTTAACCGGTTAAACCTGGAGTTACCGTGGTTACCAGTACAATTTGACGCTGGGTTAACGGTTTAACTTAACTGGTTATCCCCGGGTTAGTGGGATGGTGCAAGTGGCGCTTATTATTGTTTATTAATAGACTTAAGTACTGCCCGATTCGGACTTTAAGATACGTCAGTTAATAGATCTAGAAAAGATATGGATTAGATATGTCAGTGTCAAAAGTGACGTTTTTGTTTGAAGAAATGTCACATTTGACACTGACATACTATCTTAATCCATAATATCGTTTCTAGATCTATGAATTAACGTATCTTAAAGTTCGAATCGGGCCGATATACAGGATGGCTAAAAAATAACTGCATTCCTATTGCCAGGGATGTTTTGGGATTATAACTGAGCAACTTTTACTATGGGATCAGGCCCGAAATCGCGAAAAAAAATGTACCCTCCCATAGCAAATGGACCAGCCTAAATGTATGAATTTTTTTTTTCGCGATTTCGAGGTTGGTCACATAAACTCTTGAGCTTAAGTAGTTTTATCATAAAAAAATTAAAAATATTCATAATATTCCTTAATTTAAAGAAAATATTAAAACCAAGCAGGACCATTTTACGTTTTATTAAAATAAACTGTTGAGAAGGGTAAGTCCAGGGTGTCAAGGGTTTAAGGGCTATAAAAGCCATAAAGATGTGTCTAATTTGGCGCGAAGCCTTAAACATGAGTAATGAATGAGGTTGGACTTGGTTTTAACCGACGTTAATTCCTTACTTATGATAGTTCTTTATGAATTTATGATAGAGACGGAGACAGTCGTGCTTGTACATGGACATGTTGTTTGTGTGTACCATATACGCGATTATCTCCTAATCGGATATAGCGATTTAGATGAGGTTTTCAGAAAACGGTGATGGTTTCGTAATTGTGAAAGTTGTGCTTTAATGGTTTTTGGTTCGTAAAAAATAGGGATTTACACCCACAACGTGAATTCTATTTTCGACATTCTTGTTCGTCTGTATAGCAAGCTACTTAGTGTTTTTGTTATAGAAGAAGCGGTTTGAAACAAGGATTAGAAAAAATGTTAACGCAATTACTGCCAGCAACCCAACGAGCGAGCGATCTGTTCGTAGTCGCTTTTCGCTACTACCGGGTTTTCACATGTTATGGTTTTAACATTCAGTGCCACGCGAGTGCTACGCGCTCGTAGCGCGTAGCACTCGCGTGGCACTGAATGTTAACACATTCAATACCACTAAGTGCTACGGGTTACGCTCGTAGCGCGTAGCTACGGTTTCGTCGTATGTAGCGCGTAGTCGCTACGAACAGTGTACCCGACAGTCGGGTTCTTGGTGTTGAATGTGTTAAAACAACTAAAATGTATTGCCAAAAACTAGTTCTCCGAACTATTTTTTTGTCTCAAAAGGTAAAGAAAAATAGATCGTAAATAAATATTTATCAAATATCGTTTTGCTCATTATCCTTTAATTAAGTCATACAAATTAGCATATCACTTATATTCTTTTAAATCTCTTCAGACAAGTAACCTAATTATTTTCTTGTCTGTATATGAAAATTCAAATATTTTTCTTTCTTTTGACTAAGAACGGTCATAAAACCACTAAAGCTATCCCAATCGTAATCCACCAAATTGTTCCTCATTACACGCATCACACGCGTACATAACACGAGTACCCAACGCGCCCTTAAATAGCGTCTGAGGGGCCGTATAAAGCGCTGAAGGGTTAACGGCTATAAAAAGCCGTAAAGGTTCAGGCTTAATTAAGCTTATGTGGGTTGAGACGTTATATGAATATGTGGTTATTTTTATATGATCCCTGATTTAGCGTTGAGAGGTATTGTCTCGTAAGTGTCTGATTTGGAGTTGCCTTTAGACGTAGCCATCGAAACGAGATATAATATAATAAGTATCTACATAACTGTAATAAAGTATAAAAGGTAATCGCTTAATTTCGATGCTGAGCTACGAAAGGATTGTTCTCAATCAGTAAAAATGTGCAGAGAAAATGTCCTAATTTATTTTTACATCCCGTTAAATTTTGTTTATACCTAATTTTGTAACACCACGGACCGTATCATGCTTAGTAACAGAATGTAGGTAGTCAGCATCAAAAATTATCTAAACTAAAGTTCGACTACTTTCACTGCTCCGAATTATTAGATGCTGACTGAGCATTTGATCAACATTCAAAATGTAAGAAAGTGAAAAGACTGTAACATTGAGATATCCAAACCTTAATCGACAAAAATATCAAAGCTATCATAAAAAAATCAAGCTTTATTTCCATCGCTTTTCTTTCATTTCTCTAAATGTAACTTTATTCATCAGATATGAAAGTTCCATTTTCAATGGGAGATGCTATTGCGAAGGCGATCATTGGTGCCTCATTTGCACAGTCCGACTCAAAGGGTTGTGGGAAATGAGCTAGCATTTGGAGGGTACAAGTTGAAACTGGGAGCGGAAAGTAAAAGCACCATAATCATGGAAGTTACCCAGTCAAAGCCGTCCCAATGTCCTCCACGATATCATCATCATCATCTCCTAGCCGGTTTCGGCTACAGCGACTACTTTTCTACCGCTGAGAGCGTCGCTGGTGCGCTCTCAGATGACTTACGTACATAGCCAATTTGCGTGTGCAAATGTGCGGCCACACTCGCTGCAGGTCAGCACCCCTCCGACGTAATTATACGTGATATACGTCTACGATATAGAAGAGATTTAAAGCACTTACCGAACTTAAACTCAAATCGAAGTTATCATAAACTTACGTTCCTATTTTCAATTCAATTGACATCGTGCAATCTCACCCAATCGGTTGTCGCGGTGCATGTGCAAATTGTGCAACACGTCCTGCATAACTCGATTTGTGAACTGAATAGAGATATTAGTTTGTTTTCATTCTACGTGCAGTGCGTGTGTATGTATCATTGGGAATAAGGTTAGAATTTACACTATTGCTTCCAATTTCTCAACATAAGAGGCACCCGAATTTTTAATTCACATTCTGAAATCCTAAAGTAGCGCGTCCAGCCAAATATTATATAGTCAAAAGTCGTCATAGTCATAGTGAGTGTTAATTCACTGCCATAAGCATATCGTCCCATGACGTCCAATGAAGGCTGATGAAATCAATCCAACATAAAATCCGGACTTGTTGAATGGGATTTCTCGCTAGTGCCCGTCTGCCTAATTTACAGTGGAAACGTATTGTGATTAAAAATTACCTATACTGCACAGTAAGGTCGTCAACGTCCGATAGATATCGGTTGTTGTGGATACAGCAACGTCCGAGACTATCGTCCGATCAGTTTTGACTTTCGACTCAAAATCAGATCTAATCTTTATTGGTACACACATTTATTCAAGACTGCATATAGTTCATATCACTTATATCAGATTTCTAGAAACACAAGTTTAGTCTGCGATAAATTAGATTTCCCATTTCTGATCAAATATTATGTTCTGCCAAAATAAATATGATTTCATATCTTCATAGATATCTTCTTTCATCCTCGGCTTAAATAACCTACTCCGCCTTATTTGTTAAATTCAATATTTTATTAATCTTATAAGTTTTGCTAGATGTTTCATCTTAAATTAGTCTGTGCGATGAACAAATTTTTCAGATCTTGCTAGATTGATTTTTTCTCTTGTATTGTATCTAGTTACATAGATATCTAGGCATTGTATTTCATCGACATCGTAAGTTGTGTTTGACAATATCTGGACTCGAGCTTTGTGTATTATTTACGGTTCTGAGTGCGTGTTGGAAGCAAGCGAGATCCCCGACCCTACCTTTCCTGCTATTTCTACATGCAAATTGCAAACAGTAGGTATATTAAACGGTCAATTCGTGAGTTAAAATAAAATTACGAGTACTGATGGCTTCCAAAATTTACCACATAAAAAAATCGGAAAGTATGGGGACCAAAATTTTCTATTAAATAAAAATTTGAATGGAATGTGCGGAAGTCTTAGAGGCGGAAGTGGACGTTTCTTGGACCAAGGATTGCATACTGTGACTTGTGACTCACAATAGTTAAAATACAGATTTTTGAGGACGTTAGTAGCGCAAGTAGATGTTTTAGCTGACTCTCTACTAGTACACTACAGCAGCAGCCGACGAGGCACATCAACGAATTTCTGCAAACGTTTTGCCGTAGACATAGACAATTGGATTTTTCTTCCACAAGAACGGATCCCTTGACAAAGCTCGTTCCTACGCCGCTATTTGTATTAGGACAGACGGCTGTATTGAAGGCGTACCTGGCTTTATTTATACAAATACATTCTAGTTCTTTTGGAGTTCACTCGTCTGAATCATATGAAAATTGACGTTATCGTTAAAAACGGTGTTTATTTATTTATACTGATATAAACCGACTTTGAACTGACTAAAATTAAATAACTTACCAATAAAAATGAAAACATATCTTCCAGGCATAAATAACACAAGTTGGTTTTCCCATTTTTTTTTAATTTTTGAACTAACGTTTTTTGGACAGTTTTACTACTGTGCCTAATGTATTATTTAAATATGTAGGTATTTATACTATTTATGTGTGTATGGTGTGTTTACTAAATTGCTATAATTTCTATATATAAATTGCTATAATATATAACTAATTGTTTTTGTTCAATTTAGTTACAACCCAGCGGGGCACTTTTAATGACTACTATTATTTACTGAAAATGTATGCATACAACTTTACCATGGCTTCGTGGTAGGAAAAGCCTACGAAGTTACAGCAAATTAGGAGCGTGGCGTGCCGCCGCCACATCTATCACGTCTATCGCAGTTTATTTTATCTTCCCTGGACTTATGTTCCCAACGTGCACAAAATTCATCGCTTCAGTCAAACCAGAATACCTAAGTGTAAATTGTCGGTACGCGTACTCCAACCAAATCTGAATCATGGGACGATTTTTGATTGGAACGGTTCGGACGGCTGTCTCGGACGATCGTTTGCATACATCAAACGTTTTATCTTTGCAGCGAAAATTAAGCATTCAAGAAAATATCTTGGCTACGGCCCCTCGTAGTGATGTGATGTGTGTCCCTAATATATGTGTGTGTTATCGTAGATCACTCTTATACTGGTTGGCGTTAGCTTGGTAAAGCAAGTCGAACAGCGACGAAAGTTTAAAACCTGTGCTGGCCGCCGAATGGACTGCCTCGCATTCGATGCACGGACAGAATTAGTAGAAATATATTGTTGATGCATGACAGCATGATACTGGGAAGGTTAATTAACCTCCTATGTTTACTAACAGAGGAGGACGTATAATATACGACTTTGACTTTTACTTAACACTTGTGGTGGATATGCTTTGTGCATGGGGGCGTTATTTTAAACACAATGCTGTGTAGTCTAAGATTGCAGTTAGATAACCAGTTAACCACATAATCTGGAAAGTTAGACTACCACCCCGTAACAACAACAACCATTATACCTACTGACGGACGCATAAATGTCATATTTATCCACCTTTTTTGGAATACAAAAAAATGCCATTTAGGGCTTATGATGTACCTACTAAGAAAGAAAGCCTAGCGTAGACCAATAATTAAAGTTATATAGGTACTTTTCTACACAGTGCGACTAAAATTCTGCGCCCTGAAGTCGCGTATATCTTCTGCCTTCAGCCAAAGTAGGCTTCAGGCACCAATTTTTGCATAATGGCCCCAGCTCTGGGCAACATTTGAAGAAGCCATCCTAACGCGCGGCAATTACGCTAAACTTTGCTGATAATACTCCTCCGTGGAATGTTCATTTAGATTGCTTTAGTTTGAACTTTTTATTTGATGCCTCTTTATGTTGAAGTTACAAATTTAGAAGCCAATATAGGCACTATTCGATTTGTCTGAATGCCATTCGTCATTAGACCAGAGAAGTATAATCTGTGCGTCGCATTTGCTCAATTATGTTAATTATTAGACACGATGGATATGTCACTTCGCTGGCCCAATATTACAGGGTTCTAATGTTTCACTTTTATCGAACTGAAATTTGATCATTGTCATAGTGACATTAAGTCGAATTTCAACTATCTTGAAAAAACCCTGTAATATTGGGCCAGCGACTTGTGGAGAGTTTTTTTCAAAATAGCTTATTTTCTATAAACACCATGCAAAACTAAGCCCTTTTAAAAAGACATGCCTCACTTGAAACTCAAATGATCCTTTTTAATATTATAAATGCAAAACTATAGCTCTGTCTTATGCTTTTTTATGGCCAAGCTACCGAATTGGCTTTAATAAAATCTATCTTAAATTACAAGCCTTTAAAAAGCATATTTCTTAAAGCATTATTCTTCTTAAAGGGAGGCCCTAAATTGAGATAGGGGTAATGATACAGACCGAATTCCACGCAGGTGGATTCGCGGGTACATCGATTTACTTTATACTTAATATATTATAATATGGAAACCATGTAACGTCTATCCAATCTAACCTGTTTCTTCTCTCCACAGGGTCTTTTCTCCCGCATGACATTCCGCGAGCCGGTGTGGGTCGGCGGCGCCGGCAACACCACAGGGCTGCAAGGCAAGCTGGGCCTGTCCGACGGTCTGCTCGGCTGCGTGGACTTCCTGAGGATCAACGGAGACACGTACCGACTCGTCAAGGACGCTGTGGCCACGCTTGATATCGGTGAGTGTAGATTACAACTCATTACTCAAATTCTGGTAAAACTTTGTAAAACGCGATGGACCTCACCGAAACATGAACGCAACAAGTAGGCAAATTCAAGAACTCTTAAGATACAACGCTACGTATTTAGGTATTAATATTGCTTTAAGTTTTGAATTGCTCGGAGCCGAGCCTTAGGCCTTAATTTACTTAATTAATTTCACCTTATGTTCCATTAGATCATATTTTTGCAACACTTAAATTTTATCAGGAAACTCATTTCAGTTTTTAAGATACCTAGCTGATATATCTGTCACCCCTGTACGGTCAAGGAATTCGATTTCTATAAAATTTCGTACCTTGTATATGTATAGTCTTGTCATAGTGACTAGTGAGTACCTAACTGAAATTTTATATGTACCTACGAGTATACTATACTATACCTACTCAGGATTGCGGTAAAGCAATCAAGCTTTTACATATATGAAGATGTAGGTATATCACAACACAACTATGTGGATTAACAGAAAATGAATACAATTACACTGATCTTGCATATCAAAGGCAATCAATATTGATACAGGGAATCTAATTTCATATTGGCGTAATACTAATAAGGCCTGTTGAGCATGTTAAGGTTATTGGTTTACCGCGAATAGCATTGAACGCACACAAGATGCAATTAGAAGTGATAAATACACTAATTACTTGACCACAAAGGCATTAGTGGCGAATGGCAAGGCGTCCATTGGCAGTAATATGAAAACAATTGAATAACTTAAGGTCTTAAAGAAAAATTTGGTACATAAGTTAAATTAGGTCCCGATTGTCTAACGACTCTAACGGATATAGGCAACCCGCCCAAGTACTCGTACAAATTTTGAGAAATTTTAATGACCTAGGTTAAGTAGAATACTTAATACTTTTTAAGTATTTAGGTACTTAAATACACTAACTAAATAATTAAACCATTGGCAAAACAAATAAGGCCCACTTGGAAAGTGGGCCGTCTGCAGGATATCCACTATGACGTTTTGTAAAAGTTCCAAATCTTATCTACGCCGCGCCCGATCTCATTCATTTACCAAACAGTACCCAAACTTGGTTCTTATACCCTTTCAAATTAGGAGTGAGTATTGCGTGCGCTATTTAAATAGGATTTTCCTTAATTTGGAAACCTTTGAGACCGTCCTTTGATTTGAAATCTCTTTCGCCGCCATAAGCTTCGGATGAATTAGTTTGATGAGAGATTATGCCGTTAGAATTCACGTTACTTCACGCAGAAGCTTTGGTAATAATCAAAAGTGGCTCAAAATTAATTTTCCCAATTTAAGAAATTTAAGGTTTACAAAATCACGCGTGTGATGTCTTAGAGGTAAACCTTAAGCATCAGTTCTGGAAGTACTACTTTTACAGACGAAAGTTTGGAACTCCCAGCATTTACTCTTTATAATTAGGTATAACCTATTTTTAATAAAAAGGGTCGGTTTCACCAAAGCGTCTGCGTCTGTCACCATATTAGCAAAGCTTTCGTATAATTTTATTTTATGGGAATTTTCACTGCTGTGTGACCTTGATTAGTCCACGAATTGTGGTTGGTGCAACAGGCCCTAAATATCAGCTTGGTATAAAACTATAGACACTTGGTTATACCTATATTTTTAACTTACTAGCGACGCGCCCCGGCTGCGCAGGGGTTAACGAATTATACACTTAAACCTCCTCAAGAATCACTCTATTGATATGTGAAAAACCGCATGAAAATCCGTCCAGTAGTCTTAGAGTTTATCGCGAACAAACATACAAACACACAAACAGACAGACGCGACGGGGGACTTTGTTTTATAAGGTGTAGTTGATAACTCATGCTCTATTCTAACTTACCCAGTTCCGTTTGCAGCTTCACAAATCGATACCTAATATTCACCGGTCATCTCAGTCATATCGATAAAACCAACCACAGATATTCGGACTCCAGATATATGCGATCTATTGCTCCGATACCATTCATAGTTTGTCGATTCAAATACCCATACTCGTGTATCCTCCAATATTGCCGTACGATAACGCAATTTGGTATTCCGAAGCTGTATGATATTGTTTGAAAGTATTGGAGGGCAGTTGCATCCAATTGCATTTGTATTGCGCTTGATTCCCGGTGCCCAATTCGGATTTAATATCTTGTTACGGTTTTAATCTTATTTTGATATGACCTTGAATATGCTCATGCTGATTGGTGCATGCGAAATGAAGTGAAAGTCGTGCGTGAGATATGCGCCAATCACCAAGACCAGGGGTCTCCAAACCCCGGCCTGCGGGCCAATTCAGGCCCGCGACGCGTTCCAATCCGGCCCGCCGACACCCAAAGCGAGTGCCTACTGTCCGGCCCGCGGGAGCCAGGCTCCAGGGGTTCAGCATTCATTGAGAGTGGAACTGTTCTTAACAGCAGCAACCAGACACCGCCTCCCGGCGCAAAAACCGACGGTGGCGCTCGCGAAAGTTTCTGAGGCGCAATATGGCAAAAAAGACCCCTGACCAAGACGATCGTCAAAACCAGTTCAAACCCGTAACAAATGTTCAGTCGGAATAGGGCTCCTATCTCGTATAAACGATACTGCAGAGAAAGGGGCTTATTCTTGAAACTGCATTTAAAATGGTACTTATATTTGTTTTTGTGCTTAGTAGATATCGAATACAGCATTTAATATTTGAGAGATAAAGTCTATTTTTTCTTTCCGTAGACTAAAACTACATTTCATGTGTTGCTAGTTTTTTTACGTCTTATCAATAGTGATGCGCTACAACCGGTACTAACCGAAAATAAACTATTGGGAGATACTTATATTTGTTGATGAAGTGTCTATAACACAATGAATGCATAATCCGTGACGTGCTAAAAGTTTGATACCAGTCAAGAAGAATTCTTAACTACCTATATATTAAGATAAAAATACGGTTAAAAATAAAATTTCTAGATATATCATAAATATTTTAAAGTTAGGCTAGGTTAGCAAAAAACCTGATGGATTACATAACCTCGAAACAATTAAATTCGAATACTTAAATAGGAAGTTCAAAAATATATTTGGTTACGTTACGAGCGTTTGCTTGCTCTTAGAGTTTAAACCTAATTCAAATATTATACTTTTCTGAATGCAGCTGGAGTCTAGCATTAACATTTGTATGATACCAATTTCTTATTGAGATTGCTTCTTATATAGGTAGGTATCGTAATACGTACTTATTGCGTCATAATTCATAATATGAAGACTTAGTTCAGAAATACTGTGTGAGTACCTAATTTGTTTTTCACTTCTCATGCTCAAAAAGTGCACCTTTATGTCGTGCGTAGACGACATAAAGACTAAGACTAAGGTAATCGGTCTCAACGGCCAAACAGTTAAAACATATTGCACAATTTTACTGAGCAATAAAATTGTGTAGATGACAAAACTTGTTATATTATTTTATTTTTGCTACAATTTATTTCTAAATCCGTATTTTCTGTCATTAAATTTAGTAAATCACATAAAATAGGAGTCGATTATCGTTCAAAAATGCTCCGAAATGTTTGACTTGGTAGAAAACCAAGCGTCTGAAACTCTGATCACATGTTGAAAATTAAAAAAAAAATTAAAAAGTTAGTTGGCGGGAATTGGTTATGTATTATGTTCTTTCGCTTTACGACAATTTCGTGGTGTAAATTTCCGTGAAAATGTGTTTTATTTTCCTCGCAATCGAAGTGAAAAGCAGAGTGTACAACAAGGGCATAAATGTCCATTTTTACCCTCGTCTACTATTTTGGTCTTTGCTTCGCTCAGACTAAAAAATTGCCTCGGGTAAAAATGGGTCACTTTATGCCCTTGTTGTACAATCTACTATTTATTAACATTGTATTCTAAGAACTTTTATGAAATATATTATCTTATTATTCTTACTGATACATGCAGTCAGCAGCAAAAGTTGCTAAGCGGGCGAGGTGTTCAAAATGATCTTGACGCTACTTTATTGTTAAGGGAATAAGAGCGTGTCAAGGTAATTTTGAACACCTCGCCCGCTTAGCAAGTTCTGCTGCTGACTGTACAGTGTACACTGTAGAACTTTATTATTTCATTTAATACCTAAATCCCCGTAGTCATAAAACTTAGCAACCTACAAACCTCTGTTAAAGTTTGTATCTTTCTAACAAACAGAAATGTCAAAATGACAGATAGGGTCAAAATCAACGGTTTGTTAGATTTGACAATAAATAACGCTATAAATTAGTCATCAATCAATAAAAAGCTACTAAATTATTAGTATGAAATACAAGTTCACCATTTAATTTCAATAGATTCAGCAAGCTTTCAACAAATCATTATTAATATATTAAAAGTACACAATAGCTTAACCCCCCAAACGTCCCGAATTAACCCTAATCAGTCCGTGTTTGCCGGGCAAATATAACCAGTTAACAGCCCGGTGATTTCATTACGTTGACCGAATGATTAATTATTCCTTGCTTTGATTATTGTTATTGATGTTTTGCCGGATATTTTTGCGGCAGCTTGGGGTGTAATGCGGCAATCGTTTGAGAACGCTCAAGGAATTTCACTTCAGTATAATTTCGTACCTTGTCACAGTGACAATAGGATGAGGTCCCTTACTTCCTTTATTGATTGTCACGGTGACAAGGTACGAATTGGTACTGAAATTAAATTCTTTGACTGGACATCATACACCATAAACCGTTTTACGAGACGACATCGACAGCACGTGCTCTAACCTACAATGAAATCAAAATAGGACGAAGTATGAGTATGAGAAAAAACATAACGTTTCTTGCGCAGTCTAGTAAGAATACCAGACTATGGACGTAAGAAAAAAAAGATGGAGAGGAATTATATGTGTAAGATGATTCATTGATAGGTTAACACTTGATTAAGTATACCTATATAACACTTTAAACTCTCGCGTTTTGTACACATATTTAATTACACAAACGGGTCTACCGCGATATAATTTCATTTTTTTTACCTTTAATTCCGACGTTTCAGCTGAGTTGCACCAGCACGTCGGAATTAAAGGTAAAAACAATGAAATTATATCGCGGTAGACCCGTTTGTGTAATTAAATATTAAGTATACCTTTCACGTAATATAATTGTCTCCTTTAGTTGGCACTCAAACATTTATAGAGTCGGACCAAGAAAAGTCTGCAGAGTATTGGATAGCGCACGCAGTGTAAGCATTATATTATTTCATAGAAGTTTGACGTTTAAAATAACACGTGCACTGCGTGGGATTAAATCCGCTGCAGACTTTTCTTGGTCTGACTCTAAATACTTTTGCCTCGTGTTCCAATCTCTATTTCTACCAAGTTGGTTCCTTACTATTTTAATTCGTCCCACATTTAAACTGCCAATCAAAGTCTGCCGATAACAGAGGTTGCCCTAATCATTAATAATCAAATCTTTCACTTTGATGACTTGATCCGGCTGTCAAGACCGTCGGTTAGATCCGGTTAATTTCTGTGCATTTCTAAGAGCCTACCGCGAACTACGTTCGACGTGTAGCCTCTCTGTCGCACTTGTAAATTTGTGAGAGTCCGATTCGAAGATCAGCGGGCCTAGACCGCCAACATGCTTTACTTTGTATTTGCCATTTAACATACAACTTTATTAATAATGAAAAAAATTATTTGAAAAATTTAAGGTATAGAGAAGGGGTTTCAATCGATGTGATGCACTTTGTATTTGTTTTATTTGTATTGATGTGTTGTCTGATTAAATGATTGAAATTTCCATTCTATTCTACTCTATTCAACATCGGAAAATTGAAAATCGTTATCTACGTCTCTATCGATCGAATAAGCAAGTGCGATAGAGAGACAGATAACGATTTTCGATTTTTCTATATTGGCGGTAGGCCCTCTGGTAAGCTAATGAATTCGGCTTACCTAATAGAGCATGGGACATCATTTTTCATTACCAGATTCTAAAATGCCAGCGCGGCGCGCTCATTCTTTCTTCCGTGGAAAATGCTTACGATTTCGATTAAGAACACCTCAAAAATGTTATAAAACAAAAATACCTAACGCTACGATGATAACAAGTCACTACTGACAGTGACATCAACATTTGATTGAATAGGACATTTGCCCAGGAGGTTCTATGATATTTTACAGTACATATGGTGCTACATTTCCGCCCTAGTGCGGTAACTAGCACAATACGTGCGTACGTCGAAAATTTAAAGGGCCATATGTCCTGTAAAACGTTGTACAATACACGTCCGAAAAGATAATTCGCAACTCGTGTCGATTTAAAACACTCCATTCGGTCGTGTTTCAATTTATCGCCACTCGTTGCGAATTTCCTACTTTCCGCACTTGTATCGTAATGTAGGTACTCATACGAATTTTATTGCTTGTTCATTGCATACGTATTCTGTTCTTAACCCGTAAACGGCGCGGAGGGGAATAAATCCGTCGTCGTACATATTTAATCCGACTAACTTCCGCGGTTGCTCCGGCTTCGCGCTAATTAAGCAGCTTCATATTTTAATTTTTGCTTCCTCATTTTCCCTGTTGAAGGAAAGAGATCTTATTAAATTTATGAATTTTGTTAAAATCTTTTATATATTATACAAGAATTTCAGAATATTCCAATGTGTTTTTTTTTTTTTTTTCTTGTCATTATAATCGAGCGAGATGTGCTAAAATTGATGAATAAAGTGATCAGAATCGATACACCTACATGTGACATTTTCCAGGATGATAGTGTGACCTTTTGCCCGCTGCTTTGGTGTACATTTCGACACTTGTCATTTCCAATACATTATGGGGAAAAAGCTTTCATGGCACGGCTTCAGATCTCGGTCGAAGACCTCGTTAACGCATTTACTGCCAGGGACTCGCCAGGCGGGCGCTCAGTCCGTAGTCGCTTTCCGCTTTCCGCCTCCCCGATTGAGAATTTCATACAAATATTGGAATCAAATTAGGTATTGCTGACTCCGAGATCAGAAACTTACTAAGTACTTTTGATAATGAGAATTTCTACAGCCTGATCAATTATTATTCGAACTACGGACAACTTATAAGTTTATTAGGATAAACCGGGTGATACGGGGTAAAAAGACACGATTTTCAACTTCAAGGACGATTTTCACCAATAATCCAAATGATAAAAGTAAAAATTTTGATATCATTTTTTGAGCCCTGGTTAGTTCTTCAAATTTGAACTTGTGAAATATTTTTTTACCTACCCAATTCAGAGAAAATCAAAGAAAACTACCTGTTTTCTCCATATCCTTAAAACGGGGTCGATAGACACAAGAAAGGGGTGAATAGAAATATTAAGTTTTAGTTGTCATAGGCATCAAATTTGGTCATTATTATGTTGATACTCTATTGGCAAATGGCATATATATCTGTTAACCAGCTATTTGACTTAAAATTAATTTTTCGTGTTTTTTAACCCCCAAGGCGTGTCTTTACACCCCTTTCTTGTATCTAATCACCCCCTATGGCGTAACTACTCATCCCATATGCGTGTCCACTGACCCCTTTATCACGTAAAATTGCATGTTATTAGTTTTTTGTAAAAAAAAATCTTCATTATAGAGAAAATTTGTGATATTATTTATTATTTAGGTACAGTCACCTGCAATAATATGTTACTCTTTGAAGGCCGCAAAAATATGTGACACGCTCTTATGGCTCTACAAATAAGATCGTGTCAGATATTTTTGCGACCTTCGTTGTGTAAGATAATATTACAGGTGACTGTACTACAGATACTATAACTATTACCAGGTTAGCTAACTTTTACTTAGTTAATATCAAAACATTTACCGCTAAAACAAAGTTCAGACAGGCTTCATTTCTTACCTCGGCGAGACCTTACTTTAGAGTCAAAAAAATCTAACTTTTAGGCAGTTTGATTAAGTTCTTTAAGTATCAACGTAGAGAATAAATAGTCTACTATATACGCATTCCAAAAAATCTAGTTTTAGAGATGTACGTTTTTAAATATAACAACTTGAAAGAAAAAGTTCAAAATTTCTCTATTCACCCCGCGATTTCTGTTGACCCCGTTTTACGGTATTTAATATTCAATTAAGTTGCCGCAAGTTACTGTCTGAATTGTTTCTGAAACGTTAATTTGCCTTTAAATTGGTGATGATAGTAATACTATTAAAGTAGCAAATTTAAATTTAGTAATTTAGCGAACTACATGTTTTAATTTAATTGAATTGAGGCTTCGCACGGGTTAACAATTTATACACCTAAACCTTTCTTAAGAATCACTCTAGGTATTGATAGGTGAAAACCGCATGAAAATTCGTTCAGTAGTTTTTGAGTTTATCGCGAACATACAAACACACAGACAGACGCGGCGGGGGACGGGACGTTGTTTTATAAGGTGTAGGTTATGATATTGTTTCATTAATCTGAGTGTTGAGTTGAGATTAGTAATGTAAACTATTTAAAAAATACTTTTTTAACAAAAATAATTTATTTATACAAAAGGTTAATGGTATATAAAATCATACAAAAATATCTTAAATATATCTAAATATTAAAATATTTTAATCTAAAAGACCCCCGCGAGTTGTACCGGGTGCAAAGGTGCCCATCACATAAATACTTAATAAGTTGTCCGGAATTAATACGTTGTGGAATATACGCGAGTAAAATAAATTCACAATCACAACAGGTACCTAAAAAAACAGCCACTTCGCTTGTCCTGGTTTGTCTAACTTTCCACCACAAATAGAAAATATGTATCTTAAGGGGCCCACTGATTAACAGTCCGCCGGACGGTAAGGGCCTGTCAGTTAGAACAAAATTTTGACAGTTCCGAACAACTGACAGGCCGATACCGTCCGGCGGACTGTTAATGAGTGGGCCCCTTTATTCACGAAATAACCAACCTTCTACCAGAGTCTAGTAATTAAAGAAGACTGCCAGTGCCAACCCCCATACAACGCCCCGGGAATAGTCAATGTGTTGTGTTGTACATGACATTAAAGATTGTTTTTACATTTTAGTTATTTGCGTATGAAAACTGCCACCCTTATGTTATTTATAACTTATATCCGGTATCCGGTAGTTCTGATTTTTTGCAGACTTTTTATGATGTTGGCCCAATGAATAATCCAAGTTTGTGACCTCGAGCGCTGAACGCAACTTTGTCAAAAATCTAATAAACCGCAATTTTTTTTACATTTGGGCGATTATAACCCTAATGTACTAGTTTTTGATAGTAACTTCCTAGGGCGTTTTTAAAGTAGACTAAATTTGCTACAATAAGACACTAGAATTGTCTCTGTACATGTAATATTTTCCGAGATAAAGCCTTTCACAATGTATAATTTTTTCGAACTTGTCTTCGTAGGCTAAGTAAGTGCAGTGAGTATACCCTTTTGTCTCAGGCGATGTCGGTTGGCACAATTGTTTCTAAGGTCAATCAAAGCTGATTTGGCCCGGTAGCCACAAGATCTTAACGCGCCCCCCAAAACAGGGTTGACAAAGTTGCGTTCGGCGCTCGAAGTCACAAACTTGGATTATTCATTGGGCCAACATCATAAACAAGTCTGCAAAAAATCAGAACTACCGGATTTGACGCAAAATTCGACAAAGTTACTGGATTAAAATATGTACTAAAATATTGTAGAGGTTGGTTCTCCGTCTTAAATATTTACTAGTCTCTGCTACCTAATATAATATTGAAGATGTAATCACAGAAAATTTAACTAAATTTTCCCAATATATGTACATTACTCATAATGTGCATTCCATTTCATGATCAATTTGTTCAGTTGAAATCAGCGGCAAAAGCGAACTGTTCGGTAAATCAATTGAATTGTTCGAACAGTGTTTGCCAATTTAAAAGCAAATCCAAAGCTGTTCGATTCAAAGCGTTCCATTTGACACAATAAATAAATAGGGACGTTCCGGGTTTTGAAATTTATTGAAACCAGTTTTCGGTACGGTACGGTTAGATTTTTTAGTCTTTCTTGTTCGGGAAGCTGATTCTGTTTTAATTATTTGATAAAGTTTTAAGGCTTAAAGTTTGGAAACAAATCAAATTATTTCATCAAATATTTTGATTTGTATTTTAATGAAATAGATGTCATATACTAAAGAAACAGTGACCAAGCCCACCAGTAGCGGAGACCGGATTTAAACCGGTGTCTTCAGCTCTCACGGGGCCTTTAGTGTTTTTTTTTTAGCCTATGGTCTCTAGCCGCGATAGCTGAAGGTGCTTTCGAATCCGGCCTCCGCCACTTTTTCTTTAGTATATCACATCTATTTCAGTTTATAATGTTTTATCATATTTTAATAAGATCTTGAATCGTGTCATCAGGAAATTCACGTCCAATAAGTGCAAGCGTCTTCTGAGGCAATTCCTGATTTCATTTCGTGAGCACCAATCTGATTGGTGCTCACGATCAAGGTACTCAAGGCCCTCTTTATTGTATCGCATGAATTTCAGTTTATAATGTTTTATCATAGGTATTTTCATAAGACCTTGAGTCGTGTCATCAGCAACTCACGCGCATTCAAAAGTATCAAAATGAGCCAAATGAAATTGTTAAAAGACAATCGGCTGAAATTTTGTATAGGATAAAGCATTTGCCCAGCAATGGGACAGAATATGCTCACAATGAATAATAATAAAAGCATTGCAAGTCAGAAGATAATGGAATACGTATTGTTTCACATTGTTTGTCCTATCATAAAGTCGAAAGGTACGAGTACTCGACTATACAAATAAACAAAATTTCATTTGCTGTCGGCAACGAGTGTACCGTCTGCTGAAAATAAATTATTTGACTCATATTTATTTCTTATTGGGTGTAGATATAGATAGGCAGGTTCACTTCAGGCCAATTGGATTGGAAAGGGTAGTCGACGGTTGTATTTATCTAACAAATATTTCAAAAAAAGATCTTTATAGGGCAATGTAAACCTCCGATATAGATTATAGCTTAAGTAGCAGCATGGCATGACCGAACTAACATCAATTCTGGAAAGCTAGGAAATTTTATTAAAGGAAATTTTGTAAAAAGCGCATTGTGGTTGGCATGGTGGATGGAGGACGGAGTAGTGGACCGACCCGCTGGGTAATGCGGGCTGTAATGAAGGCCTACCAGGGATCTACACTGGCGCCTATTATGTAGGACGGCGGAAAATCGTGCAGAATGGAGAAAGAAGTCATTGTTTTGTGCATAATGGTGCACAATACAATGGTCAATGACCTCATCTGATCACGACCCTTTGTCAAGTATTAATTGTAATGTAAAACCAGATTTCACAACAGCAGAAACCGAGCTTTGTACTCTCACCTCACTATCGGAGCATATTTGTGTTGCATTGTCAGCGGCTAAACGTTGCGACTTGACTTCAAAGGAGGTTTGCAAGTGACTGGTGCATCTCTGTGTGTGTAAATATGTGTACTTGTACCACACAAGAACTTAATGGAATACAATTGAATAAGATTTGTAGAGGTCTTAATAAAGGTTAGGATAGCAATTACGCTTAAGCATAGACAGAGGAAAGAATCTACTTAATTCTCTTTGGCTTAAGTAAAAAATGTAAGCTTACTTGTCATGTTATACATACCTAGGTACAATAGTTTGTCAAAGGACTGTCTCATTTCAAACATAGACAGAGAGAATCATACTATCTTTGTCTTACACTAGTACTAGCACCCAAAAGAAAAGGATGAGTATAGTTTTTTGTTCTTATTTACTGGTTTGACCAAGTATATTATACATGTATGTTATAATCATGTTAAACTGCACAAATTCGTTTATAATTAATATTTTCCACATAGCTTGGGTAACTACCCACCCACGTACCCAACTGGGTACGGTGGCAGCTGTCATCTCCATATAATTTACAACCTTAAAACACAAAATTATATTGCGATGACAGTTGACGCCGTATCCAAGCTATGTGGAAAATACGCACATATTGTTATAATTAACGTTTGTTTTTATAAAAAAAACAACGGGTTGCACTCCGGGAGTGCCGACAGAAGTGAAAACTCAATGACTAGTCCAAAATGTCTGCAGCACTATATATAATTGACCCATCCTCCTTTCTATTGAAAAACTTTAGTTCTGAAATTGCTGGTCAGTGAGTTTGTTTAAAATTCGAAATTCAAATTTGTAGCGTTAATTGTTTAAAATTCGAATAGAAATTGTAAAGTTACCTTGCAGACCTCGCATCTAAATATATTTGGTCATGATATTTTGAGTTTTATTCACCAGTACTAGAGTTCACTTTTATTAGCGATTTCATCAAGATGTAGCTTATTGAATTATATTTGAGTGATATAAAGTTACAATGTAACTGTGAGATCCTCGTATTTCAGCCCGTACAAGATTAGAACCTTTTTCATGTAATGTCATTGAGTTTTTATTTATTGATTTAAATGCCATTTAAATGAGTGGTCATCTAAACGTTACGGTCACGTGATCGCGTTACGCGTTACGCTGTCTCGAGTTTATCATTTTTCCCCACCTCAAAAAGTGCCCAGCGCCGCTAAAGAAGTTTTCACTTTAAAAAAAACATTCATTATAGAAGTTTCCTAGACTAGAATCTACTCTACAAACCACATTGCCAACTATGCGTTTGAAATTAAACTAAAGTTCACCTGGCCTCACCACACACTGCATTAGTAAATGCCGCGAAAGCCGAACAACTTTCATCTCACTGCGAGCAAATTCTGAGTATAGATCGCTCAAACTTCCTACATTAATTTGCCTTATTGCTCTGCCTAGTTCGTTGCCTGCAACTTATTACTTAAGTCAAAGTGAGATGTATAGTACCTATCTATGCTATTAGTATGCCCGGTCTAATTTCGAACAAAAACTAACATGTTTTACTTTTACTAACAAGTAGGTAATTAATCTAATTAAACATGTTTCAAATTGATACATTTATCAATCAGATAGTGAAGTTACGCTAAGAGCCAGAATCACTTAAATCCGATCAGTAAGATCTGAATGACCCATTCTAAATTCTAAAACATTCAAAAACAATATGATATTTTATATAATTAATAAGTTTAGGTACCTACTACAAATTGCCACATTCAAATCACAGGAAATTTTGGGTACTAAATAATTCACTTACTACTAATACCAACTACAATACAAATGACCCTTAGCTAAACAAGACCAAGAAATTAATTTGGGAAGGTCTCTCTATAATATTATCATCTCATAAAAGAATATAGCCCAGAATACGATTTCCCGTTCAATCAAACTACCAAATTTCCCTCACAATCCGACCGATTCAGACTGATGGTAAGGTAAGGAATAGCGCTAAGCTTACGCTTTTGTGTAAGGAATAGCGATTGTAATTTAAAAAGTCCTAAGAGACAATCCAAATAAAAATAAAAACGCCTCTACCATGTACAAAATTCACAGAACCTTCGTGCGTTTTTCCTAAAAAGAAATTTCCTCTATCGCCGTTTGAAATTATAACCTATAAATCTGAACTATTTTGAAGAGATAGTCTCGGATTATCTGCTACTGGAAATTGAGCTTTTCATCCATGACATACGGTTCAATTACGGAATCGCGCTATATATGAGCTTGTGAAAATTACGAGTATCTTTTGTATTCCGTTTTCGAATGGAACTAAAATTTTTATGTATTCCGTTTGCAGCGGCGTAGTCTTCTCGTGTTAGAAGTTTGTGACGGTCTAGTTTTAGATTAGCTAGACCACAAATATTGTAGCTGTTTCTAGGTATAATAGGGAGATTCAAAGGCTAGTGTTCATTGTATATTGTACATCGCCCGAAGTGGGGCATTTATATGTAGATCATAGCTTTAAATTGGTCAAATTTGTCTTTAAAATTTTCCATTGCGATTCGATTCAAAGCTATGTACAGAACAATCCCCATGGTGATACTACAGGACAAATTTGAGACCGGAAGTTAGTCGTGAAATGACACTGACGCAAGGGTAACTGCGGCACATAAATATTAGTTAGAGTAGGGAAACAATTTCGGGAAAGTCCAATGAAAATTTATAGTATCGTGGTGACCCTATGGGACAGGACTGATTACATGATAGCCCGGTGGACGAGGATTCATTACTGATATTTTCGCAAAGTTTTACTCGACAACTGTCAAATTAGTTCGAACTTGGACTGTATTCCTTGACAATAAGGTATATAATTAATCTTGTTTTGTCATGTAAGACAAAACAAGATTATGTCCCAACCGGCGAGATTAGGCACAGGTGGGACATTTTATGAAACTTAGATATTTCTATTTTGTTATTCCTTATTCTTCGGAAACTAACTAACTAACTAATATGGCTCAGCGATCCAAAGAGGATCTTGGCCTCCGAAACGAGAGCATGCCACTTCGGAAACATCAACCAATTTCTATGAAATAGGTAATATATTATATATTAAGAAAATTCGTAAACTTTCCCAACTGGATTACCGGTCGAATCTCAGAGCCACTTGACTACCCAAATCTTTTTTTTTTCGGACTAAGGGCTAGTAGGCACACGATGGACCGCATGAATACAAGTCACTGTGTACTGCTCCTCTATGTATAACAGCATTAACTGCCATTGGAAAACTCATTCAATTGTGTACCGTATTTTGGTTTAATTAAATCCAAATTCGAACGGTTTCCCCAACGGCTGTTATGCGTGGTGGGGTGGTATAAATCTCTCTTCGTAGGTTTAATATGCGGCGGCACCGCGGCGCGGCCGACAGCACGGCTTTGATTTACCGCCCGCCATCTTTCTTGGGCTTGTTCTGTGGTCTGACTCATGGGACAAGAGCGGAGGAAATGTCAAAACCTTCTTCGTTTTGTACATTAAAACATCGAGTTTTAGGACTGCCTGAATCTTCAATCTAGGTCGGTGTAATATAAATCTATCCTCGGCACCGCGGCGCGGCTGACAGGACTGCTTTGATTTACAGCCCGCCATTTATCTTGGATTTATTATATCGTCCGACTGAAGAGAAAGAGCGGAGGAAATATCACAAATTGTTGAGACTGCTTAAGAAGTAAGACTCTGCAGTTTGAAAACTCCTTCGGCTAATATAGGTACCACTAACACATAATGGGTATGCTCCAGTCGGTATTCATCTATACTCGGCACCGCGGCGCGGGCGACGCGGCCGACAGCACAGCTTAAGGTGACAGTCCATTTCCAACGACAGCAGCACTACCATTCATTTTACTATGGAAATTGACAATAACACCGACGCGTTCGTACTAGTAGTGCAGCTGCGGTCAGAAATGGAATGTTACCCTTTGATTTACCGCCCGCCATTTTTCTTGGGTTTTTTAATATCATCTGACTGAAGGGAAAAAGCGGAGTAAGTGTCAAAAAATTTTACTGTTAGTAGGTACTGTACTGCTACTCTACACTTTGAAAACTCCTTGGGCTAATATAACACATAAAGTACATGCTGCAAGTCGGTATAAATCTATCCACGGCTATTAGGGTGGTTCACGTTTGTATGGAAAAAAATCTAACTCTAGCTAGAAGAAGCGGCACCCCCTCATTTTGTTACACTTGTTATATTGACAAAATACGCCAAGTTTTGTAATCTTATCTCAACTACAAGGGGGTGCTCAAACACTTTGAAATTTTTCAAAGTTGTATGAAATCCAAAAAAATCAAGTTATTCATTTTTAGATTTTTATGTAAGTAGTAGTTTTCACATTATTTGAAAGTGTGGTTTAAAAGTTATTATGTAAAAAAACATTTTTATTTCTATTTTTTATGATTTTTTTAGGTGTAAGTCAAAAAATCTTACTTTTGAAAAATTATAAAAAATAGAAATAAAAATGTTTTTCTACTTTAAAACTTATAAATCACATGTGCAAACAGTGTGAAAACAGATACTTAAATAAAAGTCTGATATTAAAATATTTTTTTTTGGGTTTCATACAACATACTTACAAAAATTTCAAAGTGGTTGAGCACCCCCTTGTAGTTGAGATAAAATTACGAAACTTGGTGTATTTTATCATCATAATAAGTGTAACAAAATAAGGGGGTGCCCCGTCGGAAAATAAAAAAAAATGTTTTTTGAACCACCCTAACGGCTATGCCGGTTATGCTGCAAAAAGAAGTTTGACTTGTATGCAAGAGACGTAACGCTTTTCGTGGCAGTTAAAGTTACTGCCCGATTCGAATTTACGCTACGTCAATTAATAGATCTAGAAACGATATGGATTAGATGTGTCAGTGTCAAAAGTGACGTTATTGTTTGAAGAAACATCACATTTGACACTGACATATTCTATATCGTTTCTAGATCTATTAACTGACGTATCTTAAAGTTCGAATCGGGCCGTTAACCCGCCGTCCGCCCGTGGTTGGCGCGGGCGATCGAACGCCCCACATTTTCCTCGTTATTAGTTGGGTACGTGTTCGGAATGCCCCCGGCTATTAACAGGGTGAACGGAACATCGGAAATAATTACTATTGCAACTTCCACTTGTCATCCTCACGGTGACCTTGAACAAAAGTCTAATGGGTAGCAGAATAGTCATTAAAAAGTGCCTTCAAAACCTGCGGTGGCAGCATGGTTGCATTTTATCGCCTGTCAGTAATGCTTGTCACTTTCGCACTTACATACTTGTTAGAACGTGACAGGCATGGTGACAGACGATAAAAATGCGACCGTGCTACTGCCGCTGGAGTGTCGAATTACGTGTAGCCAAACGACACTTGAAGAGATAACACAATAAATATGTAGGTACCTGTACGGACTTAATTTTCTGGCGCTCTTCGAACCTTGTCGAAAGTATTACTTATATAGGTACCTACCTATACAAGGGATATGAAATTAAACTGTGATTGATATTTTTTTGGTAAAGCATCATGAGATCATGACGGGTGATGATGTGAATAAAATTAATGATGATGGAAATGTCTTTTAGCATGTTATTAAACGATACCTAGACCCAGACCTGCGCAAACCTGCCTACCCGAAAATAATATTCGTGATTGTGAACATACTTGCTACAATTTCCTCTTTGAAATAATATAAGTTCCTTGGAGCAATATGGCAACGTTGGAAGTTCCGAGTTTGTAATCTGCACTGAATCTTCGGCTGAACTCTCAACTGAGGGTTCTAGAGCTTTGACTTTGTAAACGTGATATCATTGTGTACCTAGTGGAGTACCTTTGGATATCACTGATTGGATGTGTTTTAAGCGCGCTCAGAAGTAAAGCTGTTAGGTATCGAACTTATCGCGCTCGATTTGATATAAAATATATATAATATGCAGACTTATTTTGGTCTTACTCTAACAACGATTCTCACTTAAATCATCCAAGTTAATCCATTGTCTTTTTTTATACATATTTTTAAAATTTACTTGTTCATTCTAGGCATGGACCGAGGGGCTGAAACGCGTTCTAAAGTCGTCTGGAAGTCGATGAGGATTTTAGGGATTTTTAGCCTGATTACAGTGATTACTTACGCTGGATCCAATAATTTTGCCCTAAACACTGTTTAATCATGAAATAGCAGGAGCTACTTCGATAAATGTATTGCTTAATAACAATAAAAATAATATATAAGTAGAAGCGCTGGTGGCGTAGCGGTAAGAGCGTGCACGTGTGACTTTCAATCCGGAGGTCGCGGGTTCAAACCCCGGCTCGTACCAAGGAGTTTTTCGGAACTTATGTACGAAATATCATTTGATATTTACTAGTTGCTTTTCGGTGAAGGAAAACATCGTGAGGAAACCGGACTAATCCCGATAAGGCCTAGTTTCCCCCTGGGATGAAAGGTCAGATGGCAGTCGCTTTCGTAAAAACTAGTGCCCACGTCAAATCATGGGATTAGTTGTCAAGCGGACCCCGGGCTCCCATGAGTCGTGGCAAAATGCCGGGATAACGCGAGGAAGAAGAAGATATACTTATATAAAACTTCGGCTACTTTATTGTAAAACTTTCTTAAAGTTTAACTCGTTCTCAAAACCACAGCAGGTATATTCTTACTAAAGGTGACGTTCAGAGAACTACAGCTGCATTACTGACCTGCTAGCATAAGTTGCGTTCTCGCGCGCGACTCCATACAACTAGCGCGACTTCAAGTATGGACTCGCGCGCGAGAACGCAACTTATGCTAGACCGCCTGTTGGGACATTAGTCTTGCAGCGTTGACGCCGCCGCTGTATCTGTATCTGTCAATTTCCTTGATAATATGAGTGACGGATTGAACGTCATAATTGCGGCAGTAATGCGGCGAACGTCACTTATTTTATCAAGCAAATTGACGGATGTGGCGCCTGCCTTAAGGACGCAGTCGAATACAGCTGTAATTAAAGGTAACATTCTATTTCTGACCGCAGCTGCACTACTGCTCCGATACGTCGAAGTTATTGTCGATTACCATAGTAAAATGAATGACAATAACGTCGCAACAATAGTGCAGCTGTCGTTGGAAATGGATTGTCACCATAAGTTGCCATCCGAACGTCACCTTTATGACTTTTTCTTCAACCAGAAATGCCATTGTTGACAGCTGAAAGTTTATATCTACACATCGGTAACTCGTGGCATTTAGGTAGCACTTAAAAGATTAGTTTAATTAATTCCTTTTTTTAGTGGTTTCTTTTTCTCGACTCATATAGGAAGAACATTGTCACATCACTAGTCTGTTAGAAACTGTCAAGTGCCACGAGTTACTGATGTGTGCTCATCACTAATCTTTTAAGTGCTACCTAAATGCCACGAGTTACCGATGTGTATGTATATCCATTACAAAGTAATAGAAATAAATTACTATCAGAACAGACCCCGTATAATTCACAACTAGGTAGACTTTTACTTACGGCGCAATTTTTTGAGTCGGGGAAATTGAGAAAGCGTGCCAACGGTAAGAGTGGTCTTACCCTTACCCTGATTTACTGATTGAATGTTTTTCACATATAAAAACAGAACCCTAAAAACATGTAAGGTAATGTGGAGTAAGAAAGACTTATCCCCTTATTCATAAAACTTTATGGGTCTGTACGGATATGGTCGTTCTTGTCTACGTGACAGCGTGATAAAACGGTGTCCGTCACTTTCTATCCTACGGTGTTAAAAAGTGACAGTTATTTTATCACGTGGATAAAGATGGAGCCATCCATAATACGCCGGCTGATTTTAGTTAAATTATGTGTTATCCCTTTCTTACAAATACATAAGTCAAAATGACAGATAAAGACAAACGATTATTAGCTAATTGAAGTTTGTAGCGCGTTTATGAATAAGGGGATTTGTTTATTCTGCTCGGGGCAGTTGCTGCTTTTCCATACAAAAGTAGTCCTCATTTTCCTCTCTGGATATTGACATTATGGAAAATGTTTTAACATATTTTGATGTATATTTTCCATAGCTATACCCCTATGTTTGAATGGATTATACGATCGGCAACACAAACGCAATTCGCGATTCCCATACAATATGGATTCCACACAACTGATATCATTCGTGATTCCCCACAGTTGTTTTTTTGCGCAATCGAGATTCTTCCTATTCGCGATTCTACACAATATTTTTTCGACGCAACCGCAGTTTACTGCATTCGTAATTGCACTCAGTTGTTATTTTTACACAATAATACCTATAGGCCCTATACGAGTTAAAAATATGAATTTATCAAGATGAAACGCTATAGAGCCTATAGCGTTTAATTCATCTTGATAAATTCATATTTTTAACTCGGCCGCAATCAAGAGGCGCTGGTAGGTGGGTAGGTAGTCTAGCGGCGGGAGCGGGCGACTTTCAACCAGGGACTGAAAAGGTACCTTTAAAAACGGTTTTGACCGGTCTTTTTAAAGGTACCCGACCGTTAAAGTAGCTTTTCGGTACCGATATCAATCGGTACCCGTATCCAAACAAGCTTCCATTCAAACGGTACCGTTAAATATAGCCTTACGTCCAAACGGTACCTTTAAATAAAAAAAACCTTATCGCGTTTGATCTGATACCCCAATTCAAACCGGTCACTCACGAGAGCGGGAGGGAACGCGTGTTTCCCTCTCACTTTTCACTAGGTACACGGATCCCAATGCGATTGTTTATGAATTATATTGTATGGAATCAAAAAAATATAGTTGCCTAAGAACTTCTAAGCAGACCTGGACCTGGACCCGGACCTGGAACTGGGCCCATGCACGTATCCAAACTCGGACCCGAATTTATAGGTTTTAGGGAGTGCAGAAGTCGAAAATGATGACCATTTTGGAATCCAAGATGTCTGCCGTACACTTTGTCATAAAAGTCATCATGGGTATCGTTTTATAGGTTTTAGGGAGTGCAGAATTCGAAAATGTTGTTTGTTTTGGAATCCAAGATGTCTGCCGTGCACTTTGACATAAAAGTCATCATGGGTGTCGATTCATAGGTTTTAGGGAGTGCAGAATTCGAAATTCACCATTTCAATTTTTTTTATTTGTGTAAAAATTAGCAGCGAAAAACAGATTTCATACAAATATTTAAATGTATCTAACTCTTATAATAATTAAAGATTCGAAGAGATTCAAATTTAGTAGGGGCATAGCTGTGATTGATATACAACAAACTGTATCAAAATATTTTTAATAATGTTAATATCCAGAGATGAAAGTGAGGACTACGTTTGTATAAAAAGGCGATTTCGCGCGGCCGCGGTGTATCCTTTTAAAGAGGACAAGTTTTTCTCTTGCCCCAATGTTTCTCTTGCCCTACCTAACCTAAATTTAATTACCTATTAAATGATGATGACTGTATCAGACTGTACAGTCACCTGCAATAATATGTTACTCTTCGAAAGCCGCAAAAATATGTGACAGTGACTGGCTCTACAAATATGATCGTATCAGATAGTTTTGCGGCCTTTGTTGTCTAACATATTATTGCAGGTGACTGTACTGACAAACCAACAAGTGACCAGATGTGATATCAAACAGACTTAAGAGATATGATCAGTGATAAATGTGTTTTCTCTCGATCGACGAACTTCGAAATAGGGAGTGAAGATTTATCGTTCCTTGATCCACTCACCGAATAACATTCTTTTATTCGTATGAAATTTCCGATGTCGCTGTTTTAGTAATTCGACATAATATTGAATGTTTTTTTTTTCCTTCATTTTAGAGTTCTTGTACGTACATTTTTAGCTACTGCAATAAAACCAGGCGGTCTAGCATGAGTTGCGTTCTCGCGCGCCACTCCATACATCTAGCGTTTGGTTGTAATCCACATCTCTTCTCCGCTCCACTGGATTACATTTTCGAGGTTTAAAACTATCCGATATTTTTCCTATTCCTAACCCTTCAATAATGCACTTTTACGTATTGTGTGTAAAAGAACATTCAAAGATAACTAAAGTCCTATTAAGAGCGTTCCATTTTATTTTTTGGCATTTTTATATATTGTGGTCTTTTTTGCCACCTTTGTGTTATTTCTAGTCAGAATCGGGACCCCTTTTGATCTTTATAAGAGAAAAAAAGTGACCTAAAATTTCCATACATTTTTCAAACTTTCCTTTTTGTTACCGCCATACAAAGTTTATGAGGAAATGGTAACACAAGAGGAAAAAACTCTGGGACATTTTTTTATCCCATTTGGATCGAAAGAGCTCGTGATTAGAAATAGCACAAAAGTGGCAAATAAGTTCACAATACACGGTGTAACAAGAGTAAACCGAATAATTTAAACAGCGTATTCCTGATCATATTTAGAGACAAAAATGTCCTATAAACTTTTTTGATATTCGCCTAGTTTCAGAGATATTATTAATTAAAAAAAAAACAAGTTTTTACTGTTACATAGTGTAAAAGGCCTTTTTGATGGTGATGTTGGTGCTATGGGACGTAGTCTAAATATCCTTATTGATAGATGTCAAAAAGTGACAAGTAACACTTTGCACAAAGTAGTTTAATTCTACGAAAAAAAAAAGTAAAAATCAATTTTAAGTGACAAGTTTACCAATAACATTTATTTTTTATGTACAAATACATTCAAAAAATTGAAAAAAAAAAAAACAAAACAAAAAAAATTTTTTTTGGCGAAATTGACCTAAACTCATATTACATTTTTTACTTCTTTTGACCTCAGAAATGCGTGGTTAAAATTATTCGGTTTCCTCATGTTACACCGTGTATATAAAAATGGCAAAAAAATAAAAGAAACGCTCGCTTTGCTTCTTTTACAGGCACCCGATAATACAAATTACAAACGGAACACATATTTTCCTAACGAATACTGACATCCCTTCAGCTTTCTCATTCAGAAATACGACGTCGCGCTCCAATGTTAACATTGACAGACAAGCAGACTCGCGTATAGCAACGTAATGACAAAATAAATGTAGTGTTTACGTAAGGGGGTGGGGCTTCTTGGTTAGCGGAAAGCGGAAAACGTCTTCTTGTTCCGAGGCTGGCAAGGTACCTATTATTGAATAGCTGGAGGAGTGCGTGCGGTTCTGTTTGCATTCTCACAAGCTTTTTAACCCCTTTTTAAACCCTCTAGGAGAAAAATTTTCAAACACACTGACATTGCTTTCACTCTAAGAACAAATTAAATAACTTTTTAATAAATTTCTGAAAATATTTTAATTTCTGTTATTTCAAGTAGTCACACTATTATTTAAAATAGGTACTGACATTACTTTACTTGTGTTCTAGTAACATGCCGTTTTAAAAAAGTTCCAGATACCACCCTCAAATAAATTATTCGGTCCTGATACAAACTTTCACCTTTTTCTAATCCCCGTAGCTCAGGGGATACATTTTCAAAAACGCTGCAATCACTTTTCCTCCCTTTTATATACCTAATAATTTTTTTTTTTACGAAAATTCAAGTTCTTGGCCTAAAATCGTACTTGTATCCCATACAAACTTTCATTACCTTTCCGCTTAGATGGTGAATTTTTCCAAATCGCTTCTTATATATTTCTCGTACATGTTATAATTATACATGTAACCTGATGTGCAAAATTTCAGTCAATCGGGACATACGCATTTATATTATAGATTAAAACAAAGATTTTATTTATTTATTTATAGCCCCTTAGAGTGGGTGAGAGAATTTAATCAATGTTGGTTGTTGGCTTCTATTTCTATAAGAAATCTCTCAACTCAGTGTGCCTGTTGGCAAAGGCCTCCTCCAATATTATAGCTTCCATTGTTTTTATATTTTTACTATATTTTATTAGAGGGTTTTGGTCTGAACTTCCCTCTGTGACCAGCCGTATTGAGAAAAACAAAGATTTAGGAACCTTGAAATAAAAATAGGTTTATGAAGTATTTGAACAAATTAAATTATTTTTCAGAAAATATTTAAATTTGTTTTTATCAAGTAGAAACACTACTATATAAATTATAAACTGAAATACATGTCATATACTAAGAAAGGCCAGGGGGCGCCACAAGCCTTCAGTAAGAAGTGCATATACTTGAAAAAATTCGGCCTATGCCGCTGTGGCCCGGTGGCCGAGTGGTTTAGGCACCTGTCGCGATAGCAGAGGACGCTGGTTCGATTCCAGCCTGGGGCACTGGAGGCCTTGGTCACTTTTTCTTAGTATATGACATGTATTTCAGTTTAAAAATAGGTTTAATTAATTAATAATATTAATTAATTTAATTAATTAATTTAATTCATACGTACAAAATTAACACCACAATAATCTAATGAAAACGTGCTCGTTTACTTTACCTACATTTAGACGGCACTGATACCCGCCCACACCGCGCCCCCGCCCACGTCGCGCGGGATCGGAATACCTAATGATTTGTCATCCATACGAGTACACGCTAATGCTATGTCAGCCTTTGTTCCTCATCCGTTACGAAGGCATTTCAAGATAGTTCCGAGATTGGATTACGTAGAAATATGATACTATCGATGAGATGCTGCGTAATGACTGTAATGCGATGGTATTGTTACTCCTCTGCCACATTGACGAAACTTGCTAGTCTAGTAGGTACAGATGTAGTGCATAATTATTTTCACCTCAGCAGCTCGAACAAGGGTACTTTGCTTCTTAAAAACAGTGAGCAAAATGCGATTTTGCTCACTAAGTCATTTTGTCTCACTCAGTGAGCAAAATCGCAATTTGCTCACTCAGAGACACAAAATGAGTGAGCAAAATCGCATTTTGCTCACTGAGTGAGACAAAATGTCATTCAAGTGACCTTTATAGTCAAATGTCATTTCAACATGCGGGGTCTAATACAAGTTCGATATACTTGGGTTCTATTATCTCTGTCCCTCTAGGTATGTTCTCACTGCTTAGGGTGAAAAATTTTGTGTACTACACGAGATCAAAGTTATTTACATCTCGTGCGCTTTTGAGTCCCGTGCAAGCGAAAGATTCTATAGTAGATTCACGAGCGTAGCGAGTAGAGCAAAATAAGCACTCGAAGAAATATCAAACTTTGATCTCTTGTTGTACAAATAACTATTTCCTTCGTATTTTCACGGAAACGTACGAACGTGTCTTGCTATTTCAGTCAGTCTCGGTACAAAAAGTACTGAGGTTGACTGAAGTAGCATAACAAATACGAACGTTTCCGAGATAATACGAAGACAAACAATTATGCACTAGTTACATCTGTATGTACCTAATAATAAGAGAGGAGTTGATTTAAAGAAGATGTACATATATAAATATATCATCGCCAACCATGTTGCTAATTAGCACTTTTAATTTTATACCTATGTTAGGTACTTATATTTAGTAGTACTATTTCAGAAGTACCTAATCATAAATATTATTTAAAACAATTATATTATAAAGATGCCATGCCTGTCTACTGTATCGCTTGACCGTATATTTGGTAACCTTATGAACCTTTAACAGCCTAATTTCGAAATCATTGTATATTCCAATTTTATTCAAATAAATGTGCCACAATCCATTCACGTTAGACTATAGGGAATATTAGGCAAAGCTCTGCGTAGGTGGCACCTTTGTGGCACATACAGTAAACAAACCACATTGACACATCACACGTCACGTCAATCACATGGCCTACCGCGAAACAAGAAAATCGAAATTTCGTTATCTAATCTCTCTATCACTCTTACATATTCGAGCGATAAAGAGGCAGATAACTAAATTTCGATTTTCGCGTTTACCGGTAGGCCCTTGTTAACAAACCGCCTTGATGCATCAATGTCATATTTTATTGTCTGTGAAAACTTGTCAAAATCAGTTTAAGGCACAGTATGTATAAGTTAGTCTATGAATTTACTGAGTCGGTAGTGCTGCACTCTGGCGGCAGAACATTGCAGTAATATCCCCTATTGATTGAAACACTTCAAACTGTCACTTTTTGTACACATATTTAATTACACAAACGGGTCTACCGCGATATAATTTCATTGGTAAAAACAATGTAATTATATCGCGGCAGACCCGTTTGTGTAATTAAATATTGATTAAAAGTTCACTGAAACATTCGGGTGTTTTATCATTCTTAAGAAAACTTTTTCTAAATCGCTCCGATTGCTTCATAGAGCTTAAAGCGATCGCATTAGAATCGGGAGCTTTAAAAGGTTGTAATCGAGCAGAAGGAGCTTTTCAGTTTGCCGGATCTAAGCAAGCTTCAAAAGAAGCTTTCAAGCTTCGGAGTTGTTAAGATTCGCGGGTTTCTGCAAATAATCGGAGGGAGAATTAAATGATGCTATTTAGCTATGATTTTTAGAAATGATAAGGCAGATGGATGTATCTTCTAAATATTTACCTTAATTTCTTAGTTTAGCGTTTTCTTATAAAAATGATTCATTTATTAGTCTTAATACTCTTAATATCTTACTTTTATAATATTCCGGAGAGCATTTATAACCTTCGGTATAGTACTCATAGATAAGAAATGTAATGAAACTATTATTCAGAAAGGATGTAATTCTGAAAAGTTTGTTGTATGGGGTAGAATGCATTAGCATTATAGATTAAAATATAACAGCTAATGGACGGGAACCTTTTAAATCCACACGTTTACTAAATAAATGTTTTCGTCTAGTAGTCAAAGTCAGAAATCATGGATATTTAATAAATGCCCCCAAGTATAAATATTTGTATGAAAGACCTACCACCAGTTTATAAAGTTAGACCAAGAAAAGTCTGCAGCGTGTTATTTATACGTCATTACTTCATAGAAATTTGACTTTTAACACTTGCACTGCGTGAGCTTTCAAAATCCTTGCAGACCATTCTTGGTCTAACTCTAAAAGTAATCCTTTGTCCCGAGAGGATCCAATGTAAGAAGCTCGTCAAAAATGTTAACATCAACTAATCTTCTCATTTGTCCCCAGCCGAATGCGCGCCAACCCTCGCCCCGTGGTCTCCAGAGACCACCAGCGAGACCAACCACGCCATCTACGACATCAACGACATCGTCCACTTCGAGGACAATGACCTCGTGATGCGAGACTCGAACAAGGACCACAATTTACTCGACAACTCCTTGGACTTGGAGCCGAAGAAGTGCGAGTGCCAGCACGGGGGCGGGTGTGTGGGGGGCGTGTGTCTGTGCCCGCTGGGGTACGCGGGGGCGCGGTGCGAGATCACGCTTGACTTGAAGGTGAGATCCGTTATCCATACGAGTATTTTCTTCTAAGAATTTTATTATGGAATATATTTAGATGTGAGACGAACCACTGCCGCAACAAAATTTCTTTTAGTCTCTCTCTCTCTTTCTCTCTCTCTTCTCTCTCTCCTAATAATTGATTATTTTATTTATTTATTATATGCCTATACGGTGTCCCACTGCTGGGCAAAGGCCCCTCGATTTTCATTCGTTCTGTTATACTTTCTAATTATTCGTTATTTCCATTATACTTTCTTATTATTCATATTTTCTTCCAAGAGTCCCACATCTAATTATGTGGGCTGAATTTCAACAACAGGTCATTTACCCCCTTATTCATAAAACTTTACAAACCTCATCATCAAGGTTATCATAAAATACATCACTTCTAAAATTTGAAATTCGCTCAGCTTTGCTCTAAGATATTACATGTACCTACATAATATTTGTTGATCTGTGTTATGAACAGCAATGTTATTATATATAAGAGTACAAGGCAGCAAATATTTCCAAAACAGACTCCAAGAGATTTATGGTCCGTTCTTGTATTTCATCAGCTTATTAAAAACGAACGCCCTGTTATAAATGTGGCACATTTATAATGTAATGCATCGCAGAGCTGGTGGCCAACTTTTACGGTAACAACATTGAGGCCCATTCTGATTCAACCATTTGATATAGATTTCATCTTATTTTGACACGACCTTAACTAATCAGCGTGATCCGCTAGCGCTGATTGGCGCCGACGAAATGCAATAAGGGGGCCTAGCCAAGGTGACAATCGTTGATAAAAAACGCCAATCGAATAAGCAAATTTTACGGTTAACTCACACTTATTTGTGTGCGTGATATGCCTGATGACACGAGTCAATGTCGTATCAAAATAAAGTGAAACCCATTTCGAATGGTTGAATCGGAATTGGCCTCTTGGTTATATTTTAACATTGTTTGACGTGCTGAGCAAATTCTGACGTTGCGTACCTAGTTGAATTTCCTATGCTTAATTATGACACGAAAATTAGGAATAAAACATTCAAGATTTAAAATACATTCTGTAGAGTAAATAGTAGTTCTGTGGTTGCTCTTTTGACTAAACTAGATGTGTAAGTGTTATTATTCAAAAAAACTGTGAATCCGCGAAGGTATGTCTTCATTAGCGAGCTAATTAAAAACAGTCCCCCGCGGTTATTAATGCCGCTAATTTGTAATGCACCGCAAGGGTCCGCGAAGTTTGACGCGAAAATATTAAAGTGATCTATGTGTGGGTTCGTACGAATTATCAAACTTGTAGTAGTGTGAGTGGGTACTATGTAATTAATTTTTATTTTATAAAAGTTAGGAATGTTTAATATTCCGTTGTTGTGCCGATTTTTATTTAGTTGTATTTTTTTGTTACATTTTGATAAAATTTGATAAGTTTGAAGAGCTCTCCATTCTGGGCGGAATAAACACAATATCCCAATCTGGGAAAAAAATGTACGTAATTTTCCGTTTAGTTTCGAAAAGTCCATATCTTTTCATATCTCAACTCATTCTACTACGGTTCGAACCTTGCCCTTGCCCTTTCATCTGCTCGGCCCGCGGCAGATAAGTACCCTGACCACAGGGGCAGCACACACTGCACACTCTCGTCCAAACCCCGTTTTCTCGATCGATGATTTCTTCGGTCACAGAACCCCTCGTGTAAATTTCATTCAATAGCGTGACGTGACGTACTCGTTTGCGTTAAATAACATACAAAATGATACTTAACGCAAACGCGTACGTCACGCTGTCGGATGAAACTTTACACTGGTGCCAGGGTGCACAGCGGCAGCACACACTCTCGTCCAAACCCAGTTTTCTTGATCGAATTATTTCTTTGGTTACAGATAGTGTGACTAGCTCTCCCTCGAGTGTGCCTGACTCGTATTATTAAGGTTATTAGCAGGTTAAGTGAATTTTTTTTTCATTGTCTGAAGGTGCCACGTTTCAACGGATCATCGTACCTCCGGCTGCCGGGGCTTGGCAATTCTGCTCAGTCGTGGCTCGACATACAGGTAAAATATTATACAACATACTTACTTATTAAAAGCAATGACTACCTACCTGGTGAAGTGTTAGTATGGATTACTACGGTTGAAGATTTAACTGCTTGCGTAAAATTTTAAACTAAGTTACATATATAACGCTATATAAAAATATTGTTATTCAGGTACTCAGTGTTATGTCACTCTCAAAAACTGTATGTATAAAAGACATAGGCTGACTTATAAGGTCAACAGTTTTCTCGCAATAATTCTCACGCATTCTTGCTAAGGGATGATATTCGTGATCAAATCCTTTGTCATTCTATAGGTATATTATAATACAAAGTCACAAGATAAATATGTGTGACGTTTTCAACCAAAACGTACCACAACCAATGACCTTTTATTTATGTAGACGTGTGACGTTCATAGTTGACAAAACTAAAATTTGATCCAACGATTTTGACAACTTGACAGGTTGGCGTCACCCATACGACTAACTAAATATAGGTTCCGGAACCTATATTTGATGGCTCACGATCGTGCGCCTGGTACCATATCTACCTCTTTTTACTTACATCCATGACCACAACCACATTTTCGGTTGTCAATAAGGTTGATTGCAAATAAAAGCTAGATAGAAATAGCGCTTTATTGACAACCGACAATAAGTACCCTTTTGGTTGAGAATGGCACATGTAGAATTGTCTAACTGCTTAAGACGAAATAATTAAGCTGACTTCCATTTTCACACTTGAACTTTAAAATGATATAATCACGGCTCCTGTGAGTTGACATTTATGCGAGCGTCGCTAACGTAAACGTCAAGTGTCAACTCACGGTAGACGTACAGCTAAGAAATGTAAAATAAGAAGAAAAGTCAATAGAGCCGAATGCAGACTCGCACAAAGGTCTACATTAATTCGCCCGCTGAAGGCATCTGTTCATTAGCGGGACTTTCCTTTGCCTCTGGACTTTGAAAAAAAAAGTTTAAAAGAATACCCAGGGTTGTCGACCGTTGTAAAATTCATTTTCTTGGTTTCACGATCATAAAGGGTGCTTAAGGTCTTTAAAAAAAAGGTACTTACGATATATATAGTGGAACTTACTACTTATATTTGTGAGATAGGAATGTGGCCAAAATAAGGATTACCTATATAATCATAAAAACGTTAAACGATATTACAGTAGATGTAATATTTAATACAATTCTGTTAAAGAGATTTATAATGTCATACATACCTCTCACCAATGAAAACGGACTGATAACATTAACAATTATATCTCAATTTATTTATCATTTCTTGCCAGAAAATGTGCAGAAATGAGAAAATATGAAAGCATAATAAATAAGTATGAATCTACAAGTCATAAATAAATAATGCAATGTATATTAGCCATGATATATGTTTTGCTTCATCGTTTTGAAACAATTATTTGAGACGTTTATTGGCTTTTTCCAGAATTCATAATATAATTCGTTATCCCACAGTTGGATGATTTTATTCCCTATTCCCTATGTTTCATCTTTCGTTTTATGTTTCATCGTGAGATGAGTTGCCAGTCAGTATATTTTTTTACAGACATATTAAATTCAAAATGACAGCTTTAACAACTTGTTACAGTTTTGATACGACCTGGGAATTCGTCTTGGTGATTGGCATGCATCTCCCGGATGCTCTTCACTTTATTTCACATTAAGAGCCCATCAATGTGCACACTAGCGCCACTGCGAAATAATCGTGATTATTTAAATTAAACGACAGGTATTTTAAAAAAGGGGGCCGCTACGTACTGTATTTTGTATTTAGGTAAGTACCTTTTGAATACATCAAACTAGTTTTTATGTTGCTGGATTCGTCGATCTATGAACTCAAAACCAGAACAGCCGTTTTTACTTTGGACGCATATGTAGACGAATCCAGCAACATAAAAAACTAGTTTTTATGTATTAAAAAGGTACTACTAGGTTTTAAATACCTGTTGTTAAATTTAAATAATCACAATTATTTAGCAGTGGCGCTAGTGTGCACGTTAATGTGCTCATAACCAATCAGCGTGAGCTATTTTCAAGGTCATGTCAAACTAAGATCAAAACCGTAACAAACTGTCAAATGAATCGAGTCTGAATCGGCTTCTGACTTATTCTGAAAGATGAAACATTAGACCAGTTTAATATCAATATCAGGGCGTCATGTTATATTTGCATAATTACGCACTCAAGTGCCTAGGGAGAGAGAGCGTCTCGTTTTGACATTAGGTTTTGTTAATCAATTTAACACGCCAGAAGGTGACAACCCTAACCAATTGGCGGTATCAAAGTTCTGAAAAATCACCAATGGAAATTCTTATCGTTGAGTTCCTACCGTTGTAGTAGGTAAGTCTTCCACCCACTTCTAAAAATGAGCGAAGTCGTGAAAAGATAGTCGACTAAGTTTACTTCAAAATTCACATACCTTTCTTTTTTTAAGTTTACAACAAACCTTGGTGCAGTGGGAAAAGCGCCGATTTACTTTCAGCTGCCTCTTGAGCTTCTTCACTTAACTTTTTATGATAAAATCTACCATCGTAATATTAGCAGTAATAAAACCTACGTAGGAAACACTGAAAGTTTTAAGACTATCGTAAACTGCATTAATTATGGAAGTAATCTTTTTTTAATGTTTCTAAAGACTTCTTCAGACGACGTTTATACATTTTCTATGCGATGCATCCAGTCTGAAAAACTAATTTCTTCTTTAGACAATTTCGTATGGCGATTTTGAGTTTTCAGCAATTTTGTGTGACGATTGCCTTTGTACTAATGACGAATGTTATTTTTCCTGTTTTGTTTTGATTTTTGTACAATAAAGTGTTTTACTACTACTACTACTACGATTAATAATTCCACCGACATCACATTGCAACGCGTTAATATTCATATAGATTGTTATTACTTATTCACAATACGGTTCTTAAATCTGCTGTTTGAATATCTTTTGTTAGTGTCCGCAAAATTTCGATGTTAGCTTGGGACATCGCTGTTAAAGGATTTTGTTCTCGATGATCTTAAATAAGAATTTTATATTAATAGATTCATGCTTAATACGAAAGCGATTAAATTTGTAATATGTAACATAATAGTAACTAACGAAAACTCCTATTACAAGAAGTTCAAAAAAAACCGGACAAGTGCGAGTCGGACTCGCCCACCGAGGGTTCTGTACTTTTTAGTATTTGTTGTTATAGCGGCAACAGAAATATATCATCTGTGAAAATTTCAACTGCCTAGCTATCACGGTTCATGAGATACAGCCCGGTGACAGACGGACGGACGGACGGACAGCGGAGTCTTAGTAATAGGGTCCCGTTTTTACCCTTTGGGTACGGAACCCTAAAAACACCGTGTAGATATAATAAGATGACCGAAGCCTGTAGATAACTTTGTTGTTGACTGAGTCCACAGTCAAACTAAGTAAGTATCTACTTATGAAAACATGCACGAAATTTTTTTTGGTTCGAAATTCACACAACGCCCGACTTACAAACTTTAAACTCCCAGTAATCCTGGAAGACTACTGACAGTGAATGAGTTAATTAAAAACAAATAACTTGTGGGTCCCTTACATATTTTACAATAAAAAATAATAATAAATAAATAAATAATAAATATTTTAAAAAGTTGTCAGTTAGTTTTATTTTTCACTAAATTCCAAACGATTTCAGCATTAACTTAGAAGTAATAAAATAATGCTATAAACATTCAATGTATGTAGCTTTATTTGTACTTATTTCAGTTTAAAGAAGTCGCGGGCAAAAGCCAGTACTTACATTTATATTATTGCTTACAATTTATCTCTGAGGTAAGTACTGCTAAATGGTAAAAAGGAGGAAAATCTAAAACTGTTTTAGTTAAAGCCATTTCGAAAATTAATTCATAAAGCTATATTTTCATTTAATTATCCCTTTCAGTATACTCCTAAATTAAAACTTCTCATACGCGCACTTATCAAGTCAGACCCAACGAACACATTTATTTAATTTTAACTTCTAACGGTCTGTAAATAAAGTTGAAGTTTAAGTGAGAACGAAGTTTATTGGATCTAAGATAACTCGCTAGTGTAAAATTAGTTTTGATATCATTAACTTAGAGTTCAAAATAGTTTGGCTTTAGGAAAACTTGCAGTGTGGGATCGTAGGAAAACTGGATTTAATTAGTCTGAGTCGTTTATTTGAGATAGGTACCTTGAAAACTAGAACTTAGATAAATAATATTGTAGATTGGTATTTAAAAAGCTGTCTGCTTGTAACCATACTCATGTAGATATATGTATATTTATATTGCAAACGCAAGCTACTTTGTTCATTAACAAGATTTTTTTTGTAAAGGGTTAGGGAGACTACCTATACTTAACTACATGGGTTACTGAGCTACAGTGGCGTATTATTACTCCTACAATTTTTATATGTATAATCCAAATGGTACGAATTACCAAATTGATATAGAAAAAAGAAAAAAACGCGTAAGCAAAGCCTGAAACACTGATTCATTTCTTGAGTGTCATGTTACTCATGTTATATTGAATGTAGCTATAATATTTCGTTAAAATGGATAAAACGGAGTTTGCGAACTATTATTGATAGTTGGACAAACTAGCAAACTTCCTAGTTTCGAATGGCCCAATCAGCCCTGAGGCGCTCATCAGCGGCAATTTCTGAAACCCAAAACAAATTCCAAAGTAGAATATAGCGATTACAATTTTATTTTATTTGAGTACTATTGACGAGTAGGTACCGCATAGAGCTGGAGATGGAGCTCTACCAGTCGTGGCTCACCCCGCGATTTCGTCGCTTTGCTACAGGTAGCTAAAAGTACATCCGTTCCACACCAATTTTGGTGGCTAGCCATAAGCCGCGCGTAGCGCTGTCGCCACCTAGCGGCCATACCTGTCCTGATCGTAACAGACGCGTTTTGTTAGAGAGTGAGTCTTCTGTACCTAGTACTATTATTTATTCTGTGGCTCTACAACAATTGAAGAATAAATAAATAAATAAATATTATAGGACAATTTTTACACAGATCAACAGTAAGCTCAATAAGGCTTGTGTTGTGGGTACTAGACGAAGATATATACAGTATGTATCAGAACGAAAGGCAAAGAAAGAGACCCATTAATGTTTAGGTCATACTGAGCAACTTTTACTACGGGACCAACCCCGAAACCGCGAAAAAAATTCGACTCTCCCATAGAAAATTTCAACATTAGACCAGCAAAATGTATGAAACATCCAATTTTTATTTCCTCGTTTTCGGGGTTGGTCCCATAGTAAAAGTTGCTCAGTATGACCTAAACATTAATGGGTCTCTTTCTTAGTCTTTCGTTCTGATACATACTGTATAATATACACATAGGTAAATATAAATACTTACGAGTATATGCGCAGAAAACATCCATAACTCAGGAACAAATATTTGTGATGAACACACAAATAAATGCCCTTACCAGGTTTCGAACCCGGGACCTCCTGCTTCGTAGGCAGGGTCACTACCGACTACCGACTAGGCTAGGAGGCCCAAGAATATTTATGTTTCAAACAATAATTTTGGCTGTCTGTCAGTATGCCAGTTAATGTATTGTCTGTTAGTCAGTGTCATACAAATTCAAGCCATAATTGTGTGCTTTTAGTTTAAAGATATATTTTGTAATAATATGTATACCTACTATACTCCATTGAAATCGTACTCTAAAAGGGGGGTTGCCTTGCATCAAATCGGGTAGTTCAGATTTTTTTATGTGTTCTATGTGATGTAGTGGTTATAATTTATCTATGGGCCAATAGTTGCCTGAAAATAAATGTTTTCATTTCATTTCATTTCAAAGTTTCGCATTCAGTAGAGAGCTCAAACGAAGGCCAATGATAAATAAACCTTAAAAGTTGTCGATTTAATTATCACATTCCCTCCATTTACCTAAATCTACGTAGAATTAACAACTTTGGTATATTCGTTTTGAATTTTCACCCATTTTCGATTTGTTCATAAGTAGTGCAGTTGAAGTTGTAAAACTTTGCTACGTAAAATATAGTTTCCTTTAAAACTGGACTGAAACAGGAGAATAGTTTATTGATCCTCTTCAAAGTTGTCTGCGCTCTGCTATTATAGGGAAGTTTGAGTCTTGTAAAAAAATCTAGATGGAAGATTTTTTGTTCATAGTTAAAAGAAATTGTAATTTTTATCTTTTTCAATCGGGGCAATATTGTATTTTAGGTAAAACTGTAATACGCTACTACGTACGCAGGGCAACGTTGTATTTAAACGTGATAATAAATTCATGTAGAAGTTCTCTCTACTTCTTTAAACACGGAGTAAAATCCGACAAGTATTAATGATTTACCATATTCTAAAATAACTGAACTACGATTGTGGTAGGTTTTATTGCCTGATGTGGGTACTGGGTGCAATCGACCACAGTGGGATTAAATAGCACCTAAAAAAACCGGACAAGTGCGAGTCGGACTCGCCCACCGAGGGTTCCGTACTTTTTAGCACTTATTTGGTGTGGTTTGGCAACAGATATACATCATCTGTGAAAATGCTATCACGGTTCATGAGATACAGCTTGGTGACAGACAGACGGACAGACGGACAGTGGAGTCTTAGTAATAGGGTCCCGTTTTTACCCTTTGGGTACGGAACCCTAAAAATGACAATCGTGTGAATGTGATGTTGATGTGTCGTGATCGGGCCAAGATTTATATAACTATGACACGCAAAGACACTCTGACCCATAAAATAGATCAAATAGAGTAAAATAAGAAATCTTAACTATGTATGAAAATGAGGGGTGCATCGCAAAGTCAAGCGATAAATTACTCAAACGCCATCCATAATTTACGCAGAATCAGCATCCATTTTAATTTGTGCTACGGACCTAACCGATATTTACGAGCTGATACCTAAATCAATGAGGGTTTTCCGATGAATAGGTATTATAGGATTTACAAGGTTCGGTTATCCTGTTTTGATTTAAGACGATAAATTATTAGCCAATTAAAGGATTTCATTATCATGTTTATTTTACTACTGGCTTCTGCCTGCGACTTTGTCTGCGTGGAATGATGATTATTGATAAAAAACTGCCCTATGTCCATACAAAATTTCATTTAAATCGGTTTAGCGGTTTTATGACTTAAGAGGTAACAGACGGAAAGACATACAGTTTCTTTCGCATTTGTAACATTAGTAGGGGTTTACATTTAAAAAAAGACACAAACGATTGTCGTTGCAGAACATTGGTGTTACATAAAAAACACCCTAACTACACATTTTTTTTAGATAACGAAATTATGTAAACCATTTTTTCAAATACATATAGAGGTTTGATGGCTGATGACACTTTCCAGTGGAACTCTGAAACAAAAACTATTTATTTCAGATAACTCTAAAGCCGTCGAATGGCGACGGGTTGGTCCTCTACAACTCGGAGCACGCCAGCGGCGATGGCGACTTCTTCTCCTTGCATCTGCGGGACTATTTCGTGGAGTTCGCGTTCGATCTAGGCTCTGGCATCGCGCTTGTAAGGTAAGGAATCCTGATCATATTTTTCCCTCTGCTAGGCACTGAACTAGCCAAGACGGGAGGCAATGGAGGATTTTTCGGTACCTACTACAGTCCTGTACCTACAGCTCGGGCCAAACTGGCGGTAGTGATGACTTCTACCGAGGCTAACGTAATAAACCGTTAAAACAGCAATTACATATGTATAAAAGTCATTACACTCATTACTTTTTACTCACCAATTGTTCTTTTCTTGGTATCTTTTTACTGAGGTGTGCCAATAAAGAGTATTCTATCTATCATTCTATCTACTTTTAATGTAACGGAATGCTAATGCTTCAAAAAGTTAAGATTGAATATTATGTAGTTATATTGGTGTAATATTAAGTACAATTATTTGATGGGTATTTATTAATGTTTCAGGTCCGCCTACCCCCTGGCACCGAACAATTGGCACCGAGTATCGGTGAACCGTTCTGGACGCCGCGCGTCTTTACGCGTCCGAGCTACATCACCTCGAGACGTCACTGATGCCACCAGGTACCGTACCACGTCATACTTACCTTACATAGCGCTGGTGGCCTAGCGGTAAGAGCGTGCGACTTTCAATCCGGAGGTCGCGGGTGCGAACCCCGGCTCGTACCAATGAGTTTTTCGGAACTTATGTACGAAATGTCATTTGATATTTGCCAGTCGCTTTTCGGTGAAGGAAAACATCATGAGGAAACCGGACTAATCCCAATAAGGCCTAGTTTTCCCTCTGGGTTGGAAGGTCAGATGGCAGTCGGTTTCGTAAAAACTAGTGCCTACGTCAAATAATGGGATTAGTTGTCAAGCGGACCCCAGGCTCCCATGAGCCGTGGCGAAATGCCGGGATAACGCGAGGAAGAAGAAGAAGACACTGTATAGTATTCAGATTTTAATTTTTTCCTGCTGTATGCAAAACAAGAGAACAAGTTATATATGTTGGTCGCAAATGCTGACGCGTTTGCTGCTGCGTCGTTTTTGGCGCTCTTCGTTTTCGGTTCACACCAGCCTGTATAGTTTTTGTACTTGTACATATCAATAATGACAGGGGACCAGTCACTCCGTTCAGAAATGCTAGAATCTCCTAGTGTCTCTTGGTTATCCGAAATGACCTCGGTGCGTTGAAAGTTTAAGCCGTCATGTAGCTTACTAGTTTTCTAACCAGTTTCCAATGCCTGTTCCAGATCTGTGACGTCTCATGGCGCAGCGCGGCGCCTCTCGCTAAGACAGCCAATGCTGCTAGGAGGAGCTCCGCACCCGCTGCCCCCGCGGCTCGCGCTCCACGCCAGCTTTAGTGGCTGCGTGGGTCAGGTTAGTCATTCACACCCTCTCGATCATAACTTCTTGTGACAGTTATGACCCACGACGCCTCTCGCTTCGATAGCCTACGCTACTACTTCCGCGGCTGCATTGGCCAAGACGGATATTCATTCACTCTCATTCGTTCATTCAATCAATGCTGAGACTAGTCTGGTTAGCCATTCATTCATTCCTCGTTCATTCATTCAATCACTGCTATTTTATTGGTATAAATTGATTGTTATAATGCCCTATACTTTTTATTCCAAACGTTTGTTCGAAAATAGAGTGTTAAATGAAAAACATAATACTTTACCATATTTAGAACTTGTAAATTTTGACAAATGTGCAATTTTTAGGGTTCCGTACCTCAAAAGGAAAAAACGGAACCCTTATAGGATCACTCGTGCGTCTGTCTGTCTGTAGGTACGTCTGTTACTGCCTATTTTCTCGGAAAGTACTGGACCATTTAAGTTGAAATTTGGTACACATATGTAAATTAGTGACCCAAAGATGGACATATTTTTTATAATTATAAAATACATAGGTTCGAAGTTTGTTAAGAAAATTGCCGAAAAATGACCACCCCCCCCCCCCCCTTTATCTCCGAAACTATTGGGTCTAAAATTTTGAAAAAAATACACAAAATAGTTCTTTACCTATAGATGACAGGAAACCCTATTAGAAATGTGCAGTCAAGCGTGAGTCGTACTTATGTACGGAACCCTAGAAACGCGAGTCCGACTCGCACTTGGCCGGTTTTTTCCTTCTAAGTTCTACTTACTCCACGGAACCATTCACCATCTGAATGTTAATTTTCTCATTCGCTCACGTGAACGAACGTTGTTTTGACAGCTGGTAATAAACGACGAGGAGCTGTCGGTGGTGGCGTCGGCGTTGGGCGGCGTCAACGTCGACAACTGCGACGACAACAACGCGACATGCGCGTGAGTACAACTTAATTATATGAGTACGTACTACGTAGTAAGTTAGCATTTGAAATGATACGTAACGTTAGGCAGGACTTGACTATTGGGAAAATCCAGATTTTTGTAATCAACATGTCATCCAAAAATCCAAAAATACATATAGAAAACCTTACTTAATTACCATTTCGCCGGTCTAGGGCGGATAATACTAACCAAGTATTGATAGTACCTAAAGTGTCATTCCATGGAACTTGCTAACTATGTAAGCAAAATTCACTAGTAAATTCATCATTCTTTGACAGTTTCAATATTGGCTGTTTGTTTACATAGTTGGTAAGTTCCATAGAATGACACTTTACGTGAGTTACGCCTTAGAAAAGTTTGCAGCAAAATCAACAGTCGACATCTACCTCAAAGACTCAGTTGAAACATTGAAAGTATGTTTTAGTCGTCGTAATTCATAATTTTAACACGTAATTCATAACACTTTTCTTGAGGGTACATGTTGCTGGAATTCCTTAATAAACCGTACAATCTTACATGCTTGACATCAATTAATACATTTCTTTTTTTTTAGAGAAAAACTTTGCAAAGAGACGATAACACACGTACCCTACCCGAAAAACGTGTCAGAAAACGAGATCCACCATTCAATAGTATCTAAGAAAGGCCCCAAAGCAAAGTTCTACAAAATCAAGCCCAAGAAACATATACCACATCTACACAAAGACATGAAAAAGAAGAAATATATAAAGAAACACGATTATTTGAGGGAAAGGAATAACGATGTGGTCACTGGGGAACCTGCGTATGACGGACGGACATATATGCAAGTGAAATACTTGGATGCAAACGAGATTAACTGGGGGGATACAAATACGTATCCCAGTTTCAGCGGGAAGGATAGCTTCATTCACATTGATGATGAAGAAACTATGAAGAGGTGAGTTCGATTTTCAAAAGCGACTGTGCATTTCGTAAGTGCCCGAAAAGGTCACTAAACTCAGTAGTCTATTTTTTGCTTTAGGAAACATCTAATCAAATTATATTATAACGTTCATTCGCCTCTTTTTTTTATGGGGCACAATCAAATTTCTGAAATCTTCTTTTTGACTTTAGTTCGCACTTTACCCAGCACCTCCACCATGTCATTTGAAGTTGTAAGTAGTAGAATTAATTATGATTGTTCATAAAATCAGAATGGTGATTTCAGATTGCTGAGTTACACACTAGACATCAACATCCGGTTCCGGTCGGAGGCGCCGGACGGGCTGCTGGTGTGGTCGGGGCGCGCGGTGCGGCCGCCGGGCGACTTCCTGTCGCTCGCCATCGAGAACTCCGTACTCGTGCTCAGGTCAGTAAGGGCTCATTTAATTAGACGATTCGAGAACTCGCATGCGAGTTTCATTTCATTGCGGGTTTTGATCGGTCGGTTGAATTGGACGTAACCAACAGTCCGCTATGTAACTAAAATCGCGTCCAAGTTCGCGCGCCGTCTAAATCAGCCCTAATGTATTTATTTTGTTAGCATCAGCATAATATCAACCAAAAGATGTCAACGTAGGCCAAAAATCTTGTCCAAGGTCTCTACAAAATTGGTAGGTACTACACCGTTTTCAATAAAGGTTCACGGCATAATCGCCAGATCTGGACGCATCTTAACAGTTTCAATGGGATCTCGGTCACCTTTGGTCGGTTCATCTAATTAAAAGTCATCCCACGCTCATATTTACATTCCTGTTTGGGACTCTTGATAATAAAACCTTTACCTTTAATTTATATTGTAGGTACGACCTGGGCAGCGGTGAGGTGGTCATCATCGCAAACCACACGAAGGTGGACGACGGTCTGTGGCACCGCGCGCGAGCTACTAGGTATGAACAACATTGCCATTTTATTAGTAGAGCGACTGTAGGCACACACTTCCGAAAAATTGTTTACTTAAGTGCATTTTACCCAAGGTTTCTAAAGAAACATGGGTTCTATTTTTTCTTCGTCTTAAAATTGTTGACACATCTGAAACTTATTTGTTTTGTATTTCAGAAACAGACAAGCGGGTGTACTAGAGGTGGACGGCCTGGGCTCAGTAGGGAAAATATCGCCCGGCAAGCTTAAACAGCTTAATACGGAAAACGGACTCTACATAGGTAAGATTTAAGTGTCCCAATATAAAGACCTCGTCCCCCAAAGAAAGAGTTTAAGTAGACTTGGTTTGTTTTTAAATTCATCATTTTGTTTGATACAGGTGGTCTGCCGTCAATAGAAATGAATTCCATGGGTAAATACAAGAGCGGCCTCGTCGGCTGCGTCTCCCAAATATCGCTGAGCGGCGATTTCGACATCCCGCTGTCGCTGTCCAAGCTGCCCCACACAATCACCAACAACGTCGGCCGATGCGCGCCATAACATTCCCAATCGCCACCACAAACCATTCGTTCGTGAGCAGAGTGAGTGAATGGGTTCTTTGAAACATTCTTCATTAACCCATTCGTTCATTTAAAAAAATTGAATGGGGTGAATAGATTTATTGTTGGAGTGTATGTTCATTCAAATGTTAAATGGGTTTGTTTTATTGTAAAGTGAAATGGTTCGAGCAAAGAGTAAATTTTGCATAAAAAATACAGTTTAGAATTTACGAGTTTAAGCACTAAATGAACTATTTCACTTCATGAATCGATAGGATTTAGGTGTATTTAATTTTCGCATACTTTTACCAGAATACCAAATTGTAAATTTAATTTCGAAACCGTTCAATGGATGACCAATTCACTTAATAATAAACTCCGTACATATCAATGTAAAAATAAAATTTCGGAGGCAATAAGAACAATATCGAAACTTCAATTTTTATATTAATTGCCATTATCATAGTGTCAGTTTTGACATGAGTGGATATTAATGAATACTAAATAGTCAATTTAGAATAAGTAACTCAATACTGATGTACGGAATAATGTCCTTCCACGGTATACTTTCAAAATATAACTATGTTTTTTCTACTTTCTTCAATTATAATTTCCCTGTGAAAATGGGGTAACTTTTCAAAGTGCTTTACTATCTAGTAGATATTTAAAAAAAACTATTTGTAATGTTAACTAAATAAAATTCTAGTCGTACGAGTGGTTTGCACGCATTATTTTAGTTCATTTTTACACATTTTATAAAGCTCGGTTCTAGCCAATCACAAAGATTTGTTACGATGTGAGTGTATTTTATAAATAGATAAATAAGTATACATAGCGTTTGTATATCGGAAAATTTTCATATGGGCATGGTTTTAGATGACTGTACGTAGTTAAAGGAGCCATACATAGCATTTGAAAGACGTTAAATAAATAGGGAAGTGTTTGAAATATTTGTCATTGTGAGGGCTTACCACGAACAATGGTTCGACTGGTTGGAAATTAATGACTTTCGTTCGTTCATTTACCTAAGCTCTTTATCGCTCGAATACTCAAGAGTCATAAAGAGGCAGAATAACGAAATGTCTATTTTCGCGGTAGATCTTCTGCTTACAAAATCGCACCGCACCTGGCGGCGTAAAGTAACATTTCCCTGTTGTGTTTTTTCGATTGGCAAGTTAGGTTTGTTTCGCAGTACCACTTGCTTTGCTTCCATTGGCCCCTGTAGCACCGCTCTAGTCCTAGTATAGAATAATATATGAGTAGTATAAATTTAAATGCGCTTTATAACATCAAAACCTTCAATTCAATATTATGTTTTGACGCAAGTAAACTTCAGACTTCAGAGGAACTTTGGTGAATAAATTCGAAGCATGAGGTTTATAAAAATAAATAGGTACACATATTTTCCCTAAGGGTACAGAAATTGGATTATGTTATGTTATATGTACCTAATATTTAAATTGAAATATTATATACATAAGTACCTATAGGTACATATAAGAATAACACATAATATTATATATTATGTGTTATTCTTTCCTTTACGTAAGATGCAGAAAGAATGAAGAATATTTACATTCGTAGAATACCAACATGTTGGCTTGCGTCAAAACGTATTAAAAGAGCGATCTATTTTTACCCTACGATACCCTTTGACGGGATTTTTCCACGAATAGGTTCAGTCAATTATATATTTCACAGGGTGTGAAAAATTATTTACAAATACATATCTTTACTTACGGTCTCTTTAAAATTGTTTTGTATGACTTTTGTATGTTTTTTTTTTGGTGTTTGACTGCACAATAATTTTATAGCATATCTTCGATGTAAGAAAAACGTGAATGTATTTAGTTGTGTTAATGAAAACTGATTTTTTTAACCATCGCCAATTCGCCATCATGCATTGAGTGTCATGTATTTATTTCTAGCTAAAAAGATATTACAAAGAAGTAGTAGCTTTCTTGTACGAGAAAATTTACCGAACTGTACCTAACCAAATAACGACTGCTTTTACCAACGTTTTGTACCTGTATGGAAATGTATCGTTAATTTTAACTAAAACTATAAAGTAGTCCTACTTGTGACATATAGCTTGTTTAGCATTAGTTTTGTATGTGAGACCTGTCCGATGTATTATACGCCGTTATTTGTACAAAATTATATCAATAAAATATAATAAAAATGTGTTTGTCATTTTTCGTCTAGGGCCACAATTAAAAACCCAGTCCCAGTACAAAATATACAAAAAGCACCTCGGCAAGAGAATACCTACTACAAATTGTTTTAAATAAGTAGCTAAATTCTGTACAATTAAAGATGTAGGTACATGAACCGATAATCTATTTATAATTTACTGTAATATTATACGCACAAAACCTTGCTATAAAATATTTACACACCCACATTCCATTCATGTGTATCATTCGAAACAAAGCCTTCGCGTTTATTCGTTCATTCATTCGTCATTCACTTGTCGCGCCGGTCAACAACGCAACGGATGTCGCGCACTATTCCATTCACTCAGTTACGCTAACCCATTGGAGTAAGCCGGACGTTGGTTGATTCTAAATAAGTTATTCGGAATTCAAAGTTTATTTAACAATACCAAAGTCGTGTTTAGATTTTAGTTATTATAAACTGAATAGGTTTTAAGTGAACTAATTTAGTATTTTCGAACTATTCTGCTTGGAATCTTATTGGTTGCAGTTTTTTTTACTGTATCTTAACAAAAAAGTGCGGTGCGGTACCCAGTGTTCCGTGTGAAAATCTGTGGCATTTTTGTGATTTAAATAATTCATTTGGTCCACGAACAGTGTTTTGAAACTAACTGTTTAGTATTTGGTTGTTTACTACGCTTGAATACTAAGGAGCAGCCTCGCCCGACCGGTTTGTCGTAAGTATCTACCTATCTACAAACAGAAAGTAAAAGTTTGAAATGTTTTGAGCGCAAACGCTAAAATGAGTGAACTGAACTCGTAGTATTTTTGCGGTCATCAATTATAATAATAATAAAAAAAAAACAATTTCTTCACGTGCGTTAAATCTATTTAACTATGCAAATGAATACAATAAAATATTAAACCGTGGTAAACTAATTATCATTTTATTAGAATTAAAATTAAGTTAAGCAACCTTCATACAAATTTTGTGCACAACGTTTGAATGAATGATAAATTGTGAGTGAATGATTTTGAAAGTAATCTGAGGTCAATTACATATTTTTATTGGCGTTTCAAGGTTTATAGCGTACAAGGTAACTCAAAATACCAGTATTGTTTGTAAAATATCTCTATAGGTATATTAATAGCTCTTTAGCAGCTAACAGTTATATAGTTATAGTTAACAGACGTTGTTTGTCTCACATAACATTACAATATTTCGCAGGGTATGCGTACAATTTATAAACACCCTGTAACATTACATATAGGTACCTTCGGACGATGTTTAAAAATAATAGCAGGTAAGTACCTACCTATGAATTACTAAGAAACATTTATTGTCTTGTCTTGTTCTCTGGTCTGGTCCATAATTAAGATTGGTAAAACTACCTGCACATTTCTTACTCGTTTAACTTAACAATAAAGTGCTCAGAACCTTTGACCTCCTTCTCGCCCACTTGTAGAGTGCGTGCTCAGATATTTTTGAGCACCTCGCCCGCTCCGGTATACCTATGGCGACTTTACCTCATTTCCACTTTGTTCACGCGATAAGGTCACATTTTATTTATCTAATGGTTAAATTAAAATTGCATGGTAAGAATAAGTTACCTAAGCTAAGTCGAATCACGCAAGCTTAAGAGCCCATCAATGTGCACACTAGCGCCACTGCTAAATAATCGTGATTATTTAAATTTAACGTATTTAAAACGTATAAACGTTTTAAACGTAACGTATTTAACAGGTATTTAAAAAAGGGGGCCGCTACGTACTGTATTTTTTATTTAAGTACCTTTTGAATACATCAAACTAGTTTTTATGTTGCTGGATTCGTCGATCTAGGAACTCAAAACAAAATCGGCCGTTTTAACTTTGGACCCATATATTGACGAGTCCAGCAACATAAAAACTAGTTTGATGTATTCAAAAGGTACTTAAATACACAATACAGTACGTAGCGGCCCCCTTTTTTAAATAGCTGTCGTTAAATTTAAATAATCACGATTATTTAGCAGTGGCGCTACTGTGCACGTTGATGGGCTCTTAAGGTGCCAAGGTATCTACTGTACCTACCTAGTACCTACTCAGTGTGGCTAGACTTTATAATGGCGATGGCGGCGTGCGCAAGTGCTGAGCTGATTGGGCAAGCATTTCTTACCATAATTAAAGCCCCATTTAGACGGTTCAAGAACTTGTATGCATTATTCGATACATTGCTAACTACAGAGTACCTACACACCTACTTACCGACAATGAATTCAGTCGTACGACCTAATACCGTAATGTAACGAAAATCGAAAATCGCATGTTCTTGAACGGTCTAAATGGGGCTTCAGTCTTGAAATAATACTAATTGAAGAGTGTGTAAAGTGTGTAAAGACTCTAGACTTAGGTAGGTAGGTATTAGTGAATTTTAGGGAATCCATGCGTAATTGCATATGAATGGTTCAAATTTTAAAAATTCCCCTAAAACGTAATTAAATTTTCTGAGAAAAAACAAATTTGTTTTTTTAGTGGAAGAGACTAAATTAAGCGGGTGAGACATAGAAAATGTTTGCTTCGATGAAATAAGCAACACTCTAACAAACACTACCTACTGAATAAGTAGGTATAATTTATTACCAGACATCGTAAATTTTATAGCATTTTTGGTGCAGCGGAGTGGTGTTAACGGAATTGGTATAGATAATTCCAACTGAAATGGTAAATTAAGGTTAATATTAACGTAATTAACGCTATTTAATCATTAGGATTGAAATTGTTTATACCAATTCCGTTAACACCACTCCGCTGCACCTAAAATGCTATAAAATTAACGATGTCTGTTTATTACTTACTACCACACTACCACTAGCTTTTGATGTTGTATTCGTAGTCTCGTCCTCGTGTCAACCTTGGTTTCCGGAACCTGAAACGAATGACATTATTTTGTTATAAAATACGAACTATTGTTGATTACCTGCTCCAATGGCCGCGCAATAGGTTAGCGACAAAAACAAAACAATAACGAGTGTAGCGACAAGAACCGAGCGTTCGTGCGATAAATGTTTGGTTAGAGTTGCGCGAAGGCCGGGTCTGCCCAACTCTAAGCGTAGGGTTGGCGATACCTATCAAGTCTCTCAAGTCTGTATCGACTAGTGCCTAATTCTGATTTCAATAAACGTCAAAAATGAGACCTCGATACGATATGGATCGGATCAGTCAGTGTCAAAAGAGACTTATCCGATCCATATCGTATCGAGATGTAATTTATGACGTTTATTAAAATTAGAATAAGGCATTAATTAATTAAGGGATTTTATCTTCGATATATTATGGCCGCTGTTGTTGTAAAAGCAACATGATAGAGCAAACGTTGTGTTTTATTACTTTTTCGTTGAAGGAGATGGATGCTTTCTTTCTTGCAATTTTTACGTCGATAGAATAACCGCAATTAGGAATGTATATTAGGCTCGCGTGCTAGATTTACGATTTAGATTAAGTTAAGTTTTCCCAGCTAAGAATTTCAACAATAAGGCTACAAAATTGAAAGCTCACAAATCGAATTCTCGTAAAAAGCTTGACAGAAAGACTGAAAGATCGGTAAATAACAGTGTATCTGTGTGTCGGTGTCGTTCCGTTTAAAAAATAACTCTAGGCAGCTGGCGAGTACAACGTTATTAACGATGTTTCAATAGAAATATGACATTTAGCGACCTAATAAACTACAGTTCCACAGATCCTCGCAAATCATAAGCGTTCCACAACTTTTCTCAACCAACCCAAAGTTTGACTGACAACCCTAGTTGTAGGAGCGATTCGACATGTCAATGACACAGTTTTGGCGAACAATGCTGCAAGTGCAATGACAGTTGCTGCGCATTCTTGTTCGTGCCACACAAATTACCTGCTTATTATCTCGAGCCCAGATAACATTATTTATACTCTGTATCTTTAATACTTAAATAAAAGTAAACAAAATCTACCCTCAAATGGCTTTAGCATAACATGAATGAATGAATGAAACATGATCAAATAATGTAGGTTAAAGTCAGGTCGTTCAGTGACTGATCCAGGCGGTTTTGTATTTGGTCGGTTACCAATAAATGTTATAACAACCCGAAAATGTACAAATTGTTTGTTTATTTTTATTTAAATACCTAAAGATACAGACTTTATATCGAGCAAAATGAGAACAGAATCTGATTTATGAATGAACGACATAAATATAAAAAATTGTAGATTTAATATTGCATGCCGACAGTAATATTTCTGACACTACCTATGTACTATGTACTGAAGTGAACTACAATTGTATTCGTTACATTTAGGAGCTTAGATGTGTTAATGCTCTGTTTATATTATATTTTTACTCAAAATACCTACTAAAACACCCAGAGGGAAAATACAGATATTTACCCTCTGGGTTGGAAGGTCAGACAGATGGCAGCCGCTTTCGTAAAAAAAGCTAGTGCTTACGCCAATTCTTGGGATTAGTTGTCAAGCGTACCCCAGGCTCCCATGAACCGTGGCAAAATGCCGGGATGAGAAGATGCGAGGAACATGATGATACTCAACATAATTTGAAAAATACATATTTTACCCGAAATTGAATTTGGACCATTTATAAGTTGTGGACTAAAGTTACCTGATTTTACGGTAATAACTGATTAGGTATACTATCTTTGAAAGCAATAAATACCTCGAAAACGATCGAGAGCAAAAGTCTAAAAGTGTAGCTAAGCGAGTGTTCTAAATAATATACAAACGCTTTTAAATCTTTTAATACTTAATATATAAACATATTGTTCAGCGCATAACTGAAAGAAATTGATGCAAATTTAATTATAAATATTATTTAATGGAATATACATACTTAGGACAATATGATAATATTTGATCGACGCAATACCTGTCGTTCCAGTTATGTGACCCAAATTTAGAACTGGTTAAACACAAGTTAAACAAGATTACGATTAATAAATAATATAATGCAATGTCTACTTATGTAAGTAATCAAAAGTGAAATTTATCAACTGCATGATTTTAACTCGAATTAATCATCAGTTAATTTCTTGTAATTTCAGTTAATTTCTTATAACACACTTAATTTCAAGAAGCTTATAGAGTCTATGCGGAAAGAGAAGTCTTGGAATGCATGGGGCCCAATAGATTCCACGACTCGTTTCTTTCCGCACACTCTATCAATTTTTTTAAGGTTTTAAAACATCTCATTTATCATTATGCAATAAACCGTAATTACCAAATATTTCATAAAACTGCTGTTAACATAGGTACTCCTTCTAAATCTAATAGTTATGTCGCTTTTAATCGAAGGATTTCCACGGAAGACCAGCGTCAAGCTACCTATCCAAAAAGTACCTTAACACCAATTTGAGTAGAAACCGTTTCAGTGACGTTATAGTTCGTTTTTTTTGCATTAGAAAGAACTTGAGAGAAGGTAAGCGATCTTGACATGTCTTTTAATTGAAAAACGCTTTTTAAAAATCAATAACTATTACTTATGAAAGCCAGATGAAAGCCGAAGAATATAAATGATCGTATTAGATTCATAATCGTTACATATTTGCCGTGACTTATTTTTAAAATGTATTTTTCAATTAAAAGACACATCAAGATTGTTTACCTTATTTCTAATATAGGTAAAGTGTTTTTGGACATGTGATTGTTTACATTTTTGTTGTTTAACCCTTTGAACGCTTTATGTCATAAACACAAACATCACTCAAACGCCAAGAACCCGGGCGCAAGCGAGCTAATGTCAACCCTTCTCTTAAGTGTGAAGGTTACTTTGACAGCATCCGCCATAACACCTATGGTGGTCCTTGGCGCGGTGGGCACGACAGTAACGAAACCCATATGTGTTCTTGGCGTTCAAAAGGTTAAACGTCCTGAATAAATTTTATTCTATTCTACAACTATGGATACCATTCTAGGCCACTGTAATTTTGAATTAATAACTCTTAGTCATAATGCTATCATTTCTAGGAAGACAGCCGAGCTGCGTACTGCATTACGTAGTAGGCAGAGGTTACCTACCCTATGTATGTGATGTTCATGGGAAGCGATAGACAATGCAATTGTGTGTGCCGACTGATGGGTGGAAGGTTGTATGGACGTGTAGGATGGGTATTGCCAAATGCGTATTAATTTGGCACTAACCATCTGCTAACTGCAATTCATTCTAGGTATTCTTATATTGATAGAAAAAAAAATTAATCCCTACGGCGTGTAAACAAATAGGAAATGTTAAAGATGTTGAGTAAATTTCGATGAAAATAATGTCGAATAGGTACATTAATTTCAAATGAAAATAATTTATTTAATAACATTGTTAAAACATAATAAAAACACTAAAAACTTATAAATAAAAATTAGTCGCTCGGTAGGGTGCCCAGAAGGCTGGCCGCATTGCCCCGCTAGATGGCAATGCTGATCCGCTGGGCAAAATATTGGCCAGCCCTGGTCACCAAGAAGCCTCTATGAGGCGCTTTGACAGCTCCTCATAAAGGCGACGCGCGCTAGGTCCCCACGGCCCCAAGGTTTCCACTCCAAATGCCGCAAATATGTAGCTAAAACCTAGTGTGACATATTTGCGGCGTTTGCGGCTTTCGGCCGAGTTATTTATTTTTTCAAATTATTTAAAAAACTCCGACCACTAATTAAGTTTGCACTGACTTCACAGTGACACTGAATTTATTAAGTGAATTGACATACCTATCACTTGGCATAAAAATTTTGCGTGGGCCGACTCTAGTGAATATTCCACGACTAGTGAATATTAGACAATACAATATTACATATTAATATGGGTCTCACAGGCAGAGATGGGCATTAATCGATTAATTTTTTAGTTAACTAATCAATCGATTAAAAATATCAATCGTCATTTTTTAATCGCAATTAATTTAGTTGCGATTAAATTAGTTGTGAGAATGTACAACTAACAACTAAATTAGTTTTAGTTTCAATCGACTAAATTTCACGGTTAAATCTATTAAAACAATGTCATCGCTGGTTTTTGCATTTTTTATTTAACTTGCAATATGTAACTAAAAGTTGGTATGTATGTACATTGGAGGTACTCGTATGTTGTACCTGTGTTGGTTTGGGTAGAATCTTGCAGCTTTTTTCGAAGCGGATACCTTCAACCGATTGAGCTAAAATTATGTATACACGTTTAATTTGAAATGCTTGAATGACAATGTAATATTATGGGCAATTTTAAGTATTATTTTTACGATTGACATTGATTAACAACAAAATACAAAGTTTTATTTATAAAATTGTGTTTTAAGTGTCAATGCATAAAGTACCCAATTTTTATTTACCCTTATTAGATAAGAGACATTTTACACTTCATAAAAATGGTCAAAATATAGCAAGTAACACATGTACTATTTCATTTTTATACATGCGTTAAGATGTCCTAATCTGCTGGCTGTCAACATAGCCATACCGAGGTTTTCCATTTAATTTGCTTCTAACATTAGTCGCGGAAAAAATAGTGTAACTAATTAGTCGATTACAAAAATTAGTTGTCCGTAATCAATCGGCAACTAATTTAGTTGCAACTAAATTAGTTGCACTCTATACAACTACGATTGATCAGTCGTCGTTTTCAATCGTCAGTCGCAATTAATTCTTTTAGTCTTAATCGTTAATCGTTAGTCGATTACATTTTGCCCATCTCTGCTCACAGGTCTTACAATAATGTGTTAAGCTATCACAGAACCAATATGTTTATTTGATAATAGCAGTTTAAAATGAGTTCATATAATAAACATCCACCCACACGAAAAAGTACTCTACTTACCTACTTTTAGGAATCTCATAGTTTAAGTGGGTGAGCAATTAATGTTACCACAATATTTGTATTGTTGACTCTTAACAAATACACCTACTTACACATACACATATACAATTATACATGTGACATTAATACATTAGTCATTATCTCCAGCTAAAGTATGTCGAACAGTCCACAGAAGGTTACACTAACGTTAATTTCCCAATAAGTTAAACTACTTATGTATTTAACTTACATACAGCCAGTTAAAAAAGCAAGGCCACTCACAGGCCGCGAGTAAGTTAGCACCGCTGTCATAAAAACGTTTACCAACTTACACTTGCCGTTATAGGTAGCGCTAGTGCTCGAGATACCTAAGAAATTTGTATGAGACCGAGTTAGTTCGAGATTTGTTCACACGCAGAGATAAAGTTGTCAAAATGTATGGTAATTATTGTAAGGGTCATTGGAGACATTAACGGTTTAGTTAGAGTGTGGCTAGAAGACCTTTGTTGTGGTGATTATATAGTGTTTAGTTTCAATTGTATGTTTGCTGAAGTTTAGGAAGTAACTTAACTCGCTTAAATACCGGATGTCATAAAGAAAACTTTAAGATTTCATCAAACAGCAATATATCGGTGCTATGAAAAAAACTATGAGGATCCTTAGGGCCACTTGCACCATTCACTAACCGGTTAAACCTGGTTACCATGGTTACCAGTAGAATTTGACACAGGATTATCAGTTTAATCGCTTAACCCCGGGTTAGTGGGATGGTGCAAGTAGCTCTTAAGGGCCGGATGTACGTTAGATTTCATCAAAGGGCAAATTAGATTGCTATGGAAGGGACTAATAAAGGTACAAAACCGTATTATTAGTGGTTTTGGTTTATGAAATTACTAATGGATCAAAAACAAAACTGTGTTCGCGTCTTTCCTGTAGACATACACAAGAGTTAAGGACAATTAAGGTTAATTTTCTTATTTAACCCTTATCCACGTGAAAAGGTCCTCCTTTTATTTAGAGAACTATGATAAAATCATTACTTACATGCCCACAAGCTGTTAACTATTGCCCACAGGAGAGAAAACTAGCGTGTTCGCGCGAACAGTACATTTTTCTCTCCTGTGGGCAATAGTTAACAGCTTGTGGGCATGTAAGTAATGATTTTATCACAGTTCTCTGAATAAAAGGAGGACCTTTTCACGTAGATAAGGGTTAAATAAGAAAATTAACCTTTATAGCCCTTAACTCTTGTGTATGTCTACAGGAAAGACGCGAACAAAGTTTTGTTTTTGACTCTAATATTCCACTCGTAACCCGGAAACCTCCCACGTTCTATTTCGGCAAAAAACTCAATGTTGCCGCCATAACTTGGTCCTATTAGATGTTAGATAATGTTCAAGCAATCCATCATGCTTCTGTAATTATGACATGTATAATTGTTGTGGAATCGACAATGTTGGCTTATTTTTATACATGTAGGTACACAATTCAAACAATAAATATTGTTAATAAATATAACGAGTAAATACTCGTATCCATTCCTTTTTTTAAATTCACGCAACTTAAACAAAACTTAAACGGATTTTTTCAATAAATAAAGAAATAAAGATCTCGGAAGTTTCTGAAAAATGTCGTAAGAAATAAACGTTACCATTTCGAAAAAAAAAATCGTTACCTATACAAAAATGTGATACCTATACGTATTTTGGAATTTTTCCATGTGATTTTTTTTTTTCAGACTTTTTCGGGCTGACTTATGTACTTACTTGAAAAAAGCTACCTACTTTTCAGTTGCAGTTGTTTAACTCAGAAAATATAGGATGTATATGTATGTATGTTCATAGAATTTCACATGATATGATTCACCCCGCAAGACAAGACCTGTTGTTAATTGCAACAGCGTTGTAACGTAAAAAAGAACAATGAATAATTTACTCTAATAGCATCACAACAATGCGTAGAGCGATAGGTCACCACTAGGGTTGCCACTACTTACCAAGTTTCTTTAAAAAAAAAAACAAATATCCATGCAAATATTATCGTTCATCAATTATTCTTTTATGTTTATGTTACTCATATTTTTGCGCTGCGCTGCGTTCATTCCTCTCAGTAATATCAATTACTAGCGACCCGCCCCGGCTTCGCATGGGTTAACAAATTATACACCTAAACCTTCCTCAAGAATCACTCTATTGATAGGTGAAAATCCCATGAGAATCCATTCAGTAGTTTTTGAGTTTATCGCGAACAAACATACAGACGCGGCGGGAGACTTTGTTTTATAAGGTGTAGTGATGATGAAAAATATTACCGACTGGGAATTATAAATTTCAATTTAAAATTTCACGCCTGCTTCATGCTAACATGCACAAAAATTCACAAAAATACTGATACAATACATTACAATACAATACAAATATTATTTATTGCTCACCAATATTAAACAAGATCATGATATACAAATTAAGCATACTGATCCATAAAAATAAAGAATAATATTTATTAACGAGATATGTAGATAGATGTGGTACAATGGCCTGCGCTCGCGGTGTTCCAGTTAAGAAAAATCTAAACTCGGTCTAGAGGATTCCTAGTCTATGCGTTCAAACGACAATCGCCTTGGGTGGAACACCGCGAGCGGAGGCGATTGTATATGTGGTATGTGGTAGTCATACCAGGAGATGAAGGAACTTGCATTGAGGAGAAAAGTGCGGGAGGAACTACATTGACCAAAGATTCTCTCTTAAATTTGAAAAGACCGTGGAGTGACAACCCTAATTCCGCTATGAAGACGCCGGTTCAAGGCAAACAAGAGCCTCTACCATCAGTTTTGACATTGACATAACGCTCACGTCTACGTAATTTACTTTCTGTACATCTCGCTTGCACTAATATGCGAGTACGAGCGAGATGCATAGAAAGTAAGTTACGTAAACGTGAGCGTATATGTCAATGTTAAAACTGATGGTAGACGCAAAGGTTGCTGCTGCGGTCACTAGTTCCCTGTAATTAATGGGATCTTTATTCTACACTCAATATCAATGAAAACGCCATATTTTTCATCAAATATCCATGCAAAGTTTTTATATCGATGGTGGTTGTTGTCTAGTTAAATTTATGGTTTGTAATATTTTACGTATATAGGGCCCTAATTCTATACAATACAGTTTTACTCTATTAAATATGCCTGGTTGTTAGAACGACACGCAAACACCAAACTTATAACTTGTATACTGTGGCTATAGCTATTTAAAACCACCCAGGTGGTTTCTTGTGGTCCGTATATTAAGTATACGAGTATTTAAATATTAATAATACATGTTAGCCGAGTCTTGGTTTCGTAAAAATGACCATTTAGTATCTTATTTAAATTTTTAAGTAGATAACTGTTTTCACTTTGCCGAAATGTAACAGTATTTTCACATTACTTGTAAGTATGCTCTCAAGAAACCAGTACAACTAAATTAGCATTACAATATTGAACATGGTCGTGCATTTAAATGTTCTGAATTAATCCAAATACCATCAAAAACTTAAAGATATAGAATTACATACCTAGAAACTTACTGAAACTAAAAGGTTACTTTCCTCCTGGACTTTCAGAGATCGCTAAAATGCACGCACTCTCTAGTGTATCGTGTATTTCCCCTTTTTTGCCGAAACCAGTTCCGTCGGTGCACTGAATCACATTTATTTAAGCCCAATGATAGACCTTACCTCATTTGCAATAAGGTTCCAGTTTGATCAGTTAACAATGATCACGATAATACTTACAGCAACAAGCTTAACTGACGTTCGATGAACCTTAAGCCTTTGCAATAGGATCTATGTATAGTCAAACAGTGACCATAATAGTACTACGCATGCAGGGTTACGGACCAGTTCCCAGCGTTACAAGTCGGCAAACACCTCTCTTTCTCGCTTCCACCTGGTTTTCCGAGTGTGAGCAGACCGTACTGATACGTGACGCAGGGTTAAGGAACTTATGGACCAGTTTCCAGGCATTTCAAGTCGATAAACACCTCTCTTTCTCGCTTGCACCTGGTTTTCCCAGTGTAAGCAGGCCGCATGCTGGGTTTTACCCATGCGTGACTTTAATAAGTCGAAAAAAGTTGCACGTAGATGAGTCATGTACAGAGATTGGGCCTTTTGGAACGGCAAAGTAAATGGAATAAGATTCTATGATGTGTTTACGATTTTATCTCGTTTTCCTTGTATTCTATAAATGGCTCTTTTATTATTGTTTTGATAGACGGTGATATGTTTCGGGTAAACGCATCTGTGTGTTGTATTTACCAAAATAATAATCATGGTTGAAAACGTGCCCGTTACCGCAAATAATATGAAACAAAATTATCATTGTCTTTATTCAAAAAATGTGGACCAAATTTGATTTTACATACTTACCTACAAGATAGTTGCCAAGACACCTACCTGGACCCCTATTCGCCAAGCGACGTTGATGTATCGTGTTGGGAGAGGTTGATGTGGGAAAAATCATAAGTTCTCGAATACCTGAAATGTCAAAATTTTACATTAGCAATCCACAGTTAGATGACAACCAAACCAAACCGAACCACCCCGAGTTCAGAGTTGAGTTTTAGTACCAAATTATATTATCGGATCAACACTTGATAGAATCAACATGCAATAAAATCAGCTGTTGATTAGGCGTGGATGCGAAATCTGACAAAAGCTGTACATGTCGAATTTGGCCCCTGAAGGCGTTTTGGTTCCGATCTCGATTCCACATGTATGTAGTGTATCAATGCTGATATAGTTATTTGTACAACAAGAGATCAAAGTTTGATATTTCTTCGAGTGCTTATTTTGAGTCCCGTGCAAGCGAAAGATTCTATAATAGATTCACGAGCGTAGCGAGTGAATCTAATTTAGAATCTTGAGCGTAGTAAGGGACTCAAAAGCGCACGAGATGTAAATAACTTTGATCTCGTGTAGTACACAACATTTTTCACACCTTAGCAGTGAGAACATACCTATTAGACAACTTGAAAAATGTAATCCTTCTTCGTCACTTAATACCTATGCACTGATGTTTTCTTAAGATATACAAACAATTAAGTTTAATTACCGCGATCGAACAAAAACAAAAAGTAATAATAAATTTCAGTAAAATAATATGGAAATAACAAACATCAACAACTGACACTTCAACCGACAACTTTTTTTTTGTAAAAAAAAAACTTTGTAAGATACGGTCCGAACTGCGGATACGTACTATTTGTCAACTATAGTAGAAATTCTTAAAAGTAAAATAATTAATTTTGCGTGATAATCTGTGTATTTTTTGAGTTCATTATTTTAATTGTACAATAAAATACCTAAAATATAGTATTTTTATGAAATCTTAAACTTTATTTTAATTAAATAATTATTAAGAATTCATACTCGTACAGAGCTCGTACGTGGTTTGGAACGATGCGTTCTGTAGTTTTTCGGGGGTCTATTATAAACAGTCAATATACCGTTGAATGTCGTTTGAACTTTTATTCGTCTGTTTCTTTTTGCTAACAGTGTGAAAGGGACAGAGATAATAGAACCCAAGTATTTCGAACCTGTATAAGACCCCGCATGTTGAAATGACATTTGACTATAAAGGTCACTTGAATGTCATTTTGTCTCACTCAGTGAGCAAAATCGCATTTTGCTCACTATTTTTAAGAAGCAAAGTACCCTTGTTCGAGCTGCTGAGGTGAAAATAAGATTTTAGCAATTTCATAACGAAAAGTGTGCATTAATTTAAATTCACTTCGTAACAGTTCACTTTGGACTCGTCAAAAAGAACCATAAGTAACTCCTCAGATCATTGAATATTCGCATTTGCATAGTAAGTACGTAATTGTTATCACATAACCAATAAGGCTCATTTCTCGTTGCGCTTGAAGACATCGACTTTCTAGCGGTTATCCAACGCATACTTCTGTATGCCAAACGTGTCGCTAACTCGTGCTAAACACACACAAGGCCCCCTGTACCGCGAACATGGAAAGTCGAAATTTCGTCTATTGCGTTTTTTTCGTTCAAATATGCAAGAGCCAGGGAGAGGCAAACAAGCGAACAAACGAAATGGTTCACACTCACAGTTAAGGATGACTCATGTAGACCGGGCCGTGGCCGGGCCGGAGCTTCGTTTTCCATGGAAAACACAGTGTGATCACCGATCAGCCATCATAGAAAATGACATCTCGGACGCCTCGGCCCGGGCCCCGCCCGGTCTAGCGTAAGTCATCCTTTACTGCCCAGCGATAACGTCTAAGAAAGACGCAACTTGAAAATGAAAGCGCACTTGTGTCATGTTAACACTGAAAGTAACCATAATTATCATGGAGTGTCTCGGTAATTGTTTAATGAATGACCAAACTTTCACCGTCATGGACGGAGACGCTCTGATGACGAAATTATCGTTTGCATGTGCATGTAAAAATATCTGATACGATCTTATTTGTAGAGCCATAAAGCGCGTGTCACATATTTTTGCGGCCTTTGAAGAGTAACATATATTATTGCAGGTAACTGCATGTACAGCCAGCAGCATCAATATATCAATAGCAGCATCAGCGGATGAAACGCCGCTCCAAAAACATTTGCCCTGGAATACTTTTCCAAATCTCTATTTGAAAAAGTATTCAGGGCAAAGGTTAGAGATATATCTACGGAACGGTAGATAACTTTTGGCTCGTATTCTCACTGTACGTACGAGCGGTACGAGGCGGTGCGTGAGTTGTGATTCTCGCATCCGCTTAAGAGCGCTCTTACAAGAAAAGTCGAAATAATGCAAAATTGATGATACTAGTCGACGAAATTCAGGACTTTGCGCTCATTATTAGAAACAATGAGTACTTGTTCCAGTAAACGCGTCTTCTTATCTTTATAAATATCGTTGTGAATATTAGAAAAAGGACTTATTAAATTAGTAATGATTTTTTTTCTGATGGTCGTTTCCGAAAAACCCCGTGAAGCACTGAATGGCGAGCTCTTATTTGGAAATGTTGAGAATTTTACTCTGCTAAACCTGGCTATTTTGTATTACTAATACCCTGTACTTTAGGCATATCAAACTATATTTTTCCTACATACCTTTGAGAAAGAGAAAATCAAAGTAAAACGAACTCGATTTTCTCTCCGAAACAAGTGTCAATTCCTACGAAAATCTACTTAATATCGAAGTCATTTTCATACTCAAGCAATCTGCAACGTTTGCTTATACTGTTGGTATACATTAGTGTTTATGAAATTCTACTATAATTTTTTGGCAATTTTTTGAAAACTACTCTATATTACCGATGACGCGCGCTGCGCCAGCTCAGTGCCGCGGCAGAGCTTGTAGAGGCAGGACGTGTGTCGGTCGGCTCCGCACATTTTCAACGGCGACGACGAGGTTTTTTATCATTGTGTGCGGCGGGCGCCGTGTAAAACGCTATACTGTGTGCGTGTAAACCGCAACGAGAGACTTTGATCCTAGCACTGTTTTTATAGTATTATAATTTATAATGGTACAGTTTAATAAACTACCGGACAGGATTAAAAATATTTGAAACGACCTGACATTCTATATGTATTTATTTGACTCAAGATAGTACTCAGGGTCTGATGATGGAGCCGGAAGGTGGTCACCGGTACCAATCAACCATGCAACTAAACCACTTCGTGTTTAGGCTCGTTTTATTCATCTCAACAAGATCTTTGACACAAGATAGTACTCAGGGTCTGATGATGGAGCCGGAAGGTGGTCACCGGTACCAATCAACCATGCAACTAAACCACTTCGTGTTTGAGCTCGTTTGATTCGGCTCAACAAGATCTTTGACTTAAGATAGTACTCAGGGTCTGATGATGGAGCCGGAAGGTGGTCACCAGTACCAATCAACAATGCAACTAAACCACTTCGTGTTTAGGCTCGTTTTATTCGTCTCAACAAGATCTTTGACTTAAGATAGTACTCAGGGTCTGATGATGGAGCCGGAAGGTGGTCACCGGTACCAATCAACCATGCAACTAAACCATTTCGTGTTTAGGCTCGTTTGATTCGTCTCAACAAGATCTTTGACACAAGATAGTACTCAGGGTCTGATAATGGAGCCGGCAGGTGGTCACTGGTACCAATCAACCATGCCACTAAACCACTTCGTGTTTAGACTCGTTTTATTCGTTTCTATAAGATCTTTGACACAAGATAGTACTCAGGGTCTGATGTTGGAGCCGGAAGGTGGTCACCGGTACCAATCAACCATGCAACTAAACCACTTCGTGTTTAGGCTCGTTTGATTCGTCTCAACAAGACCTTGGACAAAAGATAGTACTCAGGATCTGATGATGGAGCTGGAAGGTGGCCACGGGTACCAGTCTACCATGTAACTGAACCACTTCGTGTTTGGGCTCGTTTGATTTGTCGCAACAAGATCTTTGACACAAGGTAGTACTGAGGGTCTGATGATGGATCCGGAAGGTGGTGACCGGTACCAATCAACCATGCAACTAAACCACTTCGTGTTTGGCTTCGTTCGATTCGTCGCAACAAGATCTTTGACACAAGTTAGTACTCAGGGTCTGATGATGGAGCTGGACTGTGGCCACGGGTACCAGTCTTCCATGTAACTGAACCACTTCGTGTTTGGGCTCGTTTGATTTGTCGCAACAAGATCTTTGACACAAGGTAGTACTGAGGGTCTGATGATGGATCCGGAAGGTGGTCACCGGTACCAATCAACCATGCAACTAAACCACTTCGTGTTTGGCTTCGTTCGATTCGTCGCAACAAGATCTTTGACACAAATAAGTTAGTACTCAGGGTCTGATGATGGAGCTGGACTGTGGCCACGGGTACCAGTCTACCATGTAACTGAACCACTTCGTGTTTGGGCTCGTTTGATTCGTCGCAATAAGATGTTTGACACAAGATACTACTCAGGGTCTGATGATGGAGCTGATGATGATAGACAGGTACCCGTCGCCACCTTCGCGCTCCATCATCAGACCCTGAGTACTACCTTGTGTCAAGGATCTTGTTGCGACGAATCGAACGAAGCCAAACACGAAGTGGTTTAGTTGCATGGTTGATTGGTACCGGTGACCACCTTCCGGATCCATCATCAGACCCTCAGTACTACCTTGTGTCAAAGATCTTGTTGCGACAAATCAAACGAGCCCAAACACGAAGTGGTTCAGTTACATGGAAGACTGGTACCCGTGGCCACAGTCCAGCTCCATCATCAGACCCTGAGTACTAACTTGTGTCAAAGATCTTGTTGCGACGAATCGAACGAAGCCAAACACGAAGTGGTTTAGTTGCATGGTTGATTGGTACCGGTCACCACCTTCCGGATCCATCATCAGACCCTCAGTACTACCTTGTGTCAAAGATCTTGTTGCGACAAATCAAACGAGCCCAAACACGAAGTGGTTCAGTTACATGGTAGACTGGTACCCGTGGCCACCTTCCAGCTCCATCATCAGATCCTGTGTATCTTCAGTGTCAAAGATCTTGTTGAGACGAATCAAACGAGCCTAATCATGTTACTCCATGGTTGATTGGTATCCGTGACCACCTTAATCATCATCAGATCCTCAGTACCAGTTCGTTTTTAAACCCTCGTTGATACAAACTTTACAACCTATAGGTACCACATGCAATGACGAAACATGTAAATAAGCAAGTAGGTACCTATAATTTCTTTCGAGTAATATACCTTCATAAGTACGAGTATGGGGCTATTCATAAAGTACGTCGTTTCAAATGGGAGGAGTGGGGGGGGAGGGGTCTGGACATCGGATGATGGTAACATGACGTAGGAGGAAACAGATTCATCCGAAGCTTGATTTTTGGTAGATTTGAGGGGGGGGGGTCAAAAATCGTCAAAAATAGATGACGTAATTTATGAACAGCCCCTATGTACATTTGCACTGCATTTAGTATTTTCGTACTTACCAAATAACAGTTTTAGAACTTTAAAAGTTAAGTACAGTTAGTGTTGTTATGGTTGATTTCAATATGCTTCGCGAAGGATCAAGAATGTTTAATCCATCATTGTAGTGCGAGTGTGGTAGAAGGGATCGGCGTACTGAGCTCGCACGGCCTGCCGCAGCGCGTAAAATACCTAAACTCGCTCAACGCCGAAATGTAATAGCGCTCTTAAAAGTAAACAATATCTTAGAGGACCTGTTTTTTGTTTATTGACCATTGAAGACGATCTATGTTGTTGGAAGTTGATTGGTACAATATAAAAATATATAATAAAATGTATATAATTACGCGACTTTATTGTTTTAATTGTTGATGATAATGAATTGATGATGTTCTATAATTTAGTCCGTAGACTCAGGAACCGAGTATTTTCCTTGTTACATTCGTCATTTGGGCGAGACGATGACTGAATCATTTTTATTAACGTGCGTAAAGGTAGTCACGGTCGGGCTGCGGCGAGACTCCCGTGAATCATAATAGTCTCGTCCGTTCACCCGGTAATGATAACTAGGAAGTACTTAGGTACTTGCAAAACAACGTTAGTTAAATTTAAAATAAATGTTATGTTATGTTAATGTGGTTGGGATCTTTTGTCAGGTTTCAGAATATGGACGAGTAAGTTTCAGCTGCATTTTCAGGATTTAAGTAATGATTTGCACGTATATAAAGTAATTTTACACCTTATCCCTTTAACCGTCATAGACGTCAACTGACGCGCATGGCTGCAGGCGCTGCAGCTGCAGCCCATATATCAACCTTCGCGCACTCCGGCAAAGTTCACGATGAAGCGACGCACGAGAGGCTTGGAGTTCAAAGGGCTATGAACTCAAAAGATCAACTTGTTTTTTTTTATACTGTATAAATTTTAACCATTATGACGTCACACAGGACATATGGCTTGGGGGGTATTTTGTAATAAGTGGGTTGAGCAAGTGGGCGAGTCTAAATACTCTAAATTATGATGCAGGAAAACATCTTGCTTGGACTTCCCCGTTATAGTGAACTTGCCTTGCTTGAATTCTAATTAGTCAGGTACCGGACTGGAATTGATAAGTATGGTGGCACAACTTTATGACAGGTCTAACTATAATGTTGCTTTGTTATGAAAGACTACATCAACGTTCAAACTACGTGGTTCTAAGTTAGTATGGAATCTGAAGGTCGCTCGAATATGCGAGAGTGATAGAGAGGCAGATAACGAAATTTAGATTTTTGCGGATGTGTCATTTACGAAACTAGCGCAAAGTTTGGCCGAAGCGTCTCCTTATCATGTTGGACAACAATACTTTCGTATGTCCTGCTGCAATCCTTCATAAATTATTTTCTCTATTGTAGAAATAAATCTCATTTCTCAGCCGATTCTCGTGAGATTTTTTTGAGCGGGTTCTATAATTTTATGTATTTTGGTAAATTTAGTCTATGTTTTTTTGGTTGAATAGCGTAAGTTTTATTAGGGTTCGTGAGATATACAGCTCACAGAGCTACGAGTTATGACATTTTTTACGGTATCACCCCCCCCCCCCCTAATTTTAAAGACTTACTTAAATATATTTTTCCGCTACAAAGAATCGAAGAAACGATACTCATAAAAATCTTGCATTGTCTTTATACAAACTTAGCTTCAAACCGTGCAAGCTATAATTCCCTGACCTACAACAATACGCCATCGCGATTACACAACCCCACACAATGGCACTAAATGGCGACAAATGACACGAAGAAAAAACGGTATGACGAATCCATGCGTGCTCAATTGTATTATCGACTATTCATTCTTCATCTATCGTAACTGTAATTATACTAGTTATTAATGTGATGATTAATCATTACACCTTAAACAAAGCCCCCGCCGTGTCTGTCTATTTGTGTGTATGTATGTGCGCGACTAACTCAAAAACTACTGACCGGATTTTCGTGCCGTTTTCACCTATCAATAGAGTGATTCTTGAGGAAGGTTTGGGTATATAAATTGTTAAATATCGCTAGGATTTTATAAATAGTTTTATTCTTTTGATTTTATGATTAGTCATTTATGCATAGACGGAAGCAAATACAACTTATCTACTTAACCTTTTTGCCGCCATTGACTTGATATAAAGTCAGTACATTTCGTGCCCCACACGCCACGACTGATATGTTATACCTACGGGTTGAGGTATAAGATGTCAGGACGCGGGACGCCACAAAGTTACAATTGAACTCATTCCAATACTTTTTGTGGTAACCACAATGGAATCGATACGTAATAACGACTTAAAGAAACGCTTCGTCATGCTGACGCTTTTAAGAAAAAACTCCTAATTGCTTGAAATTACATAGAAGGAAATAACGCTATTCTATTTGTGGTTTAATCGATAAAACTAATAAAGGTAACAATATAATGACGATGCACAATTGTATATTCAAAATTACAATATGAGCTTACGTTCCATATCATATATTTCGGTTTTGTAGGAAGTGTCCTTTGAAAGTGCGGTAATACTATTATTTATTCTGTGCTCGTGGTACGGTTATTTGTCTTGTCATAGTAAGAATCAATACCAAGAAAGAAAGAAACCAATAATTAGGGATCTCATATTATTGGCGTCATACTTATATATATTACGAAATGTTACCCAAATCCAATTCCTTCACCGTACATCCGTCGCATTAGTATTGTCGTTTAAAGGGGCTGTTTATATGATGGCTTGACCCATCATATAAAGAGTCCCATTAAACACTTGTAAATCCTTCCAGACCGTGTCCGAGATACCCTCAAATTTAATTATCATGTTTATTACTTCGCCCGTTCTAACGGTTAACCGCCGGTTACGCGTTAATCTGGTTACGATCGGTTGTGTCATTAAGGCTAATTGACTGTTAACTACTATCACATCACCTTTGTATGTTGTCACACTTAACATGCTTATGAAATATCTAATCAAGATAAGGGGGTGTTTTAAAATGGAAAACTCTATGTAACGATATTGTAATTTGTGGCCCGGTAGGTGCGGGTCCTTGGCCATGCTGTGATCTCTAAGGGCCTTTACAGGCGGACTGCAACCCAACGTTGCAGTTGGCGTGCAGTCGGCGTGTAGTTCCCATACAAATTGCAGTCGGGTGGCAATCCGTCTGTATTAGGGCTCATTTAGACAATGCGAGAAATCGAATGCGAGTTTCATTACATTGCGGGTTTTGATCGGTCGGTTGAATTGGACGTAACCAACAGTCCGCAATGTAACTAAAATCGCATGCGAGTTCGCGCGCCGTCTAAATCAGCCCTCTGTAGGCTCTGTATCGGCCCTAAGATCCTTAATTTATAGCACAAAATTATACCTACCAAGTTAATTGAAATCCTTTGAATTAATAATCTTGGCCTGAACTAGTTAAGGTAATCGAACATCGTGACCCGCATGCCACGTCTTGGCATTCGTGCCCTAGATTATAATCGCCATGAACCATGGAACTCGGAATATGGAGGAGTAGTTTCAATGTACTGACGTGTTACTTGACTAGTAGACTAGGAGAAGTTAAGCGTTACACTTTAGCAAATTTGCACACATTCTATATAAAATTATTTTGACACACTGCACTCTGCTACCTCTCTCACAAAATAGGTTGCCGAAAATAGTGTGAAGAGGAGGTCGTAAAGTGGACCCTGAGCTCCAAAGCTGTAGCTGAGGACCCAACTGAGAGAATAACATTTATTTTTGTTGCAAGCGCGCGCGTATCAAATAAAAAAAATTGTTGCTTTACATAACTTATGAGTTCATTGAATTAAAGGTACCACCTATTTTTATACACCTCTACAATGTTTGACCGAATAGTTTTGTAATGTAGCGCTAGAGCGCTACACATCTAAATAGTAGTTATAAGTCTGGCATCTCCACTCGTGTTTTATACCCGTTGCATAAAACCCAACTAACTAATATGTAAGACTGTTTATTTAAGTAATGTATTACTTTGAATGACTCATTAGATTCGTCGTTAGCTCGACTCATTTTGGCGTTTTAAAAATAAGCTTTTATTACAGAACTCAACGTTCTCAAGTATGTACTAAGTAGGTAAAATGCAAAGTTGCTCAAATAAATAAAATACTAACACCCACGCCTATTTGTGACTTATCTTTATATTCGGAATCGAAAGTTATTGATTACTCATACAGCCAGTTTTTTTGAGCACTTTATGATTTCTGGAAATCCCAGATTGATTCTTAGACTTTTATAGTTATACTACACCACCTGTTCCAACCATAGTGCTGGTACACTAAAGTTTGAACATTCAGCAGTAAGCGTACGAGTTGGCCAAAATGACTCTTTGACTAATAATGCTCTTATTAACTACAACGAAGTCGCGTTTCGTTCATTTTTTTATACCACGTTGGTGTCAAACAAGCATACGACCCGCCTGATGTTAAGCAGTCACCGTAGCCTATGGACGTCTGCAACTCCAGACGTGTTTATGCGCGTTGCCGTGTTGCATGCGCGTTGCTGTCATTTTGAGCACCTCGCCCGCTTAACTGCTGCTGACTAAATAATGACCCGACAATTCTTTAAACTTAGGACCAATAACAATCAATAAAGCACATATTTTATTTAAACTTCCTATTATTAGTTTATTACGCACTTGTAAGAAACTTCATTGGTGACTTTACTTTATTCCCCGTCAAGGCTTGCCCAGTGACTTGACAAATTGACAGCCGTTTCGGTTCCGTCTCGTGATCGATTGAGGAAAACAGTTGACAAACTCAACTAAAAACACCCAACTGCTTAACTGTGTTGCGCAAGAAAAAGTCAATTAATTTAAATAATGTAACTTGCGTATTTTAAACCATTTTCGGTTTGTTTTGAGTGTTTTTGACGCTCTTTCATAGTTATAACGCAATGGGATCAAACACAAAACAGTGTTCGCGTCTTTCCTGTAGACGTACACAAAAGTTAAGGGCTATTAAGGTTAATTTTCTTATTTCTTATCCACATGAAAAGGTACTTACTCCTTTTACTTGTATAGGTAAATGTGATAAAATCATTACCTACATGCCCACAAGCTGTTAGTAACTATAGCCCACAGGAGAGAAAAATGTACATTTCGCGCGAACCCACAAGTTTTCTCTCCCGTGGGCAATAGTTAACAGCTTGTGGGCATTTGTTTAGGTTTACCGATGGACAGTTATCAGAGTGTAGGCGATGGTACACAGTTAAGTGAAAATGCCCTATTACTATTACACATGAAAAAAACATACTAATTCAAATAAAAACAAAAAGCCAAAGACATTTATGTAAGCACCTTAATCGACACCTGCGATCAAGTTTATCATAATGCATCCATTGAAGCTAGAGGTCATTTTGCCAACCTTGCCATAACCTTACTTACAAAGAGCCGTATCTCCTTACTAAGCTTTATAGTATATACGATTTTCTTTAGACGACTATTAATAGCAATGTCAAGTCAAGCCGTGGGTATAATATAATAGCACGCAATGAACCGTTTTGTCTTACAAAACAACTTTGAGGTCACAAAATGGACAAAGGCTGTTTAGATTATAAGATGTTATTATTTTGTCAAGTTGTTAGCTGTGATGTCGGAACAACACAAAAATAATTAAACTAGGAAGTTTCACCTGAAAAGAGCGAGGTAGCAGAGCGATGCCAGGAAAAATGCATGAGCCAATTGTAAAACAACCTCGTTAACATTTTAACCGCCATGTAAACTTACATCGAGCCTGCTCGTGCCGCCGGTGGTACCAAGTTACACGAAGTTTTGTCTTATTGCGGCAAAATGAGCCCGATTTTGTGTCTTATCGAACGAGCGAGCGAAGCGAAGCGAAGCGAAGTTCTTACATTCGACTTGGATCACGCGGCTGGATAGCGGCACGACCCGGCATTTCGATGTTTTTAAGCTGAACTGTCAGAAGATAGTTTGATACTCAAGAACTTAAGTAAATTTGTTCTAATTAAAATGAAATTGGGTAAACGTGTAGTTGAGGGCATTATATTTTAGTCATTAAATTATGAGCAGGCTCGATTAAGGGATTATTGAGGTAGAAGAGCTTAGAAGGCCAAAATGCTGTTTGTGAGGGGCCAAGCTATTCTGGTCATTTTATTTGCAAAAAACATGGTCGAATTTAGTATCAAATGAAAGTGCTCGGTTTGCACTTTTATAATATCGTTTTTAAATTTACCTTTTTGAAATAATTAGCAAGATAAAAATAAAATAATATAAACATAATATAGGTATTTGGCATTTGACAGGAAATATTTCGGCTTAGCACAGATACAGTTTATTTTAATCTCTATGATTTCTATGATGACTTAAATCTAGGGGAGGGACAGTCGTATATAAAGCACTTTATTCGAAAAAATAGCGACATCTATATTACTTAACGCTAAACTTTTTTTTTAATATGGCTTCACTTTATTTCGTCAGAACGTCTTAAAAGTCTTGTATCTAAGGCATAGATTAAACAAAAAAACATCTGTTAGAACAGATTATTTATGGCCATCGTTGCCATGGAGGCGATTGTCACAAAAAACAACTTTGTCAAATAAAACTCAAAATATTATAGCACCCCATTTATTGTCTGTACTACGACATAATTCAGATAAATAAAAATACTTACGGTTTTACAATGTTAAAAGAAACAAAGCCATCACAGTTGCTGAGAACTTTATTACCAAAAAATTAGAAAGATTATGGCGGGTAGAATCACAACCTGCTGCGTGTAGTTGTGTTTCGTGGTCAATTGTGTGTTATTACCGCCGTGTATAGGTAATTTATTTACATCAACAGTCAGTTTAAAAGTATCTAATCTGTTTTCGTGTATTAATAAATATCCAGAAGCCTTTCTTCAAAGTTTTTTACGTTCGCAACATACTTAGACGCTATTTATGCCTCTCCCCCCTGATATTGACGTTGATATTTCTGGTTAAGAATTACAGATGGCACTTCAAAATGGATGCAAAAAAGTTCCACGAGAGGGCTCTCTTTGTCCTATATATTATACATACTACTATTTGCTTAAATATATCAGTCAAGGGCTCCACAGACCTTGCAATAAATCCAGGCGATTGTTGATCCATTGCCGCCTTATTGCCGCCTATAGTGCGACATAAAATAGTAGAAATTGAATAAAATAGAACTCAAAAATGTCCATACTAAATTGTTGCCATGTGTAAGCATTTTAAGTCAAAAATGTGACAGTTAAGTACAAAAGTGGTGCTCTCATTTATTTTCTACTATTTTATGTCGCACTATACGATACCTCATGGTATAATAATATACTCCGCCTGGTACTCCATTCCGAGATTCGCGTATGACCTAACTGACACGCGCCTACGTCATCATGCTGTTTACAGGTTCTCAAACTTTGAAATGTGGGAGAATTTTAACCAACGGTGAAAATTATTTTAACGGCATTAATTTTAAGTTATTCATGTAGAAACATAGTAAAATAAAACAAATCTAATGTATTAAATTAAACTTTATTTATCTATACAAGACAAACGTTTGAAAAACTAATTCACAGTTACACATTAATTACCAAGCTTACGGCGTGAAAAGTTTGGAAAACACTGCGACTGCTGACACTGAGCGAGAAGGAAATAACAATTAACACGCGTTCGACAAGGATGACGGTCAGGGCATGAAGTTATCTAGATCCGAATTGTCAAATGTGCACAGCGCTATCCTGTGTTGCCAGTAGTATAAACAGAATTACCCGAAAGTCTGAAATTTCTTTCGTGAATCGGAAGATATTGCTAACGAGTAATTAAAAATGACGTGTTAGGTATTGTAAAATTTAAGCTAAAATACATATAAATGAAAATTATAAAATTATAAAGAGATATTTTAACTTATTAACCATAGGTATAATGTACCCATGTAACATGTTATGTTGAAATAAAGTGGCAATGTTATCGTGACGTAGGCCCGTGTCACTCTGGGAATGGAAGACCATGTTTTATTAGACCATGACGATACCTAAGTAGGTGCAAGGTGCAACAAAGTCAATCGCTCTATAATAATTTTTGGTTAACTGCGAGTTCTCAGTTCGGGGCGAACTACTAGTATATCAGTCTACGGCGGTTAAAAGGCTAATTGTTAGAGGACCTTAGGGTGCCAGAGAGAAAAGATACAAAATACATCGTCATCATTGAAAGTCATTTATCAACCTCTCAAAAAACAGGCCTGATACATATATCAGTCTCATAGGCCTACTTATGTTGCAAAACGACCAAACGTTGTCATTGGAACGTATGCGACCTTAAAAGTCGCCATCCGGTTAAGACGGAAGTCGTCCCTTCACTCTGAACCGTGACCTCCCCGCAAAACATGTAGTAGCTCATATCATGCAGTATATAGTTATCTACATGTGTGTTGCTTAACCCTTTATAAGGCAGAGACGATTTGGAAACCACTTAGTTAATAAACATTTACGGAGAAGAACATCCTCTTTTTTATTTAACTATAATGGTATTATATAGCGAATATATCAGGCTTTCTTTCCTCATTAATACTTTTTCGGTCAGTATTTAATTTTAGTGTAATTAATGAATCTATAGTATGTGGTCAATTTATGCACTATGCCTGTCAAGGGAAGCAAGCTATCGTCATTGTTTCCATTATACTATTAAAAATATACACGTCGCTGTATCTAATAATTTGAATTATAGCTCTTGCAATTCACGATGACGAGTGGCGAGACTCTTATGGGTATGATGACAAGGTCTAATTTAGATAAATCCACTCTCCATCGTGAATTGCAAGAGCTTATAACTTTTTCAGTGATATTCGTATATTAATCCTACCCACTACAAGATACACAATAATGTTCTATTTACCGTATGTAGTCAATTAAACGCCAGTCTGTACAGAGCACCTTATGTTTGTTATGTCAATGTCAATGAATAGGTGTATTGGAAACAGATCATCTGAAAACTCAAGTGCACTAACAGGCTGAGTGCATATATTGACCACATGTTTTTCTTAATGATTTCGTTTTTTTTTGCCGTAGATGTGTTCCCCAGTGCATTACAAACATGGTAGTGTATTTAACTTTCACGTAGCATATCTGTATAACTGGGGCCTTATAAAGGGTTAACGTGTCCCCCAGACGTCATCAATGTCATCATGCACATATTTAAGGAGCATTCCACGAAATTGTCTACGACAGTTCATGGAATGCCCCTTAAAGGGGCCCACAGATTACCAGTTCGCCGGACGATATCAGCCTCTCAGTTAATCGCAAAAGGTGACAGTTCCGAACAACTGACAGGCTGATATCGTCCGGCGAACTGGTAATCTGTGGGCCCATATACTGTAGAAATTAAAAAGGGTACCTACCTAATACAAAAGAAGTGATTCTGGCTCAGGAAACGAAGAACAATCGAACGCACGCTCTTTTTGGTTTTTTGGATTCGAAAATTTGTGTTTTTATTCATACCTACCTCCTGGTATTCATACCTCGCCAGAAGCCTCGCGATGAACGTCACTCAATTGATAACCTGATTTGTGGGGATGGTCCCACAAAACATTCTTAATCTAAACATTTTATAAGACATACAATACAAAATCTAAAAGATGGTTGTCCAAAAGATACGTTCGCTCGTTTTGCTAACTTTTGCCGCTTCGCGCGCTCTATCACCCCTATCATTTCTATGCATAACCCTCATTCAAATTGATTGTTTGTAGCCTTGGCTACCCCCTCTTATCAACGATTCTGCTTAGTCATATCCTGTCACCTGCCTACAAAGCACTGAACAAGTACTATGAGGTAGTTGCCCCGTCACACATCACTTATTCAGAAAGGGCTTGTACTGATGAGTTTCTCGAAACTTAAGCACCGGGCCTATATGAGGAGCACTCCAGAATATCGCTTACAATTGCTTTTTAATTGTCTGTAAATGTTTGGAGAGTAAAGTTGTGGTTTGACAAATTGACACCACATATCAACGTCTGAACATTTTCAGAAGAATCGAAACTTAGTAGCGGTTGTAAGATTCGTAAACAAAACAATACTCCGTGACATACTTAATCCATGGTAGCTTTTCTTTAAGAAATCACCTTGAAGATCCAAATATGGTCACCGGAAGATAAGCAGTCTGCCATTTAAATGTCATTTGCGCGCGTTTTGGTTACCCCTTTAATCCGCTCGACAAGTCTTCCCAAGATTTGGAAAGATATTTCGTACAAAAATAGGTTTGAAGAAACTCATCATCATCATCATTTCAGCCTATACACGTCCCACTGCTGGGCACAGGCCTCCTCTCATGCGCGAGAGGGCTTGGGCTATAGTCCCCACGCTAGCCCAATGCGGATTGGGGACTTCACATACACCTTTGAATTTCTTCGCAGATGTATGCAGGTTTCCTCACGATGTTTTCCTTCACCGAAAAGCTAGTGGTAAATATCAAATGATATTTCGTACATAAGTTCCGAAAAACTCATTGGTACGAGCCAGGATTTGAACCCGCGACCTCCGGATTGAAAGTCGGACGTCATATCCACTCGGCCACCACCGCTCTTTGAAGTGTGTGAGTTTGAAGAAACTAATTGACACAATCCAGAATTCGAATATACACGACCTTCAGTTTGAGTGAAACTAAAGTTATTAATTAATCATACCAATTGTCAAATCGTATTGAAAGTTAAAGGTCACGACACCGCTGTAGGTGCCGAATATTACATTCCAAAAGGCAAAACTATTGTTAATAACGGGTATAAACCAGTCTAGGTACAAAGGTTCGCGGACCTTTCGTGTTGAACCATTATTGCCATGGATGGATTAAGTAATTGCAAACACGACTGCGATGTATACTGCGATTGCTGTCGCTAATGTATGGCACTGTCCTCATTGGAGCAATTTCATAACTTCATAAGTAAAAAAAACCTTAAAAGGCTAATTTATTTTACAATGCACTATTATACTCAGAAAGTGCATTTTATGTGGGCACCTAAGCACATTTTCCTTTTCAGCGAAAAGCGACTGGTACCTACCTAAATAACTAAATATCAAAACGAAACGAGTGCACCACCACTCTGAATGAGGCCCAAGACGTCTGGCTGCAGTCCTGCCCAGGCAGCCCGCTTCCAGTTTCCCTTAAATCGCAAAAACAGTGGGACGAGCCGCTCTGCCGATCAACCTTAAAAGAACTCACGGACTCTGCTCAGAGTTCAGCAGAGCGCGCTCGTCTGCTGGCAGTGGCGGAACCGGAAGCTGGTTACTGGCTTCACGCATTACCATCAGCCAATATTGGCACCCTGCTCGACAAGACGACCCTCACTCTTGCCACCTGCTTACGACTGGGCACCAAAACTAACGAGCCCCACCGCTGCCGCTGTGGCACCATGGTAGACGATCTGGGTCACCACGGCTTGTCTTGCCAGAGGAGCGCCGGCCGTATCTCCCGCCACGCATCCTTGAATGATGTCATCCGTAGGGCGCTTGCTTCCGTCAGCGTGCCGGCCATACTTGAGCCGAACGGTATCGCACGCGACGACGGCAAGCGGCCCGACGGGATGTCACTCATTCCGTGGAAGCTGGGGAGGACGCTTGTGTGGGACGCCACCTGCGTTGACACGCTCGCGCCGTCCCACCTACAGGCGACCTCCGTCAAGGCGGGGGCTGCGGCCACAACAGCGGAACTAAACAAGCGGCGCAAATATGCTGTCCTCGGCGAGGGCTACATATTTGCACCGTTCGGAGTCGAAACTCTGGGTCCGTGGGGGCCCAGTGCGAAATCTTTATATAAAGAAATTTCCGAGCGCCTTATAGATGCGTCTGGTGACCAGAGGGCTGGCAGCTACTTCGGCCAGAGACTAAGTCTGGCCATCCAACGAGGTAACGCTGCCAGCCTACTGGGCACCATAACTCATGACAGCGACCTAGGGAGCATTTTTTATTTATAAGTTTATTTATAAGTTCATTTATAAGTCTATTTATATGATCATTTTAAGTTTTATATTCCATGTAGTTTAGTTTTATTACTTATTGTTTAGTTTGTATTTTTTGTCTCAATAAAGTCCCAGTTTGGTAATTATGTGTCAGTGTAATGGATATACAAGTGTAATTAAGTAGAACCTTTGATGTACGAGTATTATATTATTATGTACTTACCTATTACAATATCAAAATGATGTTTCGTACATAAACCCGAGAAACTCATGGGAGCCGGGAGATTTTTAATTTGAGGTGCTCAAATGGCTTAAAATTGTACTCTTGGATAACAAAAGTATACCGTAATTTCTTCCGTGTAAATAAGGAAGAACTTAACAATATGAAGTCGTTAAACCCGTCTTAATGATTCAACATATGCCTACGTATGTTAATTTTGTGCTAACTGTTGTTATTGTATATTTGAAAACTGGTGCGCCGGTGGCTTAGCGGTAAGAGCGTGCGACTTTCAATCCGGAGTTCGCGGGTTCAAACCTCGACTCGTACCAATGAGTTTTTCGGACCTTATGTACGAAATACCATTTGATATTTTACCAGTCTCTTTTCGGTGAAGGAAAACATCGTGAGGAAACCGAACTAGTCCCAATAAGGCCTAGTTTCCCGTCTGGGTTGAAAGGTCAGACGGCAGTCGCTTTCGTAAAAACTAGCGCCAATTCTTAGGATTAGTTGCCAAGCGGACCCTAATAATAGGCTCCCGTGAGCCGTGGCAAAATGCCGAGACAACGCGAGGAAGATGATGATGAAAACTGCTACCTTCACTTTTGATGGAATAGAAGCCATCAATGGTCACAGTTCGTCAGTCACGAAGTCGCACTCACGATTGTCTGTTGTTGTTATGTAAACGAGTTCATATCGAAACCGGTCATAATATTTATGGTTTTATTCATTGCTTTTATAGCAATACGATTAGTGTTGGATGAATGAGTGAATATAAATATTTATTTAGTAAATTTAAACTTTTCTATGCTCATTACCTTTTTTCTTTGCAGAAAGTGAAAGATGCTACCTCGGAAAAGGAACAGGGGTCTGCTGGCGCTCGCGCTGATGCTGCTTGTGCAGTCTTCTGAACAACATGGCTCTGGAGCGCCTCCTGGGGTAAGGCTTACCTTCATGCCAGTTTATAAACTGATGATGAAGGCTGGTAAAGAAACAACTGGTCAATGTGGGTATAAGATCGGCATATTATAATTTTGGTTAGGAAGATCGTTATAGGACATCAAGGATTCTGAATGCGTAGGTATTTCGCTCAGACACAAGTCAGAAATAACTAACATTCCCCTTGACCGAGTAACAGAAATAAAGGATCTAGGGTTAACACTCGACACTAAGCTAAACATGCACTCACACATTATAAATATCTGCAAAAGTGCCTACAAAATTTTAGGGTTCATTATTAGAACGACTTCTGCATTTCGTGACCCTAAAATCGCAATAATTATTTATAATGCCTATGTTCGCAGCAAGCTTGAGTACAATTCTATCGCATGGGACCCTCGGGAAGCAAAATATACCATAATGGTCGAGCGCGTCCAACGTAAATTTGCTAGACATATTTACAAAAGGTATTACGGATACTACCCGTACTTATTTCCGTCATCCTTTGTATTGGGAATGGTAGGGTTAGAGTCTCTCGAGCTAAGGCGTAAACAAACGCTTGCCTTACACTATTGTCTGCTTTTAAGAAATCGTATTGACAACCCATCCGTTCTGGAGCGTATGCGTATTTTTACCCCAGACACAACTACATAGTTGCAGTAGGGCGTAGCGCACGTAGAGCCAGAAACCTTTTCGCATATCCAAATGTTCGCACCTATCACGGTTCAAACGCACCCACGTACCGAGCAATAGAATTACTAAATAACTTCATATTAGCTACAGTCCAAAACGCAGACATATTCGCAGACAAGTGGCCGTCCCTACAACGTAGTATCAGGATTTTTTTAAACTCTACCTATGTTATTTAATATCAGATTATTTTTTTTATCTCCATGTAACTTAGTAATACATAATATGTATGTTCAATTATAAAGATAAGTGTGTAAGATGTGTGTGTGTGTGTGTGTGTGTGTGTGTGTGTGTAGTGTGTGTGTGTGTGTGATTATTTCGCGGTAGACCCGTTTGTGTAATTAAATAAGTGTGTAATACAATAAGTGTACCTACTAATTTTATGATACTGACTGATACTGACAACATATGTACCTATTTACAGTATAAGTGCCTTGGCTGGAGCTGTAAACTTATACATAGTGTTTGAATAAAGAATAAAGAATTAGATAAAAAATTCAAAAAGCACCCTACGCTATTCTATATGCCAAAAATGCCTAACATAATTTTGAAAAAGAGTTGATACTCTTCAAACTGCTAAATCGATTTCTATCAATCATAGTTAAGAACAAACACCAGGGAACTCGCTTTCACGTAATAAAATCGCAAATATGGTAGTAGACAAGTCTTATCTGATAGACGGTCTTCGCCACACTTACGTTCATAGTGTTAAGACATTCAATTTCACAATTCTGTTATTAAATCAAATCAAATTGATCTTACGATTTCTGTGGATTTTTTTAGCAAAAAAACAGAAAGAGATTTTGATTTAATGTCAGTTAACCATCAGTTAACTTGACAACCGGTAGGTAGAGGCAGTGTGGTGACTTCGCTAGAGTTGGACCAAAAAAAGTCTACAACGATTTTGATAGCATATGCAGTGCCAGTGTTATTTATACGTCATAATTTCATAGAAGTTTGACATTAAAAACAACACTTGCCCTGGGTGTGCTATCAAAATCGTTGCAGACTTATCTTGGTCTAACTCCTATTATAAAAGTGGTCGTCACAAGTCTCTCGATACTAATAATCGAAGTTTTGTTGAATATGTAAAGAAGATTGTCGCCAAATAAGTAGTTTTATTCTATTACTTCTAAATTATGTATCTTTTTCTATTTCAGTCGTGCGTAGACCAACTCCCTCGGCATCCCGAGATCGAGCCCCAGACCTCCGTTCCACCCTATGTGGTAGTGACGTCATCGTCCCAGGTCCGACAAGGAGATAAGCTCAGCATCACCATTGGCAGCCAGCCGGGTGCGCCCGTGCCTATTGGCGGCTTCATTCTGCAGGCCAGACAAGTGCAGGTATATTCCATAGAACAGGTCCCTTCTAGAACTTGTGTCCTTACCTGGCGGTCCAGCATGAGTTGCGTACTCGCGCGCGAGTCCATACTTGTCTCATACTTGAAGTCGCGCTAGATGTATGGAGTCGCGCGCGTGAAGGCAATTCATGCTCAGGTCTGGTGGTAACATCAACGTCTCAAGTCCGACAGGGAGATAAGCTCAGCGTCACGAATGGCAGCCAGCCTGGCGCGACTTCATACAGCAAGACAGACAAGTGCAGGTACGTTAACTTCATAACTGAAGTTAAAGGCCACTAAAACAGGAAGCAAATAAATGACCAGTTAAATAGGTATAATGAAGAATATTATAGAGGAGATCTACGCAGGTATCTCTTTAATCTGTGGATCCAGCCAGCAACCAAATGTAGGCTAGGTGCGAATGTGCTGTGAATAACAATTTTTATTATAATTTTTTAGACAATAACGAAATTATTATACCTATATAATTCCTCCTTTTCTTTTAGAATCCCGACACTATTGTGGGCAAGTTCCTGACAGTCCCTGATCCCGAGGACACGCAGATCATCAGCTGCCGCGGCGACAACGACACTGTAACGCACTCCAACCCTAAGGAGAAGCCGGCGCAGACTTTCCTATGGCAAGCACCAACTGATTTCCTAGGAGGAATCGAATTCAGGTAAACATTCTGAGCTCGAATATTGTCGTGGCAGCAGAAAGTCACTATTAGCGCCTTGCGCACAAGCCAGTAGGTACAGACTTTAAAGACTTCGGATCAAGCTTCAACTAGCTTACTTAGAGGAATCGAAAATATGCTTGTGTGGTGGTGAGAAAACAATTGACAGGTAGTTCTTACTTCTTATTAGGCTTAGGTTATTGTCGGCAGCATCTTTTGTTTTGCATGGTGGGACGGCGCGCAAACCACAATGTGCCGTTTGTGGTTATTCATTCCTACGGTCAGTCAGCAACAGAATCGTAAATTGCTTTACTCTCTTTACTCGACAAAATCTAATTTTTTTTATAGGTACAGTAGGAGCTTTTGAGCCAGTTCTTTATCGTGGTTGATAGCATAATTATCTCAAAATAGTAGAAACGACAAGGCCGCAGGTACTTTTACTTGAATCAAATTCTACATACCGCTTTGTTTCACCCAAACACGGAACCGGAGAATTCCGTACAAAAATCGCAAACCGCTCTAGACCCAAGGTTGAAAGACCTGACCTTGGCAAGTGATATAACCGTGAACTACAATAGTCACGCCTGTTACTTGTACTGTGACTCAGCAGTGAAAAAAGTTTGTGAAGTGTTTCGGTAGCGATTAGTATTGGTATCTAATCTCACGCAACGAGCATGAGATTCTTGCATGTAATGGCTGTAGCCACGATGACAATGGTTTATCGATAAACACCAATGGAAAATAAAAAAAATACCTGGATGATGAGATGCAAACGAAAGATCACATGATCACATCCATACCTACATTACTTAATCGTAAGTTACGATTGGTGTTTTCTGTAAGCCTTTGTCACTTGGCCAGGCTTCAGTTCTCCAAACTTGTGATGGATATGATGGTGTGAGCCATTTCCAAATATCAATAGAATGTATTTTGAAAGGTCTTTGCGTTATATAACAAAAAAATATGTTATATTTCAGAGCAACAGTAGCACAAAGCTACGCCACCTTCTGGAAGAATGTGGAATCGGCAGTGGTTGAAGTGGTGACTCCAGACACCGTGGTCACCACTACGGCTCTGCCTGCTACCACTCAAAGAACCACTGTGGCTCCTCCTGTCGTTATGGAGTCTAAGGTAACTTAAATATACCTACAGCAGAGCTTTCTGTCTTCTACAATAGTTGCATCCAATTATTAGCTATGCGAACCGAAATGGTTCCGATTTTCAAAATTATCTGATATATGTATCTTTCTTTAAAGTGGTCAAGTGCAACCAATTTATTAACTAACAATTCGGAGATTAAAAGAAACCGTTGCCTGAAATATTAGTCGAAGTAATTGTAACTTAATCTCTATTCCAGCCAAAAGCAGTTCCTACCCAACTCGACACCATCTACCAGGGTTGTGCCGACACTAAGCTCTGCTACGGAGTGCCCCAGAACTGCCTCAACGCCGGCAACTGCAAGGCCGTCGTGGCCGTCTTCGTCGCTGGCGACAAATACACCTTCGAGATCCAGGGAACGGACAACCCTAAATACGTCGCTACTGCTCTGAGCATGGACAACAAGATGGGAGACGACAGTGCCATGGAATGCGTCAGAAACGACAACGGAAGAGTCAGTCTCTTCACATCCTGGACATACCCTAAAGAGGAGCCCTACGTGCGAAGATCTGACTCGCCTCAGGACATTGTTCAGCTTTTAGAGTCTTCTGTGATCGATGGGAAGCTGTATTGCAAGTTCACGAGAGATGTGGAATCCAAAGTTATGGGACAGATGTTCAATTTGGCTACGACGAAGTACAACTTGATGGTGGTTTCTGGAGATAGTATGAAAGGTAATTTTGATTCTGATTTTTGGATAATGTTTGTCCTGGCTAGTCCTCGAGTCTTTGCGCTTTTTCTTCTAACAGTATAAAAGATTATTTAAGAGTTATCTTAGCAATAGAATGTCAATTATTCACACTATAATCGTCATCAAAAGCCTAGAAATAAAGCAAGGGAAGAAACACTACGAACAGCAATTGGCAACGGAGCTAGGTTTGGTTTCCAATTTGACCTTTGAGCTCTCCTTTATACTTTAAGTACTTTTTCTTCTTTTCATCCTGTTACGTACCCTCTGCTGGGGTCTGAACGAATCATAATTATTCTTCCAGTCCATTATACTTACTTACTCATAAAAAAAATTCCAAGTTGTACATATTTAAACCTGCATGAGAGTAATGCTAATTAATGGCATGACCTAATAACATGTACCTATTGTTCTGCCTACAGACCCCGAGCGAGTAGGGTTCCACAGCCTCGCGTACGAGTCGACGGGCGAGCCACTCGCCCTGTCAAGTGTGGGTGCAGCCGCGGGAGCCTCCAAGCTGCTGCTCAAGTTGCACGGAAGCTTCATGATCGCCGCTTGGCTGGGAAGCGCTTCACTGGGCATTTTACTGGCACGGTGAGTTTTTTTTACTACGACAGTGACATCGATCGTACGGCTGATGGTAAGCGGACACCACACGCTTGCACCTGCACAAATGCCTGGCCATGCCGCCTCCTCCCGGTACGGGAAGAAGAGGCCGGCCCAAGAAGCGATGGCTTGATGTGACATGCGTGCCAACGGACTCACCACCAGGGACGCCGAAGATCGGGCAAAGTGGACACGAAGGAGTCGGAAGGCGGACCCCGGATCCTCGCGCCCCGCGCCCCGGCACAGCCGGGATTGACGCCAGGATGATGATGACACGCTTGCACCTCGAGATATATAAAACAAATGTAGGATTATAATATCTCTTTCACTGTTATAACACCCTCATCCTCGCCCAGTGACAAAATATCCAAATAACTCAGTTGCGTGCTTGCCTATTTAAAGTATTTTGACAATTCTTGGAAATGATGAAATATGTACATCAAGATATCTTTCCACCACGATCCAGGATTAACAAATCCGGCTCGGAGGACCATAGTAATTTTTTGTTTCATTATTGTTACAGGTATTTCAGACAGACGTGGGTCGGAAAGCAGCTAGGCGGAAAGGACATTTGGTTCGCCGTGAGTACTTTCAGTATCTTCATTAGTTAGTTACTTTCTCGACAATCTTGATCCTTGATCCTGAAGAACTTATTTTATTATTTATTTATTTATTTATTTATACTTTATTGCACAAAAGAAAAATTTTGTGTACAAAAGACGAACTTAATCCCATGAGGCATTCTCTATTACTAGTCAACCTTTGTGGTGGTTATCATCATCATATCAGCCGAAAAGACATCGGCTGCTGGACATTGGTGTCCCTCAAGAATATCCATAACGACCGGTTGAATGCTACCCTCATCCAAACGGTCATTGCAATTTTGTCGATAATCGGACCTTGTTGGGATCCTTTTGTGGCTGCCTCCTCCAGTTTCTAAAATATGGATACGTACTTCATGGGCCATGTCAATTTGAAAATTGTCCGTGTTTTGTCAACAGTACCACCGAATGCTGATGGTGCTGACGTGGCTGCTGACCGTGACCGGCTTCATCCTGATCCTAGTAGAGGTTGGCGGCTGGTCTACTACGGGAGACAACCCTCACGCCATCACCGGCATCGTTACAGTTGTGCTGTGCTTTATACAGCCTATTGGTTAGTATCAACCCTGAACATTGTCAGCAGCACCACAGAATGCTGATGATGCTGACGTGGCTGCTGACCGTGACCAGCTTCATGCTGATCCTAGTAGAGGTTGGCGATTGGTCCACTACGGGAGACAACCCTCACGCCATCACCGGCATCGTTAGAGTTGTGCTGTGCTTTATACAGCCCATCGGTTAGTATCAACCCTGAATATTGTCAGCAGCACCACAGAATGCTGATGGTGCTGACGCGGCTGCTGACCGTGACCGGCTTCATTCTGATCCTAGTAGAGGTCGGCGGCTGGTCCACTACGGGAGACAACCCTCACGCCATCACCGGCATCGTTAGAGTTGTGCTGTGCTTTATACAGCCCATCAGTTAGTATCAACCCTAAATATTGTCAGCAGCACCACAGAGTGCTGATGGTGCTGACGTGGCTGCTGACCGTGACCGGCTTCATCCTGATCCTAGTAGAGGTTGGCGATTGGTCCACTACGGGAGACAACCCTCACGCCATCACCGGCATCGTTAGAGTTGTGCTGTGCTTTATACAGCCCATCGGTTAGTATCAACCCTGAATATTGTCAGCAGCACCACAGAATGCTGATGGTGCTGATGTGGCTGCTGACCGTGACCAGCTTCATCCTGATCCTAGTAGAGGTTGGCGGCTGGTCTACTACGGGAGACAACCCTCACGCCATCACCGGCATCGTTACAGTTGTGCTGTGCTTTATACAGCCTATTGGTTAGTATCAACCCTGAACATTGTCAGCAGCACCACAGAATGCTGATGATGCTGACGTGGCTGCTGACCGTGACCAGCTTCATGCTGATCCTAGTAGAGGTTGGCGATTGGTCCACTACGGGAGACAACCCTCACGCCATCACCGGCATCGTTAGAGTTGTGCTGTGCTTTATACAGCCCATCGGTTAGTATCAACCCTGAATATTGTCAGCAGCACCACAGAATGCTGATGGTGCTGACGCGGCTGCTGACCGTGACCGGCTTCATTCTGATCCTAGTGGAGGTCGGCGGCTGGTCCACTACGGGAGACAACCCTCACGCCATCACCGGCATCGTTAGAGTTGTGCTGTGCTTTATACAGCCCATCAGTTAGTATCAACCCTAAATATTGTCAGCAGCACCACAGAATGCTGATGGTGCTGACGTGGCTGCTGACCGTGACCGGCTTCATCCTGATCCTAGTAGAGGTTGGCGATTGGTCCACTACGGGAGACAACCCTCACGCCATCACCGGCATCGTTAGAGTTGTGCTGTGCTTTATACAGCCCATCGGTTAGTATCAACCCTGAATATTGTCAGCAGCACCACAGAATGCTGATGGTGCTGATGTGGCTGCTGACCGTGACCGGCTTCATCCTGATCCTAGTAGAGGTCGGTGGCTGGTCCACTACGGGAGACAATCCTCACGCCATCACCGGCATCGTTACAGTTGTGCTGTGCTTTATACAGCCTATTGGTTAGTATCAACCCTGAACATTGTCAGCAGCACCACAGAATGCTGATGGTGCTGACGTGGCTGCTGACCGTGACCGGCTTCATGCTGATCCTTAGTAGAGGTTGGCGGTTGTCCACTACGGGAGACAACCCTCACGCCATCACCGGCATCGTTACAGTTGTGCTGTGCTTTATACAGCTTATTGGTTAGTATCAACCTTGAACATTGTCAGCAACACCACAGAATGCTGATGGTGCTGACGTGGCTGCTGACCGTGACCGGCTTCATGCTGATCCTAGTAGAGGTCGGCGGCTGGTCCACTACGGGAGACAACCCTCACGCCATCACCGGCATCGTTACAGTTGTGCTGTGCTTTATACAGCCTATTGGTTACTATCGCCTACCAAGCATTTAAAATATCAACTCCACATACCCTTATATAGTGGTTGTAGTACAATCGAAAGTCAAAAACTGACCATCGGTAAACCATTTAATTACAAAACTTACTGTGAGAAATATTATAAAAAATATTTTAAACGCGTAACTCACGTATTAGAAGTCGAATAGACGCTCGACATGTTTCGATCCAATTTTTGATCTTCGTCTAGGGGCACCGCCTTTACTGATCGAGCGCGCACGTGAACACGCGACGTAATGAATGTATCGGTAAACCTTGTATAAATAAATATAATATAATAAATACTTCTGTATGTCTGACAGGTTATGGACGTCTTTATAAAGGTACCCCCTGACGCATAATGACGTGAGATTTGTACTATAGGTACTTTACGTATATTTGGCGCCATTTTTATTTAACTAAATAAAAACACGATCGTGCAATAAGTGTTTATGTTCTCTTTGCAGGTGCTTACTTCAGGCCACACCCTGGAACTAAGAAGAGGCCTATCTTCAACTGGGTGCACTGGCTATTTGGCAACGCCGCGCACATTTTAGGCAGTAAGTTTATTTTAGTTACTATCCTACACCATATCCTGCTTAAACCAATCACACAAAAACTTGCCAGTTGAATTTGAAATCAATAGTGAAGGAAATATAGTTGAATTTCTTTTGTTATGATATCGAACGAAACAGAAGAAATGCATCTCTGTTCCAATTCAAAATGGTTTAAATTACAATTAGTACTACGGGTAGGGCCGTGGGTCTTCCGAGGCATGAGGAAATCGTTCAGATATTTTTTTCCAAATCCGATATTTGACAATCGATGCTGTTGCTGTCCCTCCCTAACGCATATTAGGGTATCTTTCGTCTCTCTGCGTGTAATAGACTCATGTCATTCACATACAGCAGGGCTCGGCAATCCGGAATCAGGAATCTCAAAAAGATATAACTGTTCAGATCAGATGTGGTCCAAGTAGTGTACATTTTTTGGGTGTCTCGAAGAGTCAGTATCGTATCTCTAGCCTCCTAAGACCCAGTGTCATTTTTGCAGTTTTGAATTTGGAACCTTCATTTATTGGAATAAAATTATTTATAATGGATTATAATAGTTCGTCAAGCAGATCTTGTCAGTAGAAAAAGGCGGCAAATTTGAAAAATGTAAGCGCGAAAGGATTTCGTCTCATAGAAAATTTGAATTTCGCGCCTTTCTCTACTGACAAGATTTGCTTGACCATCTATAGTTCAAAATTCGATTTTAATTTGTTCTTTTTAAAGGAACTCAGGACTTAGGAGGCTAGGCTGTCGCAAGCGGCTCACGAGACTTGATGGGGGCTGTCTATAAATTACGTCATCGATTTTTACCCCCCCCTAACATCATCCATAAATCATGCTTCGAATGACCCCGTTTCCTCCTACGTCATGCTACCATCATCCGATGTCCAGACCCCCCCCCCCCCCTAATTTGAAATGACGTAATTTACCCTTGGTTGCCGACCCCTGACCTACACTACTTTTCCCGTTACAGTCGCAACAATCTTCCTGGCGGTATACCTTCAGAAGGCGGAACTACCTCCGTGGAGCGTGTTCGTGCTGGCGGCCTTCGTCGCCTTCCACGTCATCATGCATGTCGTTCTTTCCGTAAGTTCAATATTACTCTGATATAAGTAAAGGGACTGGTTTAGCAACAAATCGTATCCGATTTTTGATATCACAACATTAGATCGATCAATTGAATTCGTTGCACCTTAGTCGGCAATGTAACAAAAAACGCTTGGGAATTGCTGCAAAGGTTTGTGTTAGTAGATGCTTGAAACCTATACGCTGATAGCTTACATAGCCCTAGTTAAAGGATGACTCACGCTAGACCGGGAGCCCGGCCGTGGTGTCCGACACGTCATTTCCTATGTCGGCTGATCGGTGATCACGTGATGCTTTCCATAGAAAACGAAGCGCCGGAAGCTCCGGCCCGGTCTAGCGTGAGTCATCCTTAACTCATCAAGACGGTTGGTGACGGTAATTTAAGTTACGCTGTAGTTTTGTAGTAGGTAGAAAGTAGCTTAGTTTGGGACTAATAGTTATGTGGTGTGTAAACGGTGGTGTTATTCCAGCTAACTGTGTGCGTGTCGGAGGGCAAGATCAGCCGCAGTCCCGTGAACGTGTTCCCTATGAAGGACATGATGGGGCAGCAGCGGCAGGCCTCACAGGTCGACAGGAGCATCGACGCACCGGTAAGCACTATTACACTGATGTCATAGGTTCGGTACCCCTGAGAAAGCGTTATAAATAAGACCGAAGGTTGCACATCTCATCTCATTGCTATCCTCGCATTTCGACCGGAGAATCGACGTGCCGGTAAGTCTGTATATGTACATCCAGCTGTGGGTTGTGTACTCCTGACAGAACGTTAGAGTTAGACCAAGATAAGTCTGCAACGATTTTGATAGCACACGCAGTGCAAGTGTTAGGTAGGTTATACGTCATAATTTCATAGAAGTTTAAAATAACACTTGCACTGCGTGTGCTATCAAGATCGTTGCAAACTTGTCATGGTCGAATTCTATAAATATGACCGAAGGTTGCGCACAGTTAGGGCATGCAGTACCGGTCCCGGTACCAATAGTTTCATTTCCCGGTTCTGGGCATGGCCGGAACCGGGATTCCCGGGAATTCCCTTTCTCAAATTCCCGGGAATTCCCGGGAGCATGCCCTACGCGCAGTATTTTATTATATAGTAAGTAGGCATCCACCTTAGTATGCATGTATGTATAATCGCCGTATTCGCTATGTACGCCCGCTTAGCGGCTATTGGCTACATTCATATTATATGCACACCGCGTTTTTTAACGCGCCTTCGACCCGCGTTTGTATCGATATCGATACACGCAAGTCTGATGTAGCTTGTATACCTACATCCTATTAGAACTTATGTCGCAGTGTGCATAGGACCTAAAGGGGCCCACTGATTAACAGTCCGCCGGACGGTATCGGCCTGTCAGTTAGAACAAAATTTTGACAGTTCCGAACAACTGACAGGCCGATACCGTCCGGCGGACTGCTAATCAGTGGACCCCTTAACAGTTGTGGCGGCCACCAGCGCGTACGGCTTATAATGCACGAATGATAAATACTAAATTCTATGGCTTGTATTATAATTTCAGTTCTCCAGCTTCCGAAGACTGCTCCTCGGCATCTACGCGCCCATTATCCTCATATTCGTCGTGGCCATGATCTGCCTAGTCGCCCTTGCGCCTATTGGGGACACCTACAGCACCATCATGGGAGCTTGAACCTTAAGGCATTAGCAATAAGATTAGTTTTAAGTTGAAAATGTAAAGCACACTTAGGTCATTTCACAATTCAGCTTAAAGTACACATCCAATTTTGAACCTTGGCAAGCTTGGTTTTAGGTTTAAAATGTTGAACATAGGTACTTAGAACTTTTTCAAAGTGAGGTTCGATAATTTTTTTATATTCCACTGCCGAGCTCCGATATTGACCATTAAATTTGTATTTTTTATGACGGTTTTAAACGTGGTTGTATTCTACAAACACGACTTGTAGATTTTGAAATAGGTAATATTAAGATAGCGTCTGCTAAAGTTGCAAACCTCGTAACTCATTTCAAGGAAATTAGTAATTGCTACCCTATCCAACAATACCTAAAGTCGTGAACCTCGAAATCCCTCCGGAGGAGGAGCTTTGCGACTTTAGCCGACGAATTAGGTACTTGCTCAGTTATGAATCCGTCCTTAAAGGAAATTCAATGTTAGATATAGGCAATAGCCTAATAGGTATATTATAAAACTTTGGAATATTTTCAATATTGTGAGGTAGTAAAAAAATATCTAGGTACATAAAATTTCTACAATTCTCTCGTTGGTTTAATAAGAAATTATTTTAACTTTTTATTAATTTATACGTTAAATGATGCATTTTATGGTTGTGCGTCAATGTGTGAATGTTTCATGAAGTTCATTGATATAATATTGTAATTTTATCACAATTTGTAATTAAATAGTCAGTGAAGTAATATTTCTGAAAGTTCTTAGTTCAAAGTAATAACTTTATGAAATATTACGAAGTATTTACGATCATCAGTATCACGAAATTAAACAGTATTCAGTTAGTGTTTTTAAAATGAACAATTTTTACCGTATTTTAGAGCAGATTTTACTCTTGAATATTTATTTATATGTATGGTGCAATATGAATCTCTTATTGTGAATAAGTAACAACAAAACTTATATTAATTATGATTAATTAAAGGTCACTTTCGTAATGAAACTGCCATAATCAATTGGTAATAATTATACCTATACAATTCACAGATTATTCTATAATTTCTTTACTTTAATTTATTTCTTTCTCACAAATTATCTTCCTTATCTTTAATATTTAATTAGGTATCCATGTACAGTCAACTGTAAAAATATGGTTGTACAAAATACAAATCATCTTAAAAATATGTCCCATAACTCTCTCTCAGTGAATTAAGAACTATGGGACATATTTTTGAGTAAGTTGTCTACACCCATATTTTTACAGATACTATTCATGTACTATTCTAGAATCCCTTATATTCTTCTTCTGATTAAAATGTTAACCTTTTCGACGCCATGTCAAACACAAAATCTGTCACTCGGACGCCACGTCACCGAAGTGTAAAAAGTGGAATTGAACTTTATGCACGTAGGTCTATGTTGCTCTGTGGTCTGTCACGGATTAATCCGTCTTTGGCGTAGAACCTACGGTGCGGATATATCCGTCATTGACGTCCAAAAGGTTAATGCTCTCAATATACAAGGAGGATTCTTTTTCTATATGAAATACAAAAACTGACACTGCCATTTTGTGTAACTGGCCAATGTTTTTATTAGTCATTTCAGTGATTTTATGCTCCAACACTGTACAATAGATTTTTGGAAAGATATATATTGTAAATATTTGTTTATACAAAATTAAACGAAAATTAAAATGCATATATTGTATTATTTTTCCCTTTTTTCCTCTCTATAACAAGGTAGCCCTACGACATAACTGAGATGGTTTGTAACGTAATCGATGCTTTCTATAGTTCGTTTTTTTAGCATTAGGAAAAAGGTAAACAATCTTGATGTGTCTTTTAATTGAAAAACTCGTTTAAAAAATAAGTCACGGCAAATATGAAACAATTATGAATCTAATACGAATATTTATATTCTTCTGCTTTCAAAAGTAATAGTTACTGATTTTTAAAAAGCGTTTTTCAATTAAAAGACATGTCAAGATCGCTTACATTCTTTCTAATGCTAAAAAAACGAACTATAGTACATTACTTAGTTTTTCTTTCTAGTGAGACAACCTTTAACAACATCATAATCACAATAACTTCTCACAAACTGTCTGAGTTAAATAGTAAATCTTCTATTCAACTGCTTTTTGCAAAACAATGGCTATAATAATTTAAGTGCAATTGAAACTCTTATTTAATACTTCTTAATTTCCTGTATAGATTTATAATTGTTCCCAAATAGTCATTGTTCATCTTCAACTGAACTTCAACGTCTTCAACTGTCTTCTTTAGGAATTTGTGAATCTTCAACCGTCTTTGAAGCTGGTACGTAAACTTTAAATGAAAATTCTGTCCTAGGGAATGATCCTGGATTAATAATCTGGCAGTCTTGGTATGCCCTTGTATATGGCTGGAAATGATCCGCCACCACAACCAGGTCCGGCATCGGATACAAGCTTAAAGCATCTGCATGTCTCCAGTAAACCGGTTGTATTCCTAAAGACAACGGCGACAGAGTGCACTGACTCAGCAATGTTTTCGTCAAGTGGTCTGGTATATCACCGGTTTCTGGAAAATGTATAGAGTTTCTACACATTTTTGTTACCAAATCCTGTCTTATTAAAATTATTTCTTGTGTGCAGTATTGTATTCTGCAGGGGTTTGATGTGAAAATTACTGAATCTCCCAATTTGTCCCTTATTTCTTTTGTAACAGAGTTTGGGATTGCCGGTCTAGGCAGGATGTTAGGTGCAGCGGGATCTCCTCGGCCGGGGACAAAGATAAACTTACAGAGTTCTCGTAGTTTAGTGAATGGTAAGAGTATATCCGCCAAATTGATTAAGGCAGCTCTGAGCTGTGTACTATGTTCGTATCCATAAGGGCATGACAGAAACTCTCCCATAAACACAATGGCGATAGGTGGGAACTCATTATAACCAGTAAAAAATGTTTTTAACTTTGCCATGACTTTGAGATTGTCAAACCAAACATCAGATAAGAAAATAATCAATCCATCTTCATTCTCCTGCTCTATTTTTAGCAAATTTTGTGAATTCTTTAATAAATTCTTTGACTTTCCTCCAAAAGTGTTCAAGTTTCCGAAATAGTTCAAAGATGTTGCTCTGCTCTCCGAAGGTGGTAGAACTAGCCCCATGACATGGAATATCTTGTCTTCAAAGAATCCTTCAGCTAGAACAAAGCTGCTTTCCGTGAACAGTCCTGAATGGTACCTAGTTTCCTTCATATCTAATTCTACACTCCCAGTTGGATCTTCCAAGTAGAACTTCCCTTCAGTTAACTGAGTTAACAAACCTAACACTATAACCTCGTCAACTCTGCTTGAAGAACTGAGTAGAACCTCGATTTTTCTCAACTGAAATCGCTTCTCTTGCTCCATAGACGGCAGTACTTCTTGAGCAAACAACTTGTTTCTAACGGTCCTTTGCCAAATAATAGTATATCTATCTATCAAGTACTGGGCTTTCCATTTAGGCTCTGGGTACAAGTGGCGGTCGGTACTCACGCTTTTACTTAACTTCTTCCTTTCATTATCATATACCAGTTTAGGAATGCTAAAGGCATCGATCACACTTAGTACCGATTCGGTCTCTTCAAGTCCGGCAGTACAGCACTCCCTATAAGCAGTTTCTAGATGTTCCTTCTCTAAAATAGGCTGGGATATACACTGGTGCATTAAATGGGCAGTTAACTTGTCGATCAATTTCGTTCTTTCGCGCGGCGTTAGAGAGGAAACCTGTTCGGTCACAAAGGTGCTGGCTTCGCGACGTATTGTGAAGCCGCTAAGCTTGAACGCATTATTAACCTCCGATCGTATCTTTTGCAGGTCACCCATGGTTTAAGAATATTATTAATGTTCACGAAACACGCGTTTATTTATAAAAATAACATCTTCTATTCGCCGGAGAACATACGCGCCAAAACACTTCTGTGACTAAACGTCAGCTTGACAATGACAGCAAGCAGACTTTGACAGCTATTTAGTGTAGCCATATTTGAATTGTTAAATCCCACAAAAAGTTAACCTCGAAACTGAGTCAACAAACAAAGGGTTGCAGGAGCTGGTTTTAAGCTTTTAACGTCTCATTTGTACTAGCCTACAAACCGTTTATTAAGAACATTTTCAAAAACTTTAGAATACTTCGATTATTTTAATATTTATTATTATTTCCGCCGTGCGAAATTACCTCTGTTTTATAGGGAATCATATTAGACTGGCAGCATTTTTCATTCTAGTCTATTTAAGCTATAAAATAAAACGCGTAAAGACAGTTTAAACGGTACGATTCAAGCTGCATAACCTGCAAATGAAATACATTAAAAACTATATCTGTCAACTGTCAATGTCAAATAAACTAACAAAACCATTCGTTTCATTCTGATTTCATTCATTCTATTCTGCCTCTGGAAGGCTGGAGATTTTTCCGCAAAACGCAAAATATTTGTAGTCATAACATAATACAGTATATGCCAAATACATGAATATAAGTTGTATGTGTTTATGTTTTGGTTAAAACTATTTCCCCTTACTCTGGTTTTTACACGACAAGCGTCTGTAAGTATACGATTACACAGTTATTTATTAATTTGCATAATTTTGTTTTATTCCGTTATTACTGTACTTTTATGAAGATTCTACAATTACGGTAAATGTTTCAGGGAAAGCCACCAACTATGGATATTCTAAGACAATTTCAGAACATTTCTTGGTACGTATTTTCTTTCTTATTCCCATCAAATTTTCTAGGGCGATAGTAATCATCGCATTTTGTGACGTTACTTTTTGAAGAGATAAGATCCAATTACTCATTTTCTTCGTCCAGTAAAGGAGGTAAATCCCCAGACTAAGACGTAAAAACAAACATTATAACGCACTCACATAATATATTTGATGCACCTACTTTAAAAACGTTGAAATTTCTTATAAAAGAACCAATACTACTGCAATAAACAAACTGTCACAACATTCGGATAGTTATGAAATATTTACCTACACAGTTATCACTTTTTAAAGATGTTCAGTTGTAGTAGTAGTAATAATAAACTCTTTATTGTTCAAAAAAAAGCAACATACAATTAGAAAAAGTTATGTATGTATGCAGGATGTAGTATGAATTCAATATATGCGATATAATCCATTTCAATAGTTTTATTTCATGAGTAACTATTGCGGTAACTGAAGACAGTATTAGGAAAAGCTATTTACAAAGGCAGAAGGTAGTTGTATATTTTATTTTTTGTCTATTTTTAGGTGTAAGCCAGACTGGTGTTTCCCGAGCATGAGCAAGGAGACCAATGAGCTGTTACGTCAATGCACAGATCTTCCCAAGCTGGAGTACTCAGATGATGTGGATGAAACTATCAAGAGGAGTAAAGCCTTTCCCATACCATTTCCTATTGAAACTGTCAGGTATGTTACATTGTATTAAATTCAGCTATTTTGATAGAGAACTTGATACAAGAAGAAGAAGGATTTAATGCACTGTTTGGAATTAGATACTGCTTAATTATTCCAAATGATGATGAATCTAGAAAAAGAAAAAAGTTACTCGATCAATACTACTAGAAGTAAAAAAAACCCTAATTTGTGTTTTTGCTAAGATTCAAAAACAAAATATTATATAACAGGAAATCATTTAACATTTGAAATAAGCTTCCTTCATACAATACAGACACAATAATAACACTGAAAAATGTTGTCTAAAACTTTAAACACAGCCTGCTGGCATATCAAAAGATGGACAGCAGAGGTTTTAGTACTAATAAGGATACTATAATATATGTCCATTCTAGCTTGGAATTCCAAAGAATGATACAATAGATATCCCTGGCTGTATTCTAGTGACATTTTGACAACCAGGGGTGTATTTACCCTAGGGCCATCCGGGCCATGGCCTGGGGCGCCGATCCGCCAGGGGCAAACCTGATGTTTTCCCATACAAAAAACGTGATTTTTTTAAAGTGAGTCCGACTCGCACTTGGCCGGTATTTTTCCTTGACTTCTGAGGCGCCGAAACTAATTGGCCCGGGGCACCAAATTTCAAAATACGCCCCTGTTGACAACAATTTGGCAAAATTATTCCACACCTTTTTTAATACAATGAAATTATGTATTACAGACTAGAAAAGTTGAAGGTGCGTCGCCATGTAGAAAAACTGAAGAGCAACATAGCCTCCACATATCCCCTCATTCACGAAAGGGTGCTGCTGTTGATGACTCATTTCCTCATTTACAAGAGGTAACTAATAAGGTTAAGGTTAAGGGTGAGGTTTAATAGTGTGTAATATTATGAAATACTAGCAACCCGCCCGGCTACACACGGGTTAACAAATTATACACCTAAACCTTCCTCAAGAAAAAATAGGTGAAAACTGCATGAAAATTCAGTAGTTTTTGAGTTTATCGTGAACAAACATACAAACACACTAACGCGGCGGGGGACTTTGTTTTATAAGGTGTAATGATAAGCTAGTTCCATTAGGCTTTGAAAACACATGTACCTAGTCATCTTAAGTTGGCAAATCCTGATTTTTGAGTGTAAAACGGCCAGCATAGTTAAACTGTGAACAAAAATGTTGCAACAATGATTCACTTTGAAGGCACTGACTCATTCAATGTGGGTTGACAATTAAATGATGAAATCCATCAAATAAGGTGTTGGAAATCCCCATAAGGAAAATCTGGCAGTAATTAGGTACTGAACCATAAATCTCTTTTTAATCGGGTTTATTCTCGAGATGTTTTCCTGTAGTAAAATTGATAACTTACCATTATGAATAAGTGTTATTGTGAAAACAAGTTTCAAGCCCACTGCATTATTTGTCATCTATTAAGAATGTTATTATTTATTAGTTACAACATTTTGTTCTGACATACTTACATATTGTTTCTCCTGACTAATGGGACACGTAACAACAAGAAATAGTAGATCCAACTAATAAATCCCGCGCTTCGAGGCGCTCGTAAAAGCTGTTGCGTGGCAAATAACTACCTCTTGGGTCACGACACGCTACGGACAACAAAACGAAGTTTTTTCATTGTTACTATAGATACATTATGCACCTATCTATATTCTATAGTAACAATGAAATACATAGAATATGCCTCGCGAAGAAATTGTCGCACAAAGCAGCTCAAGTCTTTCCTCGCCCGAGGCTAACGCAGGGGGGTGTCACTACACAGTTTAGGTACATTTGGCCGGCGGCCTCCCGGGCAGGGCAGGCGTATGGCAGTGGGCTGCCTCTCGACCGCACGATAGTCGTGTCACGTGGCGCTCGCGCAAAGAAAATTCACGGTTCGTGCGCGGTTATAAGTTTCAATTTTGTTGCAGGCGGCGAGTATAGGTATAATTTTATACCTAAATCTACTTTTGTGAGGGAGTGAATTTTCTGTACGGTAGTACTATTAGTTATTCTGTGGCTAACGCACGCGCGGCCACGATGCCTCGGGTGCGGCTGCACAGACCAAGCTGCCTCGCGCGGCAATTGCCTTGGGAGGCGGGTCGCTCTCGCACTGTATGAACCCGCCTTATCATTATAATCTGTTGCAGAGAATTCGGCTCCAGTATTGAGAAAGCGCTGTACAACAACATGACCGTACCAGATCTGATCGACAGGATACTCAAAAAGAGGGCCATCACGTTCATGGGACCGCATGACACGTATAAACTAATGTCAGGCGAGGAGGGGTGAGTTGCTAATTTGTAGTCTTGCAAGATACCTACCTTCAACCCTTGTCTTAAAGTTCAAATTCGATTGAGTACGATGTACAACCGCATTACCGCAGGTTAATTTTACAGTCACGAAGGCTGGGAGGCAGTGGGCACGCTACAACAGAAGCCGCCATTGGTCCTCGAGAACTGTTTGAGCTACGACGAGATGAAGATAGCTGCGTTTGTGTACGTGAGCGGTTATACGGAGTGCATCAATAATGGAAGTAGGAAGAATAAGGGGGTTATTAGTGAAGAGGATGCGGAAAGCGACGCTGTGATTATTGGTAAGTATTTTTTTTTCACTGCAGTGTAAAGAAAGAAATTTGAACCTTATGTACAGAAAGTAATATAAAATGTAACTGTTGTATAGAAGGTTCAAATTCATTTGAAGCTTTGATAAGATGAAGATAGCCTCGTTAAGATGAAGATAGTTTGTATATATGAGCTGGTATACGGAGTGTATACATCAATAATGAAAGTAGGAAGAATCAGAGGTTATTAGTGAAGAGGGAAGAGGATGTTGAGAGTGGTACTGTTATTATGGTAAACCTTTTTTGAATATACATAATAGGACTGAATATCCATAAAAAGTTATCATTTTGTAGGTGTCGAGAATTTATGGAAATTAAATTTCTTTATAATTTGGCCGAGTTCGAAACACCCTAATTTCGTAGAACAGTTTATTTTACTGTTTTATTTGTTAACAGGTATCGTGGGCCCTCGTTTCCAACGCCGGGGCCGAATGGACTACGAAGATATTCTAATAACTGAACAGCAAAACTGCTTAGAGAATGGGTTGGTTGATTTATTTTAGAGATGGTCCGAATATTCGGTAATTATTCTGTATTCGGCATATTGTTCAATGTTTGTATTCGGCCGAATAGTTCGGTTCGAACTGCCGAATATTTACCGAATATGAAATTATTTTTTAAGGGCGTCTGCTAGCTGGCGCATGTGCACTTCGCGGTCAGGCATGAGACGGTTCCGTCTCTTTTCTTAAACATTCCCAGCCGGTCCAGAGGGGAAAGGTCAACAACACGAGGAGTGCAGATCGCAGACCCGTATGATATGAACTTGTTTTCAGCGTTTTAGGCAGTTTTACCCAACCGAATATTTGTATTCGGCAAAGTCCATAATATTCGGCCCACCTCTAATTTATTTAAATGACAATTCATTATTTACCTAACTATACTTTCGTTTTATCGTTAATGCTAAGCCGATTGTAAGCTGTTTTCATTGCTTACCTAGCGGTCCCTGAAAACCTGCCTCGCCTGAGGCATCGTTGCCGTGCGTATATGTGCCTCGGGCGAGCCAAAGCTTCACAGACTAAGTTGCTTCGCGCGGCATTTTACTCGCGAGGCAGCTCGTTCTGCGTGGACCCGTCTCTTTGCCTACCTCTGAACTACATTGTGTTTGACTTCTTTACTTACATGTTGGCTTCTCAGGTACGGACTTCAATATCAGATCTTTACTTACATGTTGTCTTCTCAGGTACGGGGAAGAGGTAACGCCTACGACGTGCCTCAACGTTTTGAAGACGACTTATGTACGCAATAACCAGTCTGCAAGGCACATGTGGAGACAGATGTTTTCCGAGTTTTACCAGGTAAGGAGTTTTTATAGCTGACAGAAATTGACAGTGACAATATTGTAATTCGTAACTTTTACAAATTATAACGTTTATTATTGTTTTTTTTTTACCAGGTACACAGCTACACCCACGAAGAGCTAACCTCCTACGTAAATATCGAAGACAAACCGGAAGACAGACGCTACATAGACCGCTACGTGAAAGTCCATGATATGATATTCGACAACGAAGTGTACTACAAAAGGATCAGCGTTACTGCGGAGTGTGTGTTATATGAGGCTGAAGAGAGAGCGAGGGGTGCGGGGAGGGACGCGTTCGTTAATGTTATAGGGGCTGGTGAGTTGGGAAAATTGTAATGAACTCATTATACAACACTTTAGGGAACTGTAATGAACGTATTATTTATAGAACTATAGGGGTTGGCGAGTTCAATATTAGATATCATCGGTTGCATTCCCCACTCATCCTTTTTTTTTAGCCTATGTGTGTGTCCCACTTCTGGGCAAAGGCCTCCCCTCTCCCTTTCCAATGTTAGTGCTTGAAAATTGAGATCTAGGCTCTCCGAAAGATGTCTCGTTGTTGTTAAAAGAAATCTTTCTTTGTGTTCCAGGCCTAGGCGTATGGAAGGTGTCTGCCCATCAGCCCGACGTGTACATCCTGAGCTTCTTGGAGAGGATACGCTCGTTCTTAAAGAAGGACCTGTTGAACCACGTCACGGACGTCAATTTCGCGTACATCCAACCCAGCGCTAGTATTTTAGGTACATTTTGATTTGAAGTGTTCAGTTAGTCCGTAAAGAAGCTGCATCCAGATCCAGATTATATTCTTAACCGTTTGACTAGACATGATTGTGTCGTTCACATGTGAGTGATTAAAATGAACTATATCTTTTGATTGAACTCGCTCACTCTTCAACTCACTGATGATTTAACTCGCTAAGTCGCTCATCTAACTCAGTGTCCCTTGCGCGCTCTTTCCCACTCATGATTCGAATGAGCCGGCCGAGCGTGACGAGCGAGGAGCGAGTGAGACGATGCGAATAGGTTTCGGATCGGTTCGGAAGAATTCGGAGGGGGTCGGGAAAACGTGGCGGGATCGTATCGCGTGATTCGCCATGTTGGTCGCACTTATGGTTGTATCTGATTAATTAACATTTCCCTCTACTCACTCTTGAACAATATAGTCTACAGATCCACTGAGAGAGAGAGAGAGAGAGAGAGAGAGAGAGATTTACAGATAAACCTACTTGCATACCTACAAGGTTCACGATGACGCGCCGCGCACAATAGGCGTGGCACTGGCATTCAAAGGGTTAATGTTAATGCATATCAAATATTATGGATTATAGCAAAGAATTATTTTAATCAGTTAAAACATTGTTATATGAACAAACATTTAAGATTTCCCTGATTATGTTTTTTTTTTCAGCATTATTTACAGAGGAGGGGAGTACAGAGAAAAGAATATTCTTTGAAAGCAAAAGGCATCCTAAAGGTTTGTATCTTTACCTTGATATTATCAGGTATTTATTTAAATAACTATGACAAATAATTCTAACCACTTCTAATAATATGAGGACAGTGAGCATTATGGGGGCGGCGGTCTGAATCGAAAACTTAAACTTGACATTTAGTACGTTGCTTCTGGAAAAAAATATATCGAAAACTTGGCATAATTAATAGAAGACTTTTTTCAATTGGGATATGTACGTTATGGACCGAAATTATTTTTCATCAACCCTCCCCAACCCTCCCCCCTCTGCGTCACCCCCCCACACCCCCGCAAAGGGCCCGAAACGCGGTTTTTCTAAATTTTTAAGAAAACCGTTCAAGATATAGAAAAAGTGTGTAGGAACGAAGTGATCCTTAGCAAATTTGCTATTTATCTCTTATACACACTATAGTGCTATCACTTATAGTTTTTGTGAAATCTGTCACCATATATGCAACTTTTTTAGAATTTACGTATTTTTTCTTTTGTAAGATAACTTTTCTCAAAATATACTTACGATATCGCCAAAGTTTGTTTAATTTAAATAAATAGTTAATATGTTCTTTAAAATGGTGTATTATTTATTATTAAACTCCTTCATTTGACGATGCTATGCCATTTTGAAAATACATCGTCTTCAAACATTTTTAAGCTCACCGAACATCGTTACTATTAACCACTTGACTGTGAAACAGACCGCACGGTCGCGTTTTTATAGCTTGCCTCACATAGAAAGGTAGGTAGGTTATTTGTTGCCCACCATAACCCATACTAAATGTATGGTGGGGAACAAACAAAAAGTGAGACTGTGACAAGGACAAGCAATAGTACCGCTTTCTTGCTACTCCTACTGAAAGTTCTATGAGAGTATCTCGTTCGGTCATTTGGCCCCTCCCCCATTTCCTCTCTATTATTGTACCTCTATGTTGCCTCACCATGCCTGTCACGCTCTAACAAGTATGTAAGTGCGAATGGGACGCGCATAGTGATAGGCGATAAAATTGGAACCGTGCTGCGCCCGCTGACCGAATTTTATACAACACAAACGAGGGTGAACCCACGATTTTTGACCACCACACACATGAAAAGTTCATCATCTTCTTCGCGTTGTTCCCGGCATTTTGCCACGGCTCATGGGAGCCTGGGGTCCGCTGGCAACTAATCCCATGATTTGACGTAGACACTAGTTTTTACGAAAGCGACTGCCATCTGACCTTCCAACCCAGAGGGGAAACTAGGCCTTACTGGGATTAGTCCGGTTTCCTCACGATGTTTTCCTTCACCGAAAAGCGACAACTAACGCGAGGAAGAAGATGTGTGTGGTGATCAAAAATCGTGGGTTCACCCTCGGTTGTGCTGTACCTATAAATTTCGGTCAGGATCCGTTTCATATACAGACAAGTGGTTAATAACGATATTAGCTGACATTAAAAATATTTGAAGGCGATGTATTTTAAAAATGGCATAGCATCGTCAAATGAAGTAGTTTAATAATAAATAACATATAGTTACATACATATAATCACGCCTATTTCCCGGAGGAGTAGGCAGAGACCACGGATTTCCACTTGCTATGATCCTGACATACCTCTTTCGCATCCTTCACTTTCATTACATTCCTCATACACGCTCGCCGGTTTAGGGTGTTCTTGTCCTGGCCTTTCTTCAGGATTTCCCCGATCTGATCAGAGAAAATTTTAGTCACTACATCTACATTCAGTCCACACTTTTCCCTTATCACACTGTTCCTAATCCTATCTTGCAGTCTCACACCACACACACTTCTCAGCGCTCTCATTTCCACTGCATTCACTTGGCTCTGATGCCTCTTCTGCCATACCCAACTTTCGCTACCATACATAAGTGTAGGCACCAACACCCCTCTATGAACAGCCAACCGTGCTTTTTGCGACAGCTTCTGGCTGCTCATAAAAGCGTTAAGTGCCCCATTCACACGATTTCCGGCATTTACTCTCCTTTCAATGTCTTTATCATGCTTACCGTCCCACAAACACAAACTGTTTCAATAAATAATACCCATTTTAAATAACTATTTACTTAATAAAAAAAAACCGGTCAAGTGCGAGTTGAACTCGCGTTCTAAGGGTTCCGTACATAAGTCCGACTCACGCTTGACTGCACATTTCTAAAAGGTTTTCCTATCATCTATAGGTAAAGTACTATCATGTGTATTTTTTTCAAAATTTTAGGCCCAGTATTTTTAGAGATAAAGGGGGGGGGGGGAGGAATGGTCGGACAGACAGACAGACGCACGAGTGATCTTATAAGGGTTCCGTTTTTTTCCTTTTGAGGTACGGAGCCCTAAAAACGTGGATGATATCGTAAGTGTTATTTGAGAAAAGTCATTAGAAGAAAAATAACACTGAAAATGCCAAAAAATAGCATCTTCCGTGACGTATTGCGCAAAAATTATAAGCGATAGCAATATAGTGTGTATCAGAGATTAATAGAAAATTTAATAAGGATCACTTCGTTCCTACACTCTTTTTCTGTATCTTGAACGGTTTTCTTAAAAATTTAGAAAAACTGGGTTTTGGACCCTTTGCGGGTGTGTGGGGGGGTGACGCAGAGGGGGGAGGGGAGGGGAGGGTTGATGAAAAATAACTTCGGTCGTCAACGTACATATCCCAATTAAAAAAAGTCTTCTATTAATTATGCCGTAATTTTAGCTAATTTCACTTAACTAATTCACACTTCGCGCAATGTATCTTTGCTTCGCGCCAATAGATTAGATATGCCGCCGCCGCCGTCGAAAATTCTACGCCTTCGCCGCCGACGATGCGACGCCATCGGCGTGACCTTGTTAGATACTACTAATTTCAGAATCGGATAATAGATATTTTTATATAACATCCGCTCCCTATATAACCTTTATAAATATGCATTTTTTATACTTCTCCAGGTGGTATAAACGTGCAACTGGAAAACCGGGAGCCGTCAGCGAAGCTAACAGGCGAACACGAGGGCAAGCTGCTAGTCATGACGTATCCGTGGGATGGAAACGCGCACCCTGGCAACGAATTCTGGTAAGATATATATTTTTTAGTGATGTACCGACTATTGATTTGGCCGACTAGCCGACTAATCGGCGCTCGAATGGCCGATTAGTCGGCCGACTAGTCGGCTAGTCGGCCAGATCATTGGTTTCGTATAAGTTCAGGTGAAAAACAATAGTTTTGCTCCTTTGGTTGCGCTATTCATCATAATTTAGCTTGGCTAATAGGTGTTCTCTACAGGTTCAAAGACCTATCACAAGAATCCTCGTTTAATTTCTGTCTTTAGTTCTTTTATTTTGCAATCATGAGCAGACCGTCAGTACAGCTTGTAGGAGATATTTCCAAGGCTCTATTTCCCGTACGTAGTCGCCAGTTAAGAACCTATCCCCTGTGGTCAGCGCGTTTACGAGCAACGTGCCCTGACTGTCTCTAAATTTTGCAATAACATTAATAGAACAGTTGCTCATGGCTCCACCATTAAAAGAAAAACAAAAACTGAATAATAATAATAAAAAAATACTATCGAACTTGCACATGAAATTACCCGAGAATCAGTTGAGATCGACCTGTAGAAGAAAACACCATCCCACTAACATACGATAACGATCAAACGGTCAATTATATGAACAAAAGTGTTCGTATGCACCCTGAATAGGTATTTTAGTAAAATAAACATAAAACATATGGTAAATATTGATTGTTGATTTCTTTTTTTTTCTGTGTTTCTTTCACTAATAAAGTGCCGACTAATCGGCCATTTTTGCCGACTAGTCGCCGACTAATCGCCGACTACAAATGTGGCCGGATAGTCGGCTTTCCCGACTAGTCGGCGACTAGTCGGTACATCCCTAATTTTTTTCTATTTCCAATTCTTTTTTTTTCATTATTTTATTTATACCCGGGGATAAATTTAAATTTGAAATTGATCAACCCTCGAGAGAATATAACAACAACATCTAATGTTCTTTAAATAAGTCAAAAACAAGTCACAAATCATATACAGAAAATTGCAACTTACTAACAATCATTTTGTATAGATGTGTTTTAAGTGTATATTTAATTATTTAAGTACTGCGGAATGGAGTATCGAGACAAACCATTCTGGTTTAACGATGCTTTTGGATCAAAATGTTATGTAATTGTGATTTGTCTCTAATAAATAAAAAAATAATAAAAATAAAATTGTGAAGATAACCAAACTAAAAAGTTCTATTAAGATTGGGCGTCAAGCAACAAAATAACTTAAAACGATATTTGGTAAGACCGCTTAGTATGACTTGCGTTGCAACACACAAATCCATAAAACAATGTCAATCATGCCATAAAGAAAAAAATACATAGAGTGCTCACTCCATATGAGGCCATACATCAGTTTTAGTACAGTCAGCCAAGAAAGTGGTCTACCACTTTTCGACTCTATCATCTGATTCATAGAGTCGAAAAGTGGTAGACCACTTTCTTGGCTGACCGTACCAAAACGACTATTAACGACTATTATGTTTTCGTAGTCGACATCTAGCATTGAGTAGCGGAATTATCAGTACTGCTCCGGTCGTCTATGGTCATGCTAAGCGGTCAGCCAACTGAATAAAAGCTTGACCAGGCTGAACGATATATGACCAGACCAGACTACGAAGCCGATGGTCCTGGGTTCGAAACCCAGTAAGGGCATTTATTTGTGTGATGACACAGATATTTGTTCCTGAGTCATGGTTGTTTTCTTTGTAGGTATTTAAGTATTATATACACGGTGGCTAAAAAATAACTGCATTCCCGTTGCCAGGGAGGTTTTGGGATTATACTGAGCAACTTTTACTATGGGACCAACGCAAAAATCGCGAAAAAAAATGTATGAAACAGCTAAAATTTTTTCGCGATTTCGAGATTGATCCCATAGTAAAAGTTGCTCAGTATAATCCCAAAACCTCCCTGGCAACGGGAATGCAGTTATTTTTTACCCATCCTGTACATATTATTATCGTTGTCTGAGTACCCTAGTACCCACAACACAAGCCTTCTTGAGCTTACCGTGCAGTAAATTTGTGTTAAAAATGTCCTATAATATTTATTTATATTTAATAGGTTGGGTAGCTTATCAGGATCGGGCGACCCGGCAGCCGCGTGCTCCACGCAAGTGTCGGAGCTGCACAACGCGCACGTCAACCCGCGCGTGTCCGGGCACAAAACGCACGTCGCTTGCAGAGCGGGGGTTAAACCGATATCGGACTACTGTGACGCGCTGTCACACCTTTAAAGGTATTTTGTTTTTTTTTAGGAACAAAATATCTATAGGCTCCTAAGGGTGGTATTCCATCTGTCCAATAGCTTTGTCCAATGTGTATTTTGTCTTACATTTTGCTTAATGAGAGAGTGGGACGCAATGACATTGGACAAAGATATTGGGCAGATGGAATACCACCCTAAGACCCATACGGAGAAAAAAATGGCACATGAATTTGATATCGATAGTGTGGATATAGTGAATTAATTTTGTTTTGAAATTCAACGAAAAAAAAATTTCCGGCCGGTCCAGAGGGAAAGGTCAAAAACACGTGCGGAGATCACGGTCCTGTAAGAACTTATTGTAGCCCAACCGGATATTCGGTTCGGTATGATCTGAACCGAACATTCGGCCGAATATTCGTATTCGGCCATATATCCATATTCGGTCCATCTCTAATTATAATTGTTTAGTTATAAACTGTGTTATTGTGAGACCTTCCTAATCTGACTTACATATTTAAAAAAAAATGTTTTTTTACTGTCTGTACACTGGTATCAGTAAATCTGTATACAATGCGCTCTGTCACAAATACATGACAAACAAAGTTAGTGAGTAAATGTGATATGATTCGAATTCGATAGCACTAAATACACTTTAAATATTGCCACAGCTGTAACAAATGCTTTAGGTCATTAAATCTTGCCCAGAATTTTACTCTTCCACAAAAGTTTTTGGTACACTAAATTTTTAATAATTATATTTTAGTAAAATGTGTTTGTATATGGCTGTGAAAATTCTGAAGAAAAAGCAAAGAAAGTTGAAAAATTGTCTCAAAAGGTAATTTATGTTTTCAAGGAATATGTCTTGTTTATACTCCGTTTTTTTGGCATTAGAAAAAGAGTAAACAATCTTGATGTGTCTTTTTATTGAAAAACGATATTTAAAAAAAAAATCTATTACTTATGAATCCAAAAGAATGTACTTAAATGATCATATAGGTATGCTATAAAATTGTTACATATTATCCACAGGTGTTTTTCAATAAAAAGACGCGAGATCGCCTAAACTTCTTTCTAATGCTAAAAAAAAAACAATAAAAAAGTTTTTTATCTTTACACGTTTTATGGAAAGGCCCTGTCTTTCCATAAAACGTGTAAAGATAAAGGGCACACAAGTGAAAAGTTGATTGGCGTCTATCGTTTTTATAATGCTTGTATTATAAAATGTAAATAAAATTTGTATGTACGTTGTTTAACTGTAGCATTACTAGTACTGTAACTATGTATGTAATTGAAAACTGTGTTGTATTGTATCCTTATTTTTATATTGTGAATTGAACAAGGGAAATTTTGTTTATTCTTATAAATTTAGGCAGTATTGGCAAAGTATTCTCTACACTATAAATAGACGGAATTGGCTGATGTTGGAACCCTTTCGTGGTATTAAAAGTAGCTGGCTTTTAAATATTATGTATTAAGTAGCCGTACCATGAGTTGACTCTTGACTGCGACTGCGTAAACTCGTTCGCAGTCCATCTTGCTCGCACTGATAGATCGGTGCGATAGACTTTCAAGAAAAGAGCGAACGTCCGTTATTCGCGTAAATACGTGACAAGCAAGTATTTTCACAAGTTGAAAAATACTATTCTCTCTCTTTATTACAATGTATCAGAAAGTGACAGCGATGGAAGACGGTTACTACTTATGCTTTATGAAATCGACAATACTAGACTGGTAGAATAGTGCCTGTCCTATGTTTATTAGTGGGGGGTTTTACAATCATCTATCTATGATTGTATTTATATATTATTAATTATTATCCGTGTTAATGTATAGGAACACACCAAGTATTTGTTTTTTAGGGTTCCGTACCCAAAGGGTAAAACGGGACCCTATTACTAAGACTTCGCTGTCCGTCCGTCCGTCCGTCCGTCCGTCCGTCTGTCTGTCACCAGGCTGTATCTCACGAACCGTGATAGCTAGACAGTTGAAATTTTCACAGATGATGTATTTCTGTTGCCGCTATAACAACAAATACTAAAAACAGAATAAAATAAAGATTTAAATGGGGCTCCCATACAACAAACGTGATTTTTGACCAAAGTTAAGCAACGTCGGGAGTGGTCAGTACTTGGATGGGTGACCGTTTTTTTTTGCTTTTCTTTTCGTTTTTTTTTTGCATTATGGTACTGAACCCTTCGTGCGCGAGTCCGACTCGCACTTGCCCGGTTTTTGTATTCTTAATGTATTAAGGATTATACTTATTTCAGAAAAATGCACATTTCAACCTGCTGAATTATTTAACCTGTTAAATCTTTTTTTTTTCTTGACACTTATCAACCAGGTAAAAAGGTCTCGAGAAGTACAGGTCGATTCACAAGAGCTGGCACGAATGGAATATGAATGAGTGAATGAAAATATCTATGTGTGTCCTCACATTAACCAATAAAATGGTGGCTCTGACTGTACAGGTCTAGTGCATAATTATTTTCCATCATATTTTCACGGAAACGTACGAACGTGTCTTGCTATTTCAGTCGGTACAAAAAGTACTGAGGTTGACTCAAGTAGCATGGCAAATACGAACGTTTCCGAAAAATGGAAAACAATTATGCACTACATCTGTATAATATCTATACAGTCGTTTATACTCATACAATGAAAGTTTCATTCATTCATTCCATTCGTGCCAGCTTTGTGAATCAACCTGTACAGTGTTAGCCAGTGCCACCTACCGTGCTCAGTTGTAAATCTATCCCTACCCTTCTCAGACTTCATATAACAGTAACCTAATATAATGTCAAATTTGTATGAAATCATTTATGTTTAAATTATACTTCTTATTGATCAAATTAAATTTACATTCGGGATTGTAAAATCGTTCCTGTACATGTATACTAAATATATTGTATATTTAATTAGTTACATTATATACATTGTATATTGTATTGCATATAAACAAGGAATATTTGCATAAGTAGGTTGTTTATCTGACTTATTATAGCATACTAATTATACATGCTTTTCCGGCTATTGATAATTTTTAAGGTGTTTTTAAGAAACTCCAAAAATGGACTCTAATATGATGGAATTATGGGTGACTTTCGGAATTAGCCAACTTTTGGAGTAGTCGGAATTAGCCGAAAACACTTTAATTGATACATTATTGTTTGTTAAGTTTATGATGATAATATGTTACATAATTAGTTGAGTCCCTTGTATTTGTGCACCTACTGTCAACTTCCTCAACATTGCCTACCATGCCCAACATTGCCTGGCTTAAAAAAACGGTAAATGTTCGCAAAACAGCATTACTAATAATTATTACAACAATGAGTCGAAATGACAAAGACAACTGGTTTGTAAACAATCACAGTTTTATTCAGCCAGGTAATGTTGGGCTTGGTGGGCAATTTTGAGGAAATTTACAGTACTGAACTGATATAAAATAAATTACTCACTCACCTTGCCTATACTTAGACCAGTAACGCGTTTTAAGTTTTTGAACTAAGTATAACTATTGTTGAGGCTCCATAATGCGTTGCTCGCATTTAGGTAATATAAGCTACCTAATAGTTTTTTCAGAAAAAATACTGCGTACCTACTGTATCGATACAGGCCGCGTAGCCAACATGCCAATCGATTACGCTACGTAACGATCGAAATGCAACTGTCGCTGTCGCACTAATATGGAAGAGTGATAGAGAGACACAAAGCGTTTCGTTGTCGAAGCGATAGCGATTGTAACCTTGGCTAGGCCGGCTGAGCCGACAAGTCTGGCAAGGGCCTTAGTGCGTATGTGTATGTATGAACGAGTACAGGTTGATTCACGAAAGCTGGCACGAATGGAATTAACGAAACTTTCATTGTATGACACCTGTATTGGTATACAATACAGTCAAAGCCACTATTTTATTGGTTAATACACACATAGATATTTTCATTCACTCATTCATTTTATTCGTGCCAGCTCTAGTGAATCGACCTGTAATTAATGGCATTATGACACAAAATTAATGTAATTAAATTTATGAACAATGTAGTACGTAATTTAAGTAACTTTCCTATACTATAGTAATGTCCTTGATATGATATTGTTATGTTTAATTTGGTAAGAAATATATTCAACCGTTTTGTATTACTTTGGCGTTTTATTTTTTTAAAGTGGAACCGATCTTACTGGTCTATAGCCCCCTCCAGACTATGCGCGTGAATCGCGGGCGAAGCCGCGAACGCGAGTGTGGAGTCGATTTCGCTGTCTGCGAAAATCTACTCCACACTCGCATTCGCGGCTTCGCGCCGCGATTCGCGCACGAGTGTGGAGGAGGCTTATTATCAATAAGCTGAGACGTTACGACTGGGCTATATAATAGAATGAAAGCAAGTCGATTGGACTTGAGCGTCTGGAGCTCAAAACTTGGAAGTTGTATGCGAATTTAGATGCCTCTAAAGCCCCCTCCAGACTATGCGCGTGAATCGCGGGCGAAGCCGCGAACGCAAGTGTGGAGTCGATTTTCGCAGACAGCGAAATCGACTCCACACTCGCGTTCGCGGCTTCGCCCGCGATTCACGCGCATAGTCTGGAGGGGGCTTTACGCATCTCATCTGTGACAAAATCACGACAAAATTAACGCAGTAGGTAGCTAAAAGTGAATAAGTTCCGGCGAAATAGAAAACGGCGAATAAGTTAAATTAGGTACATAGGTACCTGGGGTTCTACCGCGATAAACGAAATTCGCAAATTGCGGATCTTTCTTTTTTACTCCAATGAAGGCGAAGTTAGAGTAACAGAGAAAGATCCCCGAAATTTGCAAACTTCGATTTTCGCGGTTATCTGTACCGATCTACGAAACGACGACGACCGACGAAAGCTGGGGCACATCTATTAGTATCATGAATCTAGTATTTTAACTGGATAAGGCATGATGGGTGGGGGAAATGAGCAAACGGGATAGTCTTATGTATCTTTCAGTAGGAGTAGCAGCGAAAGCGCTATTATTGTTTGTCCTTGTCGCAGTCTCACATTTTTTTTTATTCCCCACCATAAATTAGTATGGGTTATGGTGGGCAACAAATAAATTCGACCAATCATAGTGTCGCATTGCCTATGTTCTGTCCCTCACGCCTTGATTGGTATACAGTCAGAGCAGCCATTTTATTGGTTAATGTCATAAACTCATAGATATTTTCATTCACTCAGTCGTGCCAGCTCTTGTGAATTCACTCAGAACCTCAACCCTAAGGCTCCGTTCGCACGGCAGCTTTTTCAACGCGCGTTAAAAAAGCGTTTGAATGACACAAATGGATAACCACGTATGTATTCACTATTCACACGACAGCAGTGGCGCTTTTTATCAAACGTTGGATTTTCGACTTTAAGCCTTGGTCGTTAAATCGAATTTAGAGTGCAGACAGATTCAAGCGCTTTTTTAACGCGTGTTGAAAAAGCTCCCGTGCGTATTGGGGCTAAGTTTTAAATCGCGGTTCGCTAACGTCTTAATTTGGAACGTAATTCAAAATAATCGAATTTAAACTGTTGTGAAGCCCCCTCCAGTCTATGCGCGTGAATCGCGGGCGAAGCCGCGAACGCGAGTGTGGAGTCGATTACGCTGTCTGCGAAAATCGACTCCACACTTGCGTTCGCGGCTTCGCCCGCGATTCACGCGCATAGTCTGGAGGGGGCTTGAGACATACTAACATTGAATAATTTTACGGTTTAGACTCATTTGTTTTTAGTCACTCGCTCGACCGACATGTTTCGGAGAGGAGCGTTCACGACGGCCGTGTATCGCGTACGTATGCGTGAACGCTGCTCGCACTGTTAGTGCTTGAGAAAGGAGACCTAGGCTCTCCGAAACATGCCGCGCGAGTTACTAGAAACAAGTGAGTCTAAACCGTAAAATTATTCAAAGTAATTCAAAATCATAAAAAAATGTTAAGTTGTCATCTTAACAGCGCCATCTCTTGATGAAAATACGCAATGTCTGAACGAATGATTTACATACAATGCTACCAACATTGCAAAGCGCGCGCGAAAAATAATACTTGAACGATACTTATCAACATCCGGTTTGCGAATAATAGTAGCTAATAATTGACCTATTAACATTAAAATAATGAGAAAATAATGGATTTCTCGCGTCACCATCATTATTTCATAAGTCATAAAGTTTATTATTTTTCTTAGTATATAGGCATAAGGTAAGGGTGGGTAAGGTGATGTTGGGTAAGAGGAACAGTTTATTCAGTTTATTGTGCTCGGGGCCAGAGGAACAGTATGAGAATTTCATTAAAGTGTTTCTCTTGCAAACTATTGTATGTATTTTACCCAATCTAACCGGATTAACCAGACCAAAAAAAGACTGGTTTGCCGTACTTCTTTAGTTTGAATACCTTACAATACACTGAGCAAGATCAAGTGTATTATTTGCTAACGTTTTTTATCGTAAATTATAGGTACTTAGGTACCACGTGAGGCTCACCCAGCAATGCATTTCACAATAAATATAAACCATTATTGATACCTTTATTATTGTTTATGCAAAGTGCAAACAACTTGCGTTAATACACGCTATGTTTTGTTTACGTTCATTGGGCCTTGGAAGTGTTATGTAATAGCACTTGGCTATGCAGGCGAACTACGCGTTATTTTTGGTCTTATCATCAGCTTCGTTAAGTTAGAACTGAAAATATTTGAAATGGGTTTTCCAATTAAGAGCTATGATGACACGTTTAATAGATAAGACAGGTTTTTCATTTTTGAGGTAGGCAATTCACAACGTTGGAATGCGTTACCTTTGGAAAAATATATTATATTACGCTAAAATACTATATTTCCGATTAAACGTATATTACACTCATGTTTAGTATTTTATCTAAAAGTACTATAAGTATTTTTTTGAAATGTACTATATTTTTGATGCCTTATTCTGGAAAATACTATATTCCACCAAAAAAAAGTTGGCAACCCTAGTTGTGTATCAAGTGGAGTGGGTTTTCGTAACTTGATGTTACAGAGGGTTAACATTAGACAGCTAGCTATTTTTATTTCATTATGAAGTTGAACTAATTGAAAGACTGACCCTGGATTGGTAGGTGCCAGGCAAATCAGATACCATATACTAGATAATTTGGTAGTGAATCTACTTAATTAAGAGTAGGTATAGAGAGTTAGACCAAGAAAAGTCTGTAGCGATGTACATAGTTATGTCAGGTGCAACATATCCTGCTTATGCTGTAGGCGTGGCAGCAGGTCCTGTCCAACGGACACCTTCACAATATTATGTGTCTAGGGCGTCCTGCTATCTCCTTCTTTGGTCTTCGATCCCCTGCCCCGATAGGCGATATTAGGTATATAAGTATGTATCTTCCCCCAATAGGAATATACATGCCTGTGTACTAATGTACAGAGTAACGAGTTGGTAACGAATATGCCGACACATGTAATTGATCTCAAGTAACCTCGTCAGTACATTCGTCTAGACTAAAAATAGTTCTCGTGTCATGAAACTCACGCAACTGGTTTTTGGCAATTGAAATTTTACTCATATCTTTCTTATAAATGATTATGTAATGCTCTTTACGATACATAAGCAATACATTTCTTACCTACTAGAGATACCTATCTATAATAATTTGTATAATTATATTAAGCATCTGAAATCTTCCAGCTGCGGCTCAGCCACAATTATTATAATTTTACACCGCCGGAAATAAAGATTGTACTATTAGTATTTTCCAGTTTCTAAAAGTTGGTTTAATACCTTTTATCATCCTGATTTTGATTCAATCGTATAAGTACATATATACTTAGGTACCTATATGACAGAAAGGAGAAACGCAGAAGATTGCTACAACAACAAACAAGCCCCTTCACGTGAGTGTCGCAGCTTGTTTATGAGAAATGCGCGTTGTTGTTATATTGCACATGCGAAGTTGCGAACGTTCCGCCCTAAGAGTAAGTATAGTTTACGTGCTGAATCATAGAACTCTGTTTTGACAGTGCCCTGAAACTGAAAAACAACCTATTGACACAAACAGAGTAACTATTGCGCATATAAAATTGGGTAATAATATTAGTATTTGTTGTTATTTTTTGAATTTCCGGGGAATTCCCGTTGGCGGTTTGGTGACCAATAAGCCTACCAACCAAGCCACTCACTATTAGCTTAGCAAAAAAAAATAAAAAAAAATATTAAGCAATAAAGTTATTAGTGGAATCAAGTAAGTACCTATAACAATTTTTTTTGAATACCACGTCGATGGCAAACTAGTTTACGGTCCGACTGATGGTAAGCGGTCACCGTAGTCTATGGACGCCTGTAATTCTAGAAGTGTGGCTATCTTAAATGCCGGCAACGCACTTACAACCCTTCTGGTGTAGCGGGTGTCCATGGGCGGCGGTAATCGCTTACCATCAGGTGATCCTTCTGCTCGTTTGCCTCCTATTCCTATATCATAAAAAAACGTGTGGATCTCCTAGTAGCGACAAGATGTCCTTGTTTCGTGAATTAAAAATACACATCGGTCAGATGGGTCTACAAATGAAACTGGATCATACTAAAAATAGTTTTGCGTTTCTAAGACTAAAATTCGGGTCCAGGACTGTAATGCATTTTGGTAATAAATGGAATAAAATAACTATAAACAATTATAACCGTCATCCCAGTCTAGTCATCGGTGGCGTGGTGATGCGGAAATAAAATCTTGGAACGGTTACAAAACTAGATCATACGATATTTTGTTTGTGTAGTGGCGCGTTTTCATTGAGTCGTGCGGGAGGTGTGGCCAACGGCGTTACGTAGCGCGCTGTTAGCAAACATGTTTTGATAATCGTATAAAACTAGTTGTTTGTTTACGTATTTCTCAGTACTAACTCAATATTCAAAGAAGAAGGTACTCACCGTTTTTAAACCAACCATTTAAAAAAGACATTCAATTTTAGGAGGACTTCCTTTATAAAAAGTGACCTAATAAGAAAGTGAACTGAACGAGAGTGAAGTGAATGTAAAAAGTTTGTTTTGGTTCGCTCGGCTGCGATTGGCAGAACTGTTATCGTCCGATTTTACGTCATTCGTATCTGTCATTGTAGGCTTAGTCATTGATTTATTTATATTTTTCGCCAAGGCTTTACGCAAATAAGATTTGCTACAGTTGTGAATCGACACTGCTTCTGTGATAACGTGATAATATATCCAATCGTCGAGAGAGTTCTCTGTATTGTGACATTACGATAAACTAAGTGTGAAGTGACGGTCGCGAGCGTACGTTATTCGCCTAAGAACTTGCTCCGTATCTATAATTTAGATTCAAAACTAAGTGATTGGTGTATACATTAATAAAATAGACTGTGTTTTACGTGCCCTGAGATCTAATAAAGCTTTAAACATGTCTTCGTTGGGCAGTCAATGGCGAATAATTCGGCACTATCTGTCGATGACCAACCTGAACTCTGAAGTTGAAAAACTAGTCCAGAGAATGAAGCCAGCCTCTCCCGAGCAGTGGGACAGTAAGTAACACCCATGTCATACATAAGGTTATCAATTGAGTTTTGGTAAGAGTTCAACAGTTGAGTTCATAGGCTATTTTTATTCTCTGTAACTATTTAAATGATGTTATTAGGGCACCAGACATCGATTTCATTACATAGGCCTTCAACCTCGCTTTCGGACAATGACTTGATGAATAAACTTTACACATTAGGTTTTCAATGCCTTTATTTATGTTTCTGTAATGTAAACAATATTTTGTTTACATTTTATTATACCTCTCGCGTCAAATGAGGTCCCTATGTTTTCTTTCAAGTCTGTTTTGGTTGGGTTTAATTTAAAAAATAGTTGATGAAATATGCAACAGCTTCTTCATCTAAAATTGCGTGAACTGTCATAGCCTCCTAAGGCCCATGGTCCTACCTATATTACTTATTCAGTTCAATGAAATTTAAATCATATTCAATTGGAAAAGAGTCGCATTTGTTTAGTTTCGTTCAATTTTCGAACAAAACCAAAATCACTGCACTAAAGGTTCAAATTTCAGTGGCAAATTCTGGATTTTTCATTTGTATGGCTGGCCTTAGGAGGATAGGGACCATCATGTGATGCGAGAGGTATAGTGTCAGAATTGTTATTTAAAACAAGAGTTATTACATATCGCTGGCCCAATATTACAGGGTTCTATGTTACATTTTCAAGATAGTTGAAATTCGACTTAATGTCACTATGACAATGTTCAAATTTCAGTTGATGACCATGTGTTGATGGAATGTGTCCGTAATGAGGCGCTGAGGAATGACATGACATTTATTAAATCTACCAACATAGGTAGTTGCAACATCGTCCTGGCATCGCCACTATCAGACGAGGCCAGGTTGATGTGCAAACTATACTTATATGTGATGTAGTGGTGTAGGTAATACTTCACTACTACATCATTATTACTATTAGATCTCATTACGGGGGTGACATTGTCACTGCGTGACAAAACCCCTTAAAAAAAAAGGATTAAAAAAAAAAAATTTCTGTTCGATAAAAGTGAAACATAGAACCCTGTAATATTGGGGCAGCGATATAACAAAGCTTTTTTCATCCTTTTGACAGATTTAATTAGAAAATTCGAAAAAGCAGTCACAGCTAGATTATCAACTACAACCAAAGAAATAGAACCAGCACTTGACAAAAAATCCATTACTAAAGAAACATCAGCCGCAAGCACGACAGATGAAAAACCCTTTAAAATACCCAATCACGATGAGAAGTTTCCGCAGGAAGGTCTGTCGGTGGGATCGGAGGCCAAAGAGATCACTATAGAAGGTCTTTGGCAAGGATTAAAGCTGAAAAAGGATACTCACTTTGGGAAAATATCGGAGAACAGCTGGAAATCTAATAAGCCTATTGTCACAAAGGTGAGTCTTTCATTTGATTTTGTACCGACCAAAAAAAGAGTAATTTATTGTGTAATGTGCATTTATTATATGCAATATATTTGTTAATACCGGATTGTAGAAGCTGGAAACAGATTCATTAAATTAATGGACTCAAATGCCAAGTTAAAAGATTTTATTTAATCACTGATACTCATCCAATATCTACATATACTTATTATGAAATTGAAAAGAAAACAGTGGCCTATTTCATTAATTAACAATAAATATGAATATGACTAAACAAAATTCTTAGTTTTTGTTTGCCACACTCTCCAAGGCTAAGGTTGTTTAAACCTCTGACAGGTACAAATTATTGGCAAGATTCCAAATTAGAAATATACCATATATTATTACAATAGTATTGATTAACATACTAATAAACAATTACTAGCTTGGCTTTAGTTAGTCCAATGTATGGCAACGATCTGGCCATAAATAATAATTTATTTATAGATGTGGATTTAAATAATCTAATCACAGCCTTATTGCCTTTACTTACAGCTCAATTTGCAAGGTTTATCATGTTGGACATCATGTTAGTTATATTTTGATTGCCTAATTAATAAATTCTGTCAAACAATATTTTAATCAACAGTTATGCTATTTCACAGTATCTTTTTTTTATAGTTCGTTTTTTTTAGCATTAGAAATAAGGTAAACAATCTTGATGTGTCTTTTAATTGAAAAACACATTTTAAAAATAAGTTACGGCAAATATGTAACAATTATGAATCTAATACGATCATTTATATTAATCTGCTTTCATAAGTAATAGTTCATGATTTTTAAAAAGCGTTTTTCAATTAAAAGACATGTCAAGATCGCTTACCTTCTTTCAAGTTCTTTCTAATGTTAAAAAAAATGAACTATAGCAATAGTAGTTATTTTTTAGGGTTCCTACCCAAAGGGTAAAAACGGGTTCCTACTACTAAGACTCCACTGTCCCTCTGTTTGTCCGTCTATCCGTCTGTTCGTATGTCTGTCACCCAGGCTGTATCTCAACCGTGATGATGTGTTGCCGCTATAACAACAAATACTAAAAGAAGAATGGAACCCACGGTGGGCGACTCCAACTTGCACTTGTCCGGTTTTTATCAATTATGAGTATATCAAATATAATGACTTTAGAACATATTTCAGTAAATCAGCAAATGTTGAATCTCATTTAAAGATTTGACATCAAACTTACACACATAAATAAAACATTTTATTAATCAGATAACTCTATTTTTAATTTGCTCTCAATTTCTAACCAGCGCTTACAAATACAAAACAAAGAAAGTAATAAACACGGAAATCTGCTGATAATGATAACATATAAAGATTATGTTATTCTACTCTTATGTTTGTCAGGGGGTCAATCCCTATCCAATTCAGATAAGCCTCTTAGCCTCAATATTTTGTGGAACAGATAAGAAAGGCGACAGGCGTAAAAATATATTAAGTAGGATTTTGATTTTTATTGCAAAAAAATTATTTAAATAACAACTTGTATATTAAATATCAACTTTAACCATACAGCCAATAGTTAAAAAGAGCGCGAACTCAAACGATATCTGAAAAAAAGAATAGCGAACTGAGTCCATACTTGAAGTCGCGTTAGATGTATAGAGTCGCGCGCGAGAACACAACTCATGCTAGCAGGTCAGGAAGAAACATGAAACACACTTAGCAACAGCCGAGTACAACAGTATTTGCGCTAAATGACTCCATCACTTTCGTTTGCGATATTAATGAAGGAGATGCAACACGAATTTTTGAGCAAAAACCTACTCTACATATTTCAGATAAAAAGGAAAGTATGTTTGATATCTATGCTAACATAACAAATAAAAATGTTATCGCATCACGCGGTCGTCAATGTAATATCACGTACGTCAAGTACATTATGTACGTCGCACACGACTAAGATATATGCAAATAAGTGTGAATACAAAATGGCCTCTGAGAGTGAACGATATGATACTGTATTGCTGACAATGCATTCGGCCTAACAGTGCAAGCAATTTATCAGTTGCTAGTTTTATGCATGAAATGCTACGTAAGTCACGAAAAATATCATCATCTTCCTCGCTTTGGCCCGGCATTTTGCCACGGCTCATGGGAGCCTGGGGTCCGCTTGGCAACTAATCCCAAGAATTGGCGTAGGCACTAGTTTTTACGAAAGCGACTGCCATCTGACCTTCCAACCCAGAGGTTAATTAAACTAGGCCTTATTGAGATTAGTCCAGTTGCCTCACGATGTTTTCCTTCACCGAAAAGCGACTGCTGGTAAATATCAAATGATATTTCGTACATAAGTTTCGAAAAACTCATTAGTACGAGCCGGGGTTTGAACCCGCGACCTCCGGATTGAAAGTCGCACGCTTAGGTCACGAAAAATATATAGGTACGAATTAGCAACAATAACCATGTTTCACTAATAATTAATAAAATCAGGTTAGTTTTTATTTATGATTTAGGTACATACTTCATTTAAATCTAATAGTTTCTGGGAAAGAACGAAAAATCAAATGGTACATACTTCATTTAAATCTAATAGTTTCTGGGAAAGACGAAAAATCAAATTCAGTTGAAGTAGATGGCGCTGTACTACTCCAATCTATAGCGGGCCATTATCTAAAATCGCATGCGGTTTATTGCAAAGTTTTTGGTATTTAACCAACCGGTAACCAGAAAACTTATTAAACTTTATTGCGCCACCTGCCAGTGCTAGTCGGACTTGCCCACCGAGGGTTCCGTACTTTTTAGAATTTGTTGTTAAAGTGGTATCACACTATCGCACCAAGGTCGCGGTGCGCTGCGTAATGTGTTACGGCCTTTATAGCGGCAACAGATATGGTATGTACATCATTTGTAAAAAATTCAACTGTCTAGCTATCACGGTTCATGAGATACAGCCTGGTGACAGACAGACAGACGGACAGTGGAGTCTTAGTAATAGGGTCCCGTTTTTACCCTTTGGGTACCTACTGAACCCTAACAAAATGCTCAAATTCGTTTTTTTTCCAGACTTCCATCCATTCCCGGACAGCTTACGTCATATCGGCGCTTGTGACCGCGGAGACGACAGAATGCCTGAAGAGCAGGACAGAGCATTTCATCGACCATTTGAAACAATATCCTGAGTCTAGGGACTATGCTATTAAGGTAAATATTTTAGGTTTCATTTCAGACTTTGCAAACTACAAAAAAATTAAAAACTCAAGTAAGTTAGAACAATGTAAAACTACAAAGAAATTTTAAAGGATAATAGAAACAGGTAACAACAGGCGGTCTTATCGCTAAAAAGCGATCTCCCCCAGACAACCTTTGGGTAGCAGGAAATGTAGACCTCATACAAAAGTCAACAAGTAGTGCAAGGAGCTAAATATGGAGATTATTAAACACAAACAGACATACTACATACTACTTATATAAGTATTAAAACAAAACCTAATAAATATACAATCAAATAAATATACAATCAATATACAGTATGCAACTGAACGAAAAGCAATTACTCAAACCCGTTAATGTTTAGGTCATACTAAGCAACTTTTACTATGGGACCAACCCCGAGATCGCAAAAAAACAATTGACTCTCCCATAGGAAATTTCAAGTTCGGACCAGCAAAATGTATGAAACATCCAATTTTTTTTCCGCGTTTTCGGGGTTGGTCCCATAGTAAAAGTTGCTCAGTATGACCTAAACATTAACGGGTTTGAGTAATTGCTTTTCGTTCAGTTACATAATGCAGTAACTGCATAAGGCACTGAGTGTAACTTTCAGGAATCGGGACCACTGGTTTGAGAGAACCCCAGTTAAATACTTATCGTTTATTGCGTGATTGATGCAACCATAACATGTCTTCTGATGGGAAGCAATTAGGGTCGAAGCTGGATTGCTCTAGTCTCTTTATAGCCTATTGTCATTTGTCTTATTAGACCTAGAGATTATAGGGAAAGCAATCATTCATGTTTGGTTGACAACCATACTACAATGCTTTTATCTAGCTTGTATATATTAAATGTACAATTGTATTTCGTAGGAGGGTGCAGTGCGAGCACTTTTGAGGGTACAGCGAAGACTGAATGATGATCAACCAATAACTAAAGAGACTGCTGGCATTGTCAAAGAGGTAATTTATATTATTACTATGTTTGTATTATATTCTTTAGTGAGAGAGCCCAAATAAAAACTCTCTGAAGACAATCCCTTTGACCTCCAAAGAGTCCAAAGACGTCAACTGACGCGGGCGGCTACAGCCAAATATCCACCTTCGTGCATTGCGACAAGGTTCAGTACGGATATGATGGTCGTTCTTGTCTACGTGAGAGCGTGATAAAACGGTGTCTGTCACTTTCTATCCCACGGTGACAGTTATTTTATCACGTGGATAAAGATGGATATAGCTATCCATAATACGCCGGCAGGATGACACGGCGCACACGATAGGCGTGCCGTTCAAAGGAGTATTTCCTGATTTCTCCCGAAATTTTAACCAAGTATAAATAATACTAATTGTATCCCTTCCAGGCCCTAGCCCTGATGGGTTACACCGGCCCCACAAAAGGCCCCGGCCCCAACATCCTGTCCATCGACGGCGGCGGCATCCGCGGCCTCATCGCCATCGAAGTGCTACGGCATCTCGAGAGGCTCACCGGCAGACGGGTGCAAGACATGTTCGACTATATCATCGGAGTCAGCACTGGGGCCATCATAGCTGCTGTCATTGGTATGTTGCTACATATGTACTTGCTTGGTTATGGCCATCGAAGTGTAACATCTCGAGAGGCTCACCGGCAGACGGGTGCAGGACTTGTTTGACTATATCATCGGAGTCAGCACTGGGGCCATCATAGCTGCTGTCATTGGTATGTTGCTACATATGTACTTGCTTGGTTATGGCCATCGAAGTGTAACATTTCGAGAGGCTCACCGGCAGACGGGTGCAGGACTTGTTTGACTATATCATCGGAGTCAGCACTGGGGCCATCATAGCTGCTGTCATTGGTATGTTGCTACATATGTACTTGCTTGGTTATGGCCATCGAAGTGTAACATCTCGAGAGGCTCACCGGCAGACGGGTGCAGGACTTGTTTGACTATATCATCGGAGTCAGCACTGGGGCCATCATAGCTGCTGTCATTGGTATATTGCTACATATGTACTTGCTTGGTTATGGCCATCGAAGTGTAACATCTCGAGAGGCTCACCGGCAGACGGGTGCAGGACTTGTTTGACTATATCATCGGAGTCAGCACTGGGGCCATCATAGCTGCTGTCATTGGTATATTGCTACATATGTACTTGCTTGGTTATGGCCATCGAAGTGTAACATCTCGAGAGGCTCACCGGCAGACGGGTGCAGGACTTGTTTGACTATATCATCGGAGTCAGCACTGGGGCCATCATAGCTGCTGTCATTGGTATGTTGCTACATATGTACTTGCTTAGTTATAGCAAAGACATATGTAACTTCGTATAAGACGAATAAAGTCTAAGGAAAAAACGTGCCTCGGAATTCAAGAAAAAGTCATTCTCGAATAGATGCCGCACACACCTTTAGCCTATCCTCGGCTAGATGGCGTGACGACACCGTTTCATATTTAACAATTTTAACACATAGATTTCAGTGAATGAACATGGATCAAAATGAAATAAAAATAATAAAATCATTTATCCATATATATACATTTTTTTGATAATTTTATACGTTTTCATTTTGAGTTTTAGTCGTGTGTCGATAGATGGCAGTAAATTTACAGTGACTACAAAATTTACAATGACAGGACCCCTCTACACTATCTATTCTTTTTGGTTATAGCCATTGAAGTGTTACATTTTGAGGGGTCCCCGGCACGTGCAAGACATGTTCGACTATATCATCGGAGTCAGCACAGGGGCTATCATAGCTGCTGTGATTGGTAAGAGCTTGTCTACACAACAAACAAACTTATTAATATCTAACAGTTATTTCATAATTTTAGGACAGCAGCTCTTATAAGGCATTTTGTGAGCTCTTACTCAATAGATGGCTTTAGCGCCATCTTACTCACAAACTTAAATATTAGGACCGTTTTATTGAAAAGTGAACATATTGACACCTGGACATTTTGTCATTTTGTTACTAGGGGATCATAACTTTAGGACTTTTTAATATTGAACATTGACTCTTACTGGACATTATGACACTTAGTTTTTCTTACATAAGGACAGTAATGAATTTGGACTTATTGGCCTGGACATTCTAACACTTGGACATATATGCCCCTAAAGACTTAGGATAAAACTGTTTTTCGTTATTGTGTGAGCTTATAATGAAATGTAATGCTATTATTTATGAAATACATTTCACTTGTTACAGGTGGAGGCGTGGGTACGCTTGACACGGCGAATCAAATGTACATGACGCTTTCGAAGGAAATGTTCGGGAAAACCTCGCTCATTGGAGGTAAAATACACACATAATATACACACCATAACCATTCAATAGATATACCCACACAGCCAACAACAACAACAAGCCAAGTAAAAGTAAAAGTAAAAGGGAAAATTTAAAAAGTCTTAACCATAATATTTATATGCGATTTGACTTCTCAGCTCAGCCATTCCATTTAACTTTGTGTTAGTTACTCTCCTAACTTGTACTAACTATTGTAAATTAAATATTTCCAATATATATTTCTTAATTAAACATATGTGGCCCCGCGGCCGCAAAATGTCCCACTCTGTCGCTTGCCATAAGGACGCTTTGACAGGTTATTCGTATAAAGATACAAACACATCTCGTCCTTACGGTAAGCGACAAAATGATGGGACCTTTCACTAGACTTTGACACATAATTTTATTAGTACAACTTACAAAGTAAGGGGTTAATAGGTACACTTAATTAAAGTATTCTTATTTTGTATTAACAGGTACATCTAGGTTAGTGTGGACACATTCCTACTACGACACAGACGCGTGGGAGGCGTTATTGAAGAGGAACTTGGGAGATTTTACTCTCACCGAGTGCAATAGGAACGATACGCCTAAAGTAAGTACCTAGACAACCTTTTCTGGTACCGGGGGGTATAAATAAATAAATATTATAAGACAATTTTACTCAGATCGACCTAGTCCCACAGCAAGCTCAATAAGACTTGTCTTCTGGGTACTAACGACGATATATATAATATACACATGTATATAAATAAATACTTATATATATACCTAGAAAACATCCATAACTCGGGAACAAATATTCGTGATGAACACACAAATAAATGCCCCTACCAGGATTCCAACTCGGGACCTCACTACCGATTAGGCTAGAATGCCGTTAAATAAGGGTATAAAAGAACTTAATTTGTTATTTGCACTGCAATGCAATGTGCAATTGCGAAATTTTAAAATATAAATAAATAAAAATCATTTATTGCAAGCTTTACAAATTGTTGGAAAATAAGAAATTGAAACCCATTTTGGTAGCAGAAAATTTCGTTTACCAAATGAATGGTCTTGGAAACAGGAGCACGTGGAAAGATTTCTTCACACTTCGCACGTGGCGAAGTGTGAAGAAATCTTTCCACGTGCTCCTTTCCCTCCGCCCGTGATGGACTCTCAACAATATTAAAAACACCGACCATCAACGAGGGTACTTTAGCTGTTTGGCCGTAACGTCCCTCTCGAATGCTGCTAAACGAATATCGCTAATAATCGTTATATTCCCCACAGATGGCGCTCGTGTCGTGCGTAGTGAACGCCGGCTCGAAGCTGTCCCCCTTCCTGTTCCGCTCGTACGAGTGCCCGTTCCGCGTGCGCTCCGTGTTCCCGGGCACGGCGCGCGCGCGGCTGTGGCACGCCGTGCGCGCCTCCGCCGCCGCGCCCACCTACTTCAACGAGTTCCGGCTCAACAACCTATTGCATCAGGTGAGACTATTGTAGGAGAGAGAGAGAGAGAACCATATTCCTCTTCCACTCATACGCTACATCTTCTTCCTCGCGAAACCCCGGCATTTTGCCACGGCTGATGGGAGCCTAAGGTCCGCTTGACAACTAATCCCATGATTTGACGCAAACACTAATTGATATTTCGCACAATAAATTCCGAAAAACTCATTGGTACGAGCCGGGGTTTGAACCTGCGACCTCCGGATTGAAAGTCGCACGCTCTTACCGCTAGGCCACCAGCACTTCATATACACTCATACGCTACATATTTCTACGAATTCCAATTGGACAATCTATTGCACCAAGTAAGAATTCTCCAAATTTTTGTCACAATTTTGTTATATTTCTTTTTAAACATTTTAATAAAGTTCATTTTTGTTTCCAGGATGGCGGCATAATGGTGAACAACCCAACAGGCGTCGGCCTCCACGAAGCCAAACTCCTTTTCGGCGCTAAAGCTCTCCAAAACGGAACAGTCATCTCCGTAGGAACCGGCAAAGCTCTTCATAAACACCTTGATTACCAGAGCTTAAGCAATGGTCTGCAGAAGGAGGCACCTGGGACCAGTTGGAAGGACAAGTTTAACAAGATTTTGGACTCTGCTACCGACACTGAAGGTTGGTTTTTCTTTGCACCTTTTTCCTATCCTCCATGTAGCACAGTAATCTCCATTGGTAATGGCGAGGCTCTTCACAAACACCTCGACTATCAGAGCTTAAGCAATGGTCTGCAGAAGGAGGCACCTGGGACCAGTTGGAAGGACAAGTTTAACAAGATTTTGGACTCTGCTACCGACACCGAAGGTTGGTTTTTCGTTGCACCTTTTTCCTATCCTCCATGTAGCACAGTAATCTCCATTGGTAATGGCGAGGCTCTTCACAAACACCTCGACTATCAGAGCTTAAGCAATGGTCTGCAGAAGGAGGCACCTGGGACCAGTTGGAAGGACAAGTTTAACAAGATTTTGGACTCTGCTACCGACACCGAAGGTTGGTTTTTCGTTGCACCTTTTTTCTATCCTCCATGTAGAACAGTAATCTCCATTGGTAATGGCGAGGCTCTTCACAAACACCTCGACTATCAGAGCTTAAGCAATGGTCTGCAGAATAAAGCGCCTGGGACCAGTTGGAAGGACAAGTTTAACAAGATTTTGGACTCTGCTACCGACACTGAAGGTTGGTTTTTCTTTGCATATTTTTTTTTGTTGAACTTTATAATAGGATGTTAATATACGTTAACTCCAGCATAGCTGATCTCAAGCACCTCGACTATTAATATTAAAAATACTACCGGTACTTTCGGTTCTTAAAACAGTTTCCGCCATCCATCTGCTGACTTGGTTTGGCTTATACATTCTCATTATTAAGACGAATTTCAGTCAGTCCATGAATCTAGTATTTAACCGAATCAGGCATGAGGGGTGGCTGGAGGGGGGAAATGACCGAACGGGATAGTCTTATGTATCTTTCAGTAAGAGTAGCAGCGAAAGCGCTATTATTGTTTGTCCTTGTCAGTCTCACATTTTTTTTGTTCCTCACCGTAAATTTAGTATGGATTATGGTGGGCAACAAATGAATTCGACCAATCATAGTGTCGCATTGCGTATGTTGTCCCTCACGGTCGCACGCGTATAGCTCATCTATAGGTAGGAACCATCTACGAGTCAGTCAAAATCTATCAAAATGGTTGATTCAAGCTACATCGCAATGGTTGATTCAACAGGTACCCATCTAGTGTTGAACGACCTCCTACCCCCGGGCAGCTACTACCGCTTCAACCCTCCCCTGATGGAGGAGTGCGCCATGGACGAGATCAACCCCGACAAACTGAACAGCCTAGTCACCGACACGCAGGCCTACATCCGCCGGAACCAGCACAAGTTCCAACAGGTACCGCCCGGGGTTGTACCCCCTATCCTGGTCCTCCTAAATTCTATCAGTTCCAGATAAAATAAAAATAAAACAACGGGTTGCACTCCGGGAGTGCCGGCAGAAGTGAAAACTCAATGACATTGTAACAGTTTTTCGATCAGGTCACGTGTCCGTCTTACGTCTTACGAATCTTACGGTCACGTGACCTGTCGCGAGTTTAACATTTTTTCCCCATCACAAAAAGTGCACAGCGCCGCTAAAGAAGTTTTCACTTCAAAAACACCCTAGATTGTTAAAATCTAATTCTGATATGTTCAATGTTCAAGTTTTTATTTGCTAAAAATGCACGTACTTAATAGATGTATTTATAAACTAAGATTATCTCTCGACTTCGTTCACATAAATATCGTTAAACTGTCCCTTGTTTAAACTCACTATTTCTATTCTAACTTTCAACCCCCATTTCACCCTCTTGGGGTATGCATCTCGGCATTACTTACTTGGCTGGCGCGATGACCCAAAATGATTCTTGGCCTCCAACACAAGAGCACGCCACTTTGCTCGGTCCGAGCGGTATCACGCCAGCTTTCGCCGACGCCGAGCTTACGGAGATCTGCCTCCACTCTATCTGCCCAACGATATTTAGAAACTCTGCATCAAATATTATGATTTATTCCAGGTTATACTTATCTGTATGCCGAATTTCATCCAAATCTCTTTTAGACGTAATTCCGTAATTCGTCACATAGCAACAAACACCCTAAACATACAAACTTTCATATAGTAAGAGAAGTTAAAGTTGGTAATCTATTACCAACTACAAGAATATCAACTAATGTATACTATTTTCAAACAAATAAATAATTCTCTTCTCCTATTTTCTCAGGCCGCCGCCATGCTGGTACGAAAACGGACCATCGCGCAGAAGGTAATGGATTTTGTTGACTACCAGAGCCAGATCATGGGCGTCGTGGCCAAGTGACGCTTAAGTCATCGTCATCAGGTCGCTGATGAATGATGAACGAGTGAGTGAATGATTGTCTAGTCCAATGAGTGGAGAGAATCTGTTGTGACGAGTTCCAGGGTTCAAAAATATGATTTTTGGTCATATGGAAAGTGCTGCTGGTTAAATGAAAGTGGACGGATGAAGCACGTGAAGTTAATGGAGATAATCTAATGTGAAGAGGGTTAGAAAATATGATTTCGTGTGATTACGATTACACATGATTTGATTCGTAATTTTATAGGCAGTTATAAAAATATATTTGGTGAAATTAAAATACCAAACCTGATACCAAATTACATTGCTAGGAAATCGCGGTTAAAATTATGGCAAATCACACTTGTCCAATTGGAAACTTAGGTCATTCCTATTTGTCCTATAGATTTTACAATCATGGTCCTAAAGGAACGAGTGGGAAGAAATTTCCCAAAGCATTTTGTTCTGACTAATGATCGACATGGAATTGATTTGTTTGTTTATTGAACATTGTCTGTATGCCAATACGGGTGTAACGGTAATAAACATGTATATGTCGCAGTCAAAAGTGTGAACTGGTCAAAAGAACTTTTAACCGACAAAAACAGGCAAAACTGCTTTTGACTGAGCATGTTGGCAAAAGTAGTCTTACCTGAAAATCATTGGTTAATAGTAATTGTGACTGTTACTATCAGTCAAAAGTACTCCCAGAAATAGGTAGGTTAGGGTTATTTTTTTTTTGCTACGCCCAAAAAACGAAACTGTTCCCAGAGATAGGTAGGTTAGGGTTATTTTTTTTGCTACGCCCTAAAAACGAAACTGCTGCCAGAAGTATGATTTTCAGGTGAAACTACTTTTGACCAACATGCTCAGTCAAAAGCAGTTTTGCCTGTTTTTGTCGGTTAAAAGTTCTTTTGACCAGTTCACACTTTTGACTGCAACATATATACGTTTTACTTATTCTTATTGCAATGATATAAGAAGTATATTATGCTTTGGATGGTGAACTTGGCACTTACAAGTGTAAATAATGTATTATTAGGGTGAAGACAATAGTTGTCTTTATACTTTTATGTTACGCTAAAGTCCACACCAAACGCGACTGTTAATATTTATACATTTTGGTATCTTGCTTTATTGTCACGGTAAAACGTAACGTGGACGATGTCGTCGAGGTATACCTGTTTTAATGATATAAATACACTTGTCTTGACGTTATACATTCAAATGTATAATTGAAGGTTCCTAAGCCTATGTCCAGTATAGGACAACCAAAAGTCACTATCAAATCGGATGGCCTACCGCGAACACCGAAGTTCGCAAATTACGGGCATCTTTCTCTTTTACTTCAACTAGTACTTCTTTTACTTCAGCTACATATCTCTAATTATAGAGAGACAGAGGCATATGCCCGCAATTTGCGGACTTCGGTGTTCGCGGTAGGCCCTCTGCCCCTATTCTGTGAAACTTAATACAATTTTAATCTTATTACCATTGTATACAAAAGGATATCTAAATACGAGGGTTGTTTCAAGTATGATTAGTGAATTTTGGTTGCCCACTGACGATTGAAATGGCTGCTAAAGTATGAAGGATGTCTCATGGAAAAGGTTGGTAGACTTGTGTTGTTCATGTTCATGTCTAACCAACATTGGATGAGATGGTTGTATAACATTCATACTACAAACATTCGAATATAATTATAATAAATACCTAGTTTAAGATAAATACCAGTTACACTGAAAATATTATAATGCTCACTTAAATTTATAAAAAAATATTTAAAAAAACACGTGTATCTGTTGATGTCAACTTCTAAATATTTTACTCGTTAATTTCATACAGTGCAATAAGTCATTGTTTTTATAAGATTTTATAAAAAATTGTTTGTAGTTTTAGTCATTACTGCTAAAGTTAACTTATATTGCATTTCTATAAATATTGTTAATTAATTGTAAGTAGTAAACAATGTAATTATTTAGACAAAAATATATAGCGAACAGTTTGCAATATTAGTTCTTAGTTACTTTTCCGATAACTTACATTTGTTTTATATAGAAAGATTCCCTTATTAATCATGTATGTAAATGTAATATGTTTTGTAAATAAAAATCATCTAGTCAGTTAGGTACACTACCGTAGTGTAGTTTGTTTTTATATAGTATTTTAGATACACCTCTGTGTACAATTTTAATTGATAGCAATAGATTTTACATAGTTGTTAGTTTTCCAAAATGTGATAATGATAAATAAATAAAAATGAAATCAAACATTTTTTTTTTTACTTTTTATGTTATGACCCACCTATAAAACTGTAAATAATATCATACATATCAAATCTGAGTATGTCAAGAGTTGGTAATGTTTTTAAATTTAACAGATTCGAAAATTAACATTTCAATTATAAAATCTAAAATATATACAGGATGGATGTTACAAATATACAGTAAAACAGACAACATTGTAAAGTTATGTCATAATTAGTTAACGCTACTGTGCTTACAATACAAACCCTACGATTAAGAGCAACAGAGATAACTGACAATGTGACATGAGCACGAGCAGGACAACAAACATTACGGTACCGCATACTTTCACTTTATTCGGTGATCTACAAAGTTTTCTTTGCGCTTCGGAATGTCGCTTCTGTCGATGGTTTGAGTACAGTTATTATGGAGCGATATTTAGTTCCGATTTTCGCCACAAGCATGCATAACATTGTCAAGCTGGAAATGTTGGTTTTTGTGTATATTTTTTTTTATCAAATAAATTCTTTGTATAATTAATTCAACATTCATTAATCAAAAACAATCTTTGGTTAAATTTTAAAAAGTAAGTCGTCCTGTAATAATGAAATAGGAATAACATATTAAACGTTTGTTTTGACATATTTTTATTTTATTTATATTTGGTGCCAATTTTAACTGACACATTAATGTTGTAATAATAGATTATCTATTCAAACTATTGTAAATGTGACAGGTTTACTAAGTAGGTGACTGTACCATCATTAAAATTCTAGAATCGCCTGTTCCACCTCTCCTCAGTTTTGTAACCGCTACGCAGAGAAACGCACGTACGCGGCTGTATGTGCAGTGCCGTGGTAACAATATTTTTCAAAAAAAAATTACGGCTGTTTTGGCGCGAGTTCAAGAATATTACAAAGTTATGGAGTGCTTAAGGATTGTATTGTTTACGGTAAGTAAGTATTTAATCGTATTATTAGTTAGTACTCATTATGCAATCGGCATAAGTGTGTTATGAAGTTCTTTTTTGGGTCCAAGGATGTAATCCTTGAAGGTTACAGATAGATTTCTAATCTCACAAGAATGTAGGGAGAATATTATGCGTGTGTACAGCAATAATGACAAAATATTGTACCGCACATAAGTATTTTCTAAATACAAGTTATTTATCGTAAAGTATTGTTAATAATAATAACGGTGTTGACACTGTGTTTGATTAACTTTAAATATGTTTAATCAAACTTTCTCTTTCCGGTGCTTTTGATATTACTGACATCTGTTTTTTGTATTTAAAATTACAAGTTCTGCTACTCAACAACAGATGGCAGTACTATTGATTATTTTAACTGCAATTTAATGCTGTTTTTTTTTTCTGTAGCTCGTCCTAATCCTCAGCCTGCTCACCTCGGCAGATTCTACAGTTCCCCAGCCAAGGGCACCTAACTTCCAGTATTTTGAGAGGTTCGTAACTACAGGGCACTACAGGATTACAAAAAATTATAGAGTACCTATAGAGAGCCTACTACAGCGCGGGCACTCGCTAAGCATGTACTTATTTGAATTCGCAATAAAATTGATGTGATTTTTTTTGTCAAGTGTATCCCCACTCGAGTCGCTTCGCATTCGGGTTTTTCAAACGTATTTATTCTGAAACTTGAATGCCAAAATCTCCCATCGAAAAAAAAAATACAATTTAACCCTTTATAAGGCCCCATCAGTTATACAGATATGCTACGTGAAAGTTAAATACACTACCATGTTTGTAATGTACTGGGGAACACATCTACGGCAAAAAAAAAACGAAATCATTAAGAAAAACATGTGGTCAATATATGCACTCAGCCTGTTAGTCCACTTGAGTTTTCAGATGATCTGTTTCCAATACACCTATTCATTGACATTGACATAACAAACATAACGTGCTCTGTACAGACTGGCGTTTAATTGACTACATACGGTAAATCGAACATTATTGTGTATCTTGTAGTGGGTAGGATTAATATACGAATATCACTGAAAAAATTATAATCTGTGGCCCGTTTCACGATACAATTTACAAGCGGAAGTCTCTTTCTATCAAGGAGTTAGAAAGAGACTTCCGCATAAAGTTCTAATTACAATACTTATCGATATAGCATGTAACCTTTTATAATTTTATTAATCTTAAAGTGGCAAATGATACACTTTCCTGACACTACAAACAACGTAGTACAATTATTGCAATGCACGATGGAGAGTGGATTTATCAAAATTAGACCTTGTCATCATACCAAGAAGAGTCTCGCCACTCGCCATCGTGAATTGCAAGAGCTCTAATTCAAATTATTAGATACAGCGACGTGTATATTTTTAATAGTATAATGGAAACAATGACGATAGCTTGCTTCCCTTGACAGGCATAGTGCATAAATTGACCACATACTATAAATTAATTAATTACACTAAAATTAAATACTGACCGAAAAAGTATGAATGAGGAAAGAAAGCCTGATGTACTCGCTATATAATACCATTATAGTTAAATAAAAAAGAGGATGTTCTTCTCCGTAAATGTTTATTAACTAAGTGGTTTCCAAATCGTCTCTGCCTTATAAAGGGTTAATTGTAAGCACGTGCTGGTGCTACCGTGCTAAGTTTGAGACTTTTAATTAAGTCTGGGTAATTTGTTCTAGGCCAAAATACCGGTATCCGTATTACGACGAGAACGGACGAGGAAAGCTTCTCTACGGCTACGGAGGCCCGGAGCTGTACCAATACAAGTCCTATTCGCCCTTGGAAGGGATCCATTGACACCCAAACATACTCAAGTAGTTAATTGCATCATTTCGCCTCAGATTGCAAAGGGATTATTATATCTCGTTAGCCGGAGACTTTCTGCTGAGAGGGACAGCTAGAGGAAGGTATACGTCATTTCCCAGTCGCTCTCTAGCAGATGGTGTCCAGCGGAAGCATAGATTTACCAACACCTCAAGCACCTGACCGCTTAGTATGACTCGCGTTGTCGCGCGGGACTCCATATCAAGCGCGACTTCAAGTATGGAGTCGCGCGTGACAACGCAAGTCATGCTAACCGATCTGAAGTAAGAGCCCAGTCACGCTAAGTTTTCAAGCCATCAGCTGCGCCAACTATGGCACTTCAATACATTTTAGGTATATCACCGCCAAATGCCAAGTCGGTGAAAACTTAGCGTAGACTGACACTAAAACCCATGATCAAACATTTACTATTCTACATAATTTAAATTGTATAAATTTAAATAGGTACTTAAGTAGGTATGATATATCTTATGTATGTAGGTACGTAATGATTACGTGATTATGTATTGTATAAATGGCTACTAATAAATATAGATATAAGGAAACATGGTGTAGTTATTACCTCATTGTTAGCACTCCTTGACCGCAACCCACCGTCTACGTGTTGTCTTGGACTGAATAAAGGTATTAAAGTACAGTTGGCACGATATCCTGATTCATTTTGAAGACGAGACAGAAACAGGTCTTTCGGTAACGTGGTATTCTTTCATGTCTTTAAATATGTTGTATAAATGTATAGGTACAACATGTTTAAAGACATGAGGTAGGCCTCAGGGGCATATTTAACTATTTACCCTAGGGCAATCCGGACCATGACCCGGGGCGCCAATTTGCTTTTCTTCCTTGACTTCTGGGGCGGCGAAACTTATTGGCCCGGGGCGCCAAATTTCAAAATACGCCCCTGACCTACCTATAGCCAATACCCACAGCAAACATTAATTATTTTACTCTAAGTATATAGTACCTAAATACAGTCAGCTACAAATATCTTAGAGACGGCCTACGTGAACAAGTTTTTTTACGTGTTTCGGTGGCTGCCATTCCTCAACCCACCAACGGAGCGGCAGCTGACGTCCACGAGGGTTCATACATAGCCGTTAACCCCTATACGAGTTTTCGCCCGGGAGGCGATTGGTCATGGAAATCTGCTTCAGGCTCGCGGTCTAAAGTCTAAAGCTAGACTATATTAGATACATAGATACTAAACCAAACAAAAAGGTACTTAAATATGGCAAGACTATGGCTTTTGCGCAAAGTATTGTTTCACGTAAGTATCTATCATTATGTCTAGAGTTCTAGCTTTTTAAACACAACACAATACCTACACCTAAGTGCCCCTAGCGGTATTGTTAGGCCTGAAACAATGGAACTCTACTAACTCATGGATATTTGTAGGTAATAGTTTAAGTGGGTACTTCATTTTAGGCTAACCTTCACATTCGTAGAAAATAATTGAGAGATTTGAGACAGTTATGTAACAGTTAATTATTATAGTTTTTAATTTTAATAGAGTTCTACAAAGGCAAACAATTGATAGTAAAATTTCAATCAGAGGCCTTCGGCCTGTACGTTGAAACGCCTGTATTTTTTATACGAGCAATTTTTTTTATGGGTTATTAGTTCTTTTTAATAATAAACAGCTGAACAGACTTGCATATGTACAGATAGCTTTGGCCTTCACTTATCTGAAGGAAATACGGGACTAAGATCTCGCTAAAGTGACGCCATCTCAACCTATTAATAACCATGCCATGCCCTAGAAATATTTTAAATATACTTTGGCAAGCCATTTCTGTCAGTAGAAAAAGAAGGCAAATATAGGCTCAAAGATTTTTTCTCCCATATTATTATACCTACAGGGTGGCTAAAAAAAACTGCATTCCAGTTGCCAGGGAGGTTTTGGGATTATACTGAGCAACTATTACTATGGGACCAACCCCAGAATCGCGGATAAAAATTGGCTGTTTCATACATTTTGGCTGGTCCATTTTCTATGGGAGGGTAAATTTATTTTCGCGATTTCGGGTTTGGTCCCATAGTAAAAGTTGCTCTGTATAATCTCAAAATCTCCCTGGCTACCGGAATGCAGTTATTTTTTAGCCACCGTGTATAAGATTATTTCAATTTCATGCCTTTTTCTACTGACAAAGTGGGTTTGCCAGAGTATATTAATCTCTATTGGCAGGGAATTAGGAACAATCAAAAAATTTCGTTCAAAATAAACAAAGCCAACTGTACGTACACATCAGTTAGCCTTGGCATATGTTAGCGTTTAAATAAGTCTATTTACTGTCTTGCGGAATATCTCACTCGGAATCTAACATCGATGGGAACCAGTCACAAAAATGATAAAAACCTTAATATTTGTGTCAGCCCTAGTGGTGTGTGAGGGTCAGTTCTCTAGTTTTTGGGCGCCCCTGTTCGACCGGAGTATTTTGAACTACAGAGTGGATGCTAGTTTTGATCCTGACGCGGGGAGGAGAGACAGGGATGAGTATGTGAAGAATTATGGTGTGCGTGGTGAGAAGCTTATAGCGGATTTGGGGAACGGTAGAGGGCCTAGCAGTGGTAGTGATAGGGTAAGTCGTAGTAAATTAAGCTTTTGTTCATCGCTCACAAACGAACCAGGCTTGGGCTGGTAAATGATAAATAAAATGCCATTATAATTATAACCATTAGAATAACCACAAAAGTTGACTATGCTGGTTCATATTCAGCCTTGGTCACTTTTTCTTTAGGCCTAATATACACTTTAAGGTCTTTAAGTTTACCTTATGTAAATAGGGACACAGCTATACTACAGAGATGAATATCATCATCTCATTCTATCAAATAGCTTTGTCCATACTTACATAAAACTTACAAGTGTATTGTAAGATTTGTAAGACTAAGGCCAAGGTTAGAGAATCTTAAACTTACAATTAATAGAGGGTATTTTATGTTGTTCTCTCCTTATGTACGGGAGGTCATAAATAAATTAATTTTGCATTGTTTCAGGTATATGATGATGTGAAATTCTACTATACTTACGGAAGAAATGATCTAGACTATTAAATTATAGAAAAAAACACAATGTTTTTTATTGGACACCAAACATTATATCTGAACTAAAGTAAAAGGTGACCTTTTACTTGAGAATCAATGGAAAAGGTTGCATATTAGATGCACAGCAGCGTTGCATATTTGGAATAATTAGGGCTGTAAAGTTAACACATTCATTGCCAACCAGGCAAACAAGACATCCCCACCAGGCCACAACAATATCGTCATATAAAGCTGTAGTACCATGATCCCGACTATCGGGTTGTCCGGCCTGGGAACAAAATCATAAAATACCCGATAGTCAGGTTCTCGGCACTGAATGTGTTAAAGGCGTGCGTATGTAGTGATGAGGTTGTGAAATATTGACTTAAAATACTTATTTATAAATTAAAGTAATAAAATATATTTTTATAAGAAATATTTTATTGTATTCTTATACCCTAATTTAAACAAACCATGACTATATCCTTCGCTTCTGAGTGCTGATGTACAGAACATTGTTTCCTCGGATGAAGGCATCGCCATACTTGTTCTTTAGCTGACCGTTGACATACTCTTCTGTTTGTTCTAAGGCTATGTTCATGTAGCCGTCTAGGCAGGCTAGGACACCTGAAATTGTAGTAGTTCTGATTAAATCCTACTGTATTACTTCTAGAGCCTGTTCAGAAAGAGAAGAGTTGTGGAATGTATTGGGCCATACATTCCACAACTCTTCTCTTTCCGCACAAACTCTAGCTAAGACAAGTTTTGGAAATTCATTGACACCCAGCCAAACAAGACATCCGCGCCAGGCCACAATAATTTCGTCATACAAAGCTGTAGTACCACGATCCTGACTATCGGGTCGGCCGGCCTGGGAACGAAATCATAAAATACCTACCCGATAGTCAGGTTTTTGGCACTGAATGTGTTAAATGTTTTGGGTTATTTCTCATGAAATATAATTACCTACATGACGAGAGTAGTTTATTTTGATTATTAAATTATAACAACTGACCATAATTTCATATAACAGTGTTAAAATTGTCAATTAAAGGTAATTCATTGAAATAACATAACCTAAAATGTTTTGAATATTCTAGTCATCTGTTCTTTCTTTCATCTAAAAATCAGTAATTGGTGCTGTGCTACTACAATATTAATCTTAATAAGTATTCAGTTCATAAACGATATTAACACGACTAATTAAGTTTTTCTGAAGGGTTGAAGTTGTAATGAATGACCGGTTACGGAAGTGTAAAAATTGCATTTATATTGTAAATGAAAAATAAAATTTAACTAATAATATTGGCAGAACATTACTGTTTATTAATTTTCTAATTAATAACACGTTATTATTAAAATAATAAACGAATAACATTGTCTTACCTCGGTAATCAACACCGCTGTTCAGTTTAACGACCACAGGTCGCCCGTGGATTTGTTGGATGAAAGACGAGAGTGCTTCTTTACGACTCATATTTAATTGATTAAATTAATTTGTTTATGCCTTGTTTTGTTGGATTATTCGATCCTTACACAATTTTGCAGTATAATGCCGCGAATGTTTCTATGGAATCAACACTCACTTGACAGATGAAATGAAAATGACAGTTTCGTTTTATTTGCAAGCAAAATTATATTTGCCTCTTCTTTTCCTCTTGGTTTTACATTGCGGTAAAGATGAATAAATATTTATTATGAAATTTTTACGACTGTATCATTTCAATAGAACCACCGAACTTTTTTTTATGTAAGTCTCGTTGAAATATACTTGCATTCGCTATAAAACGCAATGCAAAAGCTAAACGCTTTTACTACCTATACTTTTTTTGCCCGACATGTTATTTTGGGCTAAGGGCTGATACGCTGATACAGACGGACTGCAATTTGTATGGGAACTGCACGCTGACGTTGCAGTCGGCCTCAAGGAAGCAATAATTAACAATAATTAAGGTGGAAATAATTATCATATAATAAAACCAATCTAGCTAAGAAAAAACTTTAATTATAATCTATGTCCTTTCTCTAGGCTCAAGTGACGTCCAAATGTATCCAGAGTAGTTGTTGACCTCATTGTCGGTCAGAGGATATGGGCTGTTACTAGCCTTATAGTAGTCTGAAGGAGCATGCATCACAAACTCCATTACATCTAGCTTCCTGGCCAGTTCTTCTTCTGGACCTAAAAAAATGTGTTGGTTATTCATTTAGGTATGTATTGCACGGTGGGGAGAAACTAGCCACACAAAAATATGTTGTGTACACATATGAAACTGCCGTTTAGAATTCTTAGCTCCATACTTTTTTACCTCTATTTAAAGTTTCTTTTATTAGCTTCACCTTAAAATGCAAGAGGGAGTACAGTACAGGACTTTATAAAGACTTTTAAGCTCAGTGTAGCAAATAGGACAGCAAGATGAAGTTAATTTTTATTTATTATTTAATGTAATACTTCTCATGTCTTACCAATAATGTAAGTAGCAGGGTCAAACCCACTCTCTGGAGGGGGACTGGCTTTAGTTGGCAACAGCCATGTGACAACAGCACTCTTCTCACAATACTGGTCAGTCATGAAGCCTCGGATCTGAGCGTAGTAAGTGCCTCGGTCAATGTCGATCATTGAGACTATGTCGCCCACTTGCATGTAGTTGCCCTGTAAAGAATTAAAGAGGTAATGTTGTGTTATGGTTAAGGAAATGTATTAGAATAGTGCAAACAATATGATACAATTCTTTTTAATACTAGTGATTTTGTTATTGAAAAAAGTTGAAAATGCTTTTTGTAAGCTCTAGTACAATGAAATTAAACTAGCGCTATTCGGACACATTTCGTGTTATAGTTCACCAAGGTTATGTAAACTAGTACTTGATAAAGCGAATATGTCAGACGAATAAGACAGAACCCCAATCAAATTTACCTTATAAAATACTGAATCACTGGTCACAACAGTTGCTGTGGCTGTCGGCGCCTTCAAAGGCTGTCTTTTGAAGATGCTTCTGCGGCCTCTTCCGCGAGGCGCCGTGGATTTAGGAGCCAGTGACGCGGGGGTCTTTGGCTTATATCGAGTCGCTCTTGTACTCTTCCTAGTACCTTTTCCAGTCGCTTTTGCGGGTGTAGTTTCACCCTCAGTCTTTTCATTTTTAGTTTCTGGTTCGTCTTTATCTTCGCGTTTAACTTCCACTTCAGTTTTGAACGTAAAAGGTGGGCTTCCTTCTTTTGTAGCAGTGTTTGAGAGGTGACATTCGTTGCAGATTTGACCGTTTTCTGCACTTCGCCAGAGGAGAGAATCGTTTGCGCCGCACTGAACACAAGTTGGTTTCGGCATGTTTATTAATTTTCCTTCAATAAATTGCCACTAGGAAGGATAAATAATATTTATTCATAGTGCGATACGGTACGTACGCGAAACAAGACGCCACAACAGTAGTTTTCCGTTTCACGCAGCTTGATTTCGATTTCACGCTGGAATAAACGCGCCCATTTTGTACAATATCTAAACTGCAAGCATGAAGATAAAACTATTAATTATGGTTAAAATGTAAGGTTAATATAAGGTAATGCTTTGAATTTGATATAATTAATTTAAGTTGTTAAGGTGTTATGTTTTGTGTTTGTTTTTATTTTAGCGTGGAATGAATCATGTTTTAACTGTCAGATTAGTCTTTAATACCGCCCTCTGTTATCGAGTAGCAAAAGTAAACTTATAGTGACATCTATTATTGAGAGTAGGAGCAGTATATACATTGCCAAAGTTACGAATAGATGTCGCTACTAGTAAATTAGTAATTTCACGTCAATTCCAACTATTCGTAGTCAAAAATAGTCATAAGGTTCGCTTATTTTGAACATTTCTTAAAAATACTATATAGACCATTGTATTAAATCAAGATTTTTTTGCACTGCACCTGTTTAAAATTATTATCATATTTCATAATTTGTGGTCCCCCTTTAGTTAATTTTAATCGTATGTAACCAAAACGCGACTGATCTATAAATCAAGCAGCAACAAATTGCTGTAAACGTTGGTAATTTAGAGCGTGTGAATTTGCATGAAACGCTCGTTGGCCGCTATCAAACGGCATGTTTGGTTGAAACAGGCTTTATAGCTGCCAAATTGTCAACATCGATTCATTTTGTAAGCTTACGGGCTTGCAATAAATTGTAGATAGCTAAACTAATAAAAGCGTTGTTCTTGAGGATCTTAAATAGCCCAGTAAACCCCAAAACTTGGCAGTGTTTGTCGTTCCATTTCGGATACAGGCTGCCCCAATGTCCCATTGGCTATGGATGTGTAGGAACTTCTAATTTCTACCTATCTATATTTTATTGGTTTTTTTTCAAGTTAATGTAATTTTAGAAACACATGCCATATTTAAGGATGGAGTCAAGAAAAACCATTAGAAAAAGATTGTTTTTAATTACCTACCACAACCTATCATATTAACTTTTTTACAAAGTTAATTACCTACGAGTTTTCGCATCGTTAACCATATAACGAAACTCAAACTAAGCCAATTAAAACTTTAAAAATCCATACAAATGTCATTTGTAAAGATCGAATACGCTTTGACGGGAACTTTTAACGAGTGAAATCCGCTGAGAGCTCACATTCAGCGGAAAGGATTCGATTTCTTCGACATTTAGTAACTTTAGTGAGAAAAGTTGAAGCTGCTTACGTATTTTTCAGCGTCGCTGAGCTTTTACTAGTTTTACTGTAAGCAAAATATTGCGAATTTAGGTAGGTATATTAGCTAGGTATAATGACGCGATATTAGGTAGGTACTGTTCTGTTATGTAAGTTCCGTTGACAGTTAGGTAGGTAGGTACATTGGTTTTTTTACGGCAATCAATAAGTACCTAATATTAATTTTCTGAACTTTTTTTAGGTATTTTTTTATAGGTATGGTAAAATGTAACTAAGTATTCGAATTATTTATGCACTAGGAATTATTTATCATCATCACTTTTCTGATCAAGACGTCCTAGCCTCGTAAGACCTAGGGCAATTTTGGCGCTTTTGAATTTGGAACTTTCTTTTATTTCTATAAGAGTTCAAAACTCGAATTTAATTTGTAGTTTGTACAATGTACAAGTAGGTACTCGGGGACTTACGAGGCTAGGACGTCCCGCTGGGCTCAGGCCTCCTCTCATTGTGCGGGATGGTAACATGGAACTAATGGACTATAGGCCCCTTGTAGGCACCTTTAGCTCACGTAAGGCCATTGTTATTACCAAACTATGGGTCAAATGGAATAACCTCCGGAATATATATTATTTAAAATAAAAATACATTTCAAATGTGTCAAACTTTTATTCAAAAAAATTGCAATGTTAAGTGAATAAGTTAGCTTAATCTACGTGGAATGTTTAAGACGAGTTAAGTACTTATTAAATTTAAGAAACACTTAAAAATACTATTTTAAAGCCGTTGAGTCTTACTTTAAATGCACGAAAAATGGATGAAAAGGTGTACATGTGGAGTTTATTTACATAATATATTACCTATTACAGCCAGCATCAGGAGTTGCTAGATGGGCGATGTATTCTAAACGATTTACACTCGCGTTTATTAGAGGTGCATCAACACCGCATTTAACTTTTGTGGAGCGACACTGTGTAACACGGCAGCGAATGGTTATATATGATCGCAGTTCACATGGTACCCTCTTAGCAACAAAGTTGTAATGAGTTATTGTTGGTGACTTAGCCCGCTTAGTTACTTCTGTTGCTGACTGTACTACAAAGTAGATTACCGTAAGTGGATTTGGACGGTTGTAAGAAAATACTCTTGTAGGTACTAGCTTCATAGGGTTCCAAACTAGTTTTTGACGCCGTGCCCAAGGAAGGACATAAGAAGTAGTATCCGACCGAAATTTCAGTTATGGCAGGTTCCTGCATAAAAATCATTTTTCGGCTTACGGTTTCTGGATCCGCACGTCGTTTCGTTTTGTTTTCGGATTTTCGGTAGTGTTCGACCGCAGTTTTGAGTTCGATATCGGCAGGTTTCGGCATCAAAAATATGTTTCGGCACAAGGTTTGGTTTCGATTCGACAGAAACTAGAGCAAAACTGAAGCTTCGGTTTCGGCAAAAAAACCAGTTTCGATCGGACACTAATACTTAAGTTACTACGTAATCCTTAGTCCTAAATAATTGTAATAGTTTACATTTCAGGCCCCACAAAAACGATTTACTCAGGTATTGTTTGCAACACAACTTTGGATGGTTTGAAACTAATTATGCTGACATTTGTTTGTCAAAAAAATACTCCGTTGACCTTAAAAAGCTATTGCAGTTACTGGCATAAATTCAAGTAGGTAGCGTAATCAGAATCAGAATCACCTATAAAAAAGAATACAAGAATTTTATTAGGAGTGCGTTCAAAACAAGAAAATACCTTTATGAATAGGAGGCATTAATACAGATCATTATTAAGAATATTCAAATAAGTATGATAACGTAGACATTACATTAATTAATGTATGTACAAATGCTTATTGAACACCGTAGCTAAAGCGCTTGTTTTTGAGGTTTTTCGTAAAATTGTGTTTAATCATCAGTGGGGTGAATTTCAGAATAGGGCAGAGTACCTAAACACAGATAAGTAATGATATTAATGATAGACAAATACGTGACAAAAAATAGTGGACAAAAGGCTCTGACATCAGAGAACTGATTTAGAATTTGAATTGTAAACAATCGCTTTAAAACCAGGTGGCCGGAATTAGCTGATTGATTAGATATACATATAAAACATCAAAACACATTCAGATATTGTACAATGAGATAATACTGCGACACCTACATAATCATTAGCAGTATAGTAGTCACGTTCATTTCTGTTATAAGTATTTTATTTTCAAACCTAGTCAGTCAAAAAGCATAATTTGAATCGAAGGCAGAACGGATGCTTGAAGTCTCAGTCCAAGTTTTGACGGTTCAAGCGGCCTAGCCAAGGTGACAATCGCTATCGCTTCGCCATCGAATTGATTTGTGGCTCTCTATCATTCTTCCATATTAGTGTGACAGTGACAGTTGCGTTTCGTTCGCTACGGAGCGTTAGCGATTGGCATGTTGTCTACGGGGCCAGCACGGGTTATTTACATGCGTCATAGCGTGGACGACGTATATATGTGGCTTGGCTACACACGACAACAGCAATGGAATCAACGGCAGTACGGTTGCCAGTCGTCTCAGTTGGTTGGACGGTTCAGCACTGGTTATTTACACACATGCGTCTCAGTACGGACGACGCAAGTCTCGCAGCTGACGCGACAGCACCAGTGGAAGCGACATCGGCACTGGGTCGCCTTCACCGCCCGTACGGTGTTGTAGCCCCGGCCGCAGCAGAGGGTCTCACAGCCGTCTTCACCTGCAAAAATTAAAGAAACCTTCACCTTATTCTTCCTTTCCTTATTCTTTAACTACTTTTAGAGTTTGTGGAACATGTCTTGAACTTTGTATGAATTAATAAGTTTTGCCAGTAAATTTTGAATTAGTTTTCTGCGTCCAATTAAGCAGACGCCATGTGTCTTGACATTAACTGATACAATATAAGATGACATAATCGAGGGGCCTTTGACTTCTAGACCATGGATAGACTTGTGTATTTTACCTCTAGAGGTTCTGTTGCATACTCTTCCGTGTGTGCCAAGGGACCCCGAGACTGCGTCAGGTTCGCAGTATGATGGAGATGGCTCCAGGTACACCAGCTCTGACTTCCGTGGCTGCCGGCCCACCGCCATCGTTTGCTTTGATCTGGACATTAAACATAAGAATTGAGCGTTTTCCAAAAAAAGTGTACATTTCATTCATGTCTTCAAAATATTGACTTCTTGGGCTCATTTTACTCAGAATCATTTGTACATTCACGCCTCATACATGGAAAAATGTGTCCAAAGATTTCCTTTCCAGATCGTCACATTCTTGTATGAATTTTTTTTATTTGTATGAACGTAACGCACTGGAAAAAAAATTCATACAAAATTTTTGGACACATTTTTTCATGTATGAGGCGTGAATGTCAAATGATTCTGAGTAAAATGAGCCCAAGAAGTCAATATTTTGAAGACATGAATGAAATTTACACTTTTTTTTTTGGAAAACGCTCAATTATTGAAAACTGTGGTGATCAAGTCAAAATCCTCTCATCTTCCAAATTTGCAAATCTTCGTTTAGCTAAGACATCGCATAAGTTAAAAATAAGTATGTAGGTACTATTACTTGAAGTACCTATGCTTAAGCGGTGCTGTTATATTAGTGACAACTGCCTCTCATGGTTTGCTTTTCTTTCTTTGAAGCACAATACTAACATCTTTGATAACATTTAAGAGAAGAATTAAAGAATAGCTGATATCGAAATGTTTTTACTCGACCAATGATTATTTTAGGTGTGAAATAATTTTATTATTAATTTATTTTTATTAAATTCATTGGATTATTGTACATTTAAATTAAAATACCTAATTGTAATAGCACTGTTTATTTCAATCGAATTAATTGTTTTGTTAGTATTAGTTATGTAATGTGTAAATGCCTGAAAAGGTAAAATTTTAGGTATATAAGTTATTAATGTACTTTGTGTGATGTACATACCTAGCTTTAATCTATTACACAATAAATATATAAATATATAAATACTGTAGATTTGACACATTCTTTCAAGATGCCTGCGTATGGTATAAAATGCGATTGCAGTAGCTGAGTTGCGACTAATTTAGTCCTTCTGTACTTCTCTCGGAGCGCGGCGGCGACTGCTTTGAGCTGGCAGGGCTCTGTATCAGTTTCTCATATCCCACGAGCCAGACACGGTGTCTTTGCAGACATGTCTCTGTAATATTGTAGATGTAATCTCTCAAGTCGGCTGGCAGTAGACGATCCGGGAGGCCTCGTACTACATGGAGGCGATCAGTTGAGAAGGAGGCTGGTTAACTGTACTCGGCTGGAAAGAGCTGGAAGTAGCCGCTCAAGATCGCGACCAATGGAGGATTCTTCTGCGAGCCCTATGTCCCTAATGAGGGACATCAATCATCATCATCTCATCAATCTCTCAAGTTACCTGCGTATGACCAAATGAGACTGCGGTGGCTGAGGTGCGACCAGCTTGGCCTTTCTGTACTTTTCTCGGAGAGCGGTGGCCACAGCCTGGTACTGGGGTAGGGCCCTCCAGCAGGTTCGCATGGCGCAGGATCCCGAAACGCCGTGACACTTGCACTCGCGGCGGACCAGGTCTTTCACCATCTAAGGAACAAAAAAAGCTTATAAAAAAAACGACGGGTTGCACTCCGGGAGTGCCGACAGAAGTGAAAACTCAATGACTAGTCCAAAATGTCTGCAGCACTATGTATAATTGACCCATCCTCCTTTCTATTGAAAAACTTTAGTTCCGAAATTGCTGGTCAGTGAGCTTGTTTAAAATTCGAAATTCAAATTTGTAGCATTAATTGTTTAAAATTCGAATAGAAATTGTAAAGTTACCTTGCAGACCTCGCATCTATATATATTTGGTCATGATATTTTGAGTTTTATTCACCAGTACTAGAGTTCACTTTTATTAGCGATTTCATCAAGTTGTAGCTTTATTGAATTATATTTGAGTGATATAAAGTTAGAATGTAACAGTGAGATCCTCGTATTTCAGCCCGTACAAGATGAGAACCTTTTTTATGTAATGTCATTGAGTTTTTTTTATTGATTTAAATGCCATCTAAATGAGTGGCCATCTAAATCTTACGGTCACGTGATCGCCTTACGCTGTCTCGAGTTTATCATTTTTTCCCCAACTCAAAAAGTGCCCAGCGCCGCTAAAGAAGTTTTCACTTCAAAACAAAAAACAATAGTGTTAGTGACAGTTTTTATGTTAAGAGCGCTCTTACAAGAAAAGTCGAAATAATGCAAAATTGATGATACTAGTCGACGAAATTCAGGACTTTGCGCTCATTATTAGAAACAATGAGTACTTGTTCCAGTAAAAGCGTCTTCTTATCTTTATAAATATCGTTGTAAATATTAGAAAAAGGACTTATTAAATTAGTAATGATTTTTTTTCTGATGGTCGTTTCCGAAAAACCCCGTGAAGCACTGAATGGCGAGCTCTTATTTGGAAATGTTGAGAATTTTACTCTGCTAAACCTGGCTATTTTGTATTACTAATACCCTGTACTTTAGGCATATCAAACTATATTTTTCCTACATACCTTTGAGAAAGAGAAAATCAAAGTAAAACGAACTCGATTTTCTCTCCGAAACAAGTGTCAATTCCTACGAAAATCTACTTAATATCGAAGTCATTTTCATACTCAAGCAATCTGCAACGTTTGCTTATACTGTTGGTATACATTAGTGTTTATGAAATTCTACTATAATTTTTTGGCAATTTTTTGAAAACTACTCTATATTACCGATGACGCGCGCTGCGCCAGCTCAGTGCCGCGGCAGAGCTTGTAGAGGCAGGACGTGTGTCGGTCGGCTCCGCACATTTTCAACGGCGACGACGAGGTTTTTTATCATTGTGTGCGGCGGGCGCCGTGTAAAACGCTATACTGTGTGCGTGTAAACCGCAACGAGAGACTTTGATCCTAGCACTGTTTTTATAGTATTATAATTTATAATGGTACAGTTTAATAAACTACCGGACAGGATTAAAAATATTTGAAACGACCTGACATTCTATATGTATTTATTTGACTCAAGATAGTACTCAGGGTCTGATGATGGAGCCGGAAGGTGGTCACCGGTACCAATCAACCATGCAACTAAACCACTTCGTGTTTAGGCTCGTTTTATTCATCTCAACAAGATCTTTGACACAAGATAGTACTCAGGGTCTGATGATGGAGCCGGAAGGTGGTCACCGGTACCAATCAACCATGCAACTAAACCACTTCGTGTTTGGGCTCGTTTGATTCGGCTCAACAAGATATTTGACTTAAGATAGTACTCAGGGTCTGATGATGGAGCCGGAAGGTGGTCACCAGTACCAATCAACAATGCAACTAAACCACTTCGTGTTTAGGCTCGTTTTATTCGTCTCAACAAGATCTTTGACTTAAGATAGTACTCAGGGTCTGATGATGGAGCCGGAAGGTGGTCACCGGTACCAATCAACCATGCAACTAAACCACTTCGTGTTTGGGCTCGTTTGATTCGTCTCAACAAGATCTTTGGCACAAGATAATACTCAGGGTCTGATGATGGAGCCGGAAGGTGGTCACCGGTACCAATCAACCATGCAACTAAACCACTTCGTGTTTAGGCTCGTTTGATTCGTCTCAACAAGATCTTTGACACAAGATAGTACTCAGGGTCTGATGATGGAGCCGGCAGGTGGTCACCGGTACCAATCAACCATGCCACTAAACCACTTCGTGTTTAGGCTCGTTTTATTCGTTTCTATAAGATCTTTGACACAAGATAGTACTCAGGGTCTGATGTTGGAGCCGGAAGGTGGTCACCGGTACCAATAAACCATGCAACTAAACCACTTCGTGTTTAGGCTCGTTTGATTCGTCTCAACAAGACCTTAGACACAAGATAGTACTCATGATCTGATGATGAAGCTGGAAGGTGGCCACGGGTACCAGTCTACCATGTAACTGAACCACTTCGTGTTTGGGCTCGTTTGATTTGTCGCAACAAGATCTTTGACACAAGGTAGTACTGAGGGTCTGATGATGGATCCGGAAGGTGGTGACCGGTACCAATCAACCATGCAACTAAACCACTTCGTGTTTGGCTTCGTTCGATTCGTTGCAACAAAATCTTTGACACAAGTTAGTACTCAGGGTCTGATGATGGAGCTGGACTGTGGCCACGGGTACCAGTCTACCATGTAACTGAACCACTTCGTGTTTGGGCTCGTTTGATTTGTCGCAACAAGATCTTTGACACAAGGTAGTACTGAGGGTCTGATGATGGATCCGGAAGGTGGTCACCGGTACCAATCAACCATGCAACTAAACCACTTCGTGTTTGGTTTCGTTCGATTTGTCGCAACAAGATCTTTGACACAAGTTAGTACTCAGGGTCTGATGATGGAGCTGGACTGTGGCCACGGGTAGCAGTCTACCATGTAACTGAACCACTTCGTGTTTGGGCTCGTTTGATTCCTCGCAATAAGATGTTTGAGACAAGATACTACTCAGGGTCTGATGATGGAGCTGATGATGATTGACAGGTACCCGTCGCCACCTTCGCGCTCCATCATCAGACCCTGAGTACTATCTTGTGTCAAAGATCTTGTTGAAACGAATAAAACGAGCCTAAACACGAAGTGGTTTAGTTGCATGGTTGATTGGTACCGGTGACCACCTTCCAGCTCCATCATCAGACTCTGAGTATCACCTAGTGTCAAAGATCTTGTTGAGACGAATCAAACGATCCTAAACACGATGTGGTTTAGTTGCATGGTTGATTAGTAATGGTACCTTCCAGCTCCATCATCAGACCCTGAGTACTGTCTTGTCTCAAAGATCTTGTTGAGACGAATCAAACGAGCCCAAACACGAAGTTGTTTAGTTACATGATAGACTGGTACCCGTGGCCACCTTCCAGCTCCATCATCAGATCCTGTGTATCTTCAGTGTCAAAGATCTTGTTGAGACGAATCAAACGAGCCTAATCATGTTACTACATGGTTGATTGGTATCCGTGACCACCTTAATCATCATCAGATCCTCAGTACCAGTTCGTTTTTAAACCCTCGTTGATACAAACTTTACAACCTATAGGTACCAAATGCAATGACGAAACATGTAAATAAGCGAGTAGGTACCTATAATTTCTTTCGAGTAATATACCTTCATAAGTACGAGTATGGGGCTATTCATAAATTACGTCGTTTCAAATGGGAGGAGTGGGGGGGGGTCTGGACATCGGATGATGGTAACATGACGTAGGAGGAAACAGATTCATCCGAAGCTTGATTTTTGGATGATTTGAGGGGTGGGGGGGGGGTCAAAAATCGTCAAAAATAGATGACGTAATTTATGAACAGCCCCTATGTACATTTGCACTGCATTTAGTATTTTCGTACTTACCAAATAACAGTTTTAGAACTTTAAAAGTTAAGTACAGTTAGTGTTGTTATGGTTGATTTCAATATGCTTCGCGAAGGATCAAGAATGTTTAATCCATCATTGTAGTGCGAGTGTGGTAGAAGGGATCGGCGTACTGAGCTCGCACGGCCTGCCGCAGCGCGTAAAATACCTAAACTCGCTCAACGCCGAAATGTAATAGCGCTCTTAAGGCTAATGTTAGTATACTATACCTACACAATTATTTACTGCCTAGCTAATTAACTACTACAATTTTATTTCTAATAAATAAATAAATAAGCAGATTTTTTCAAAATCCAGTTTAAAGAAAATCTGCCCACCTACCTATTCCTGCGCACATGAATCATGCAGCAGTTATTTATATACAGGCCATCAACCAGTGTTGGCCGAAAGTTAATCCAAATTGAAAATGCTGGCCATTAACCATTATAAATTGAACCGTAAACTGTAATCGTCCATTACGGTTTAAGGTTCAATTTATAATGGTTAATGGCCAACATTTTCAATTCGCATTAACTTTCGGCCAACACTGCCATCAACTCTCTCCACAATCATGGTCAGGATGCCGTTGGAGCTGGCCCGTACTCTGCGCACCAGGGATGTGACACGTTCTAAACGCTGGCTCGGTCATTTAGAGAGGGTGGGAGGGGTTCGAGCTGCGAGAAGAGTATATGGGGCAGCTGGGTGGAAAACATCAGTCCGGGTGTTCCAGATACCGTTGGAGTGACGAAGCCCTAAAAGATCTGTCTGCCCTCGGAGTACCCAACTGATGTGAAGTGGCACAGAATAGGGCACATTGGCGTTCTCTTGTGTCAGAGGCCAAGATCCTTTTTAGGTCACTGAGCCAGTGAAGTACATATAATGTAATTGCCAAATAAGTGACGGCAGTTTTCAGTGTTTCATAGTAATTGAAATAACAGTTCGAATAAATAAGCTGATTTGACTTGTCGTCTATCATCAATTCATCAGCATCATTACTTGTAGGTATATGCACTTTAATCTTCTTTGTTACGTGGACAAGAATATCCGATTGAATGCGGTGGAAAAAGGCAGTGCAAGAATATGAACTTTGGCCCATTAAGCAATGCTTTTAGTTAGGTATTGAAATGATTTTTACCTAAGTAACATAAGTATTCCGTGAATTAGCATAGTCAAGCTATCAACGTCTTGCGTTATTTCTTTACAAATATACATAGGAAATCTTAGGGTACTTCATAACATACAGTTAGAATCCGCATAAACATTTATACATGTAAATGTTTCTTCGCATTAGTAGAAACGGATACTAATATGGCTTAACTGGTTCTAATAGCTACTTAGCACTAGACCACCACGACTTTAAGCTCAAAAGACCTAAAACCACTATAATTTCCAAAGAATCTCCGAGTATATTTATTCCATTCGACTTTCAACTTTAACTCAATATTAATTAAGTGTGTAATGCGAAAATTTTGATTTCAGGAAGCTCATTTGTAATTAAGACTTTATTTTGAAGTAGTTAAAGTCGAGAATAAAATGAGATGAAAAGATACATCAAGAGTGATTTCCAAGAAATGATACTATACGTTTTGAATGCAGGCAGGTGATCGTCACTGATACTACACATTACACTCTGATTACCTACTTCGTTTTTAATGTCAAACTTTATACCAAGGAGTTAAGACTGGTTTTTGAGTAACAGGCATGCCATTTGTCTAGAGGGTGCAAATAGACATTCAAAATACAGGGACAAGCATTTCAGAACAAAATTTGCCGTCAAACTTAAGTTTTTCAGGATGATCTAAGGCATACCTACCTATACGATTGATATATGAACCTAGTACCTACTCTTATCAAAATAAAAACATTCGGGGCGTAAACCTGGTTTGGACTTGTAATGATACCTATTTTATAACATTTCAACCGGTCACTTTGCTTCAACTTAACCTTACAATGTTATGCATTATCATTTATCAGAGCATCTTTTGTGATCGAGCGGATTTCATAAGTGTTGCGATGGCACGAACTCATCAAATTAGGATAGCCAGAGATTCAACTACTATTATGTCTTCTGGCGTACACCGTAGGCCGTCATGTGAAGTAACCAGAAGCCAACCGATTGAATAAGCGCCACTTGCACCATCCCACTAACCCGGGGTTAACCGGTTAAACCGCTAACCCAGTGTCAAATTGTACTGGTAACCATAGTAACTCCAGGTTTAACCGGTTAACCCCGGGTTAGTGGGATAATGCAAGTGGCGCTAATCGATTGATTGATTGACTTGACGAGGATGTATATACCTATACCATGCCCATAAGACAGATGTCGTTCATGTCGTTGGCAAGTGCAGAAAGCCGGCAAATAGTCGATTGATTGAAACGGTCGTGCAACACAGTAATCGTACCTAATGTCGCCTCCGACATTTCTCGAGCGCCTTGGGGTCCAATTACGGTATTGTGCGAAACGACCGGTTGCTGGCAATTACGCCGTGAGCGTTCGTGATTCGGTGTTTTTGAGCCGTGTGAGTGGGGTTCCGTGGGTAAGGGTCCAACATTTTTTTTCCTTATAGGAGAAATAGTTCATACCCAAGAGTCGATAAGTATTAAGTATGCACTTCTAAACTGGCTGAAAAGCTGGCGTTGGGAAAGAAAAAAATAGAACACACACTTGTGTATTACTTATAAGAAATATTCATTTTGCCCTGCCATGCCCAGACTGACTTTTTCATTTCAGTGTGTACCTACCAATATAAGGTGGTGAGAAAGTCAGTGAGCGAAACTAAGTATTCCTTATAGATGACATTTGATCATGGAAAATATAATCGCGATGTGTGTTAAAAAAAGCAAATATTTTTTATGAGCGGTACGTTTTTCAATGCTGTTTTCTATTTTTCTTTCAGTGGTTCAAATCTGAAGGCATAAAATAATAAGTACGTATTTTCTAATCCCCATAAAATCAATATATTTAAATCAAAATTTTACTTTATTAACAATTCAAAAAGCTAGTAATATAACAATTTAGAAAACTAGAGTTAGACCAAGAAAAGACTGCAACGATTTTGATAGCACACGCAGTCCAAGTGTTATTTAAACGTCAAACTTCTATGAAATTATGACGTAAATAACAGTATTAAATAACACTTGCACTGCGTATGCTACCAAAATCGCTGCAGACTTTTCTTGGTTTAACTTCTAGATACTACTCAAGCTAAGTAATATTTGACATTGGGCAACACCACTATATTACTCGTAACCGTCACATTGTCATAGAACGGACTTATGGAACGACTAATGTTAAACCATTTTGTAATTTCTGCGGAACCTTCTACAATAACATGCAGTTAAACAGTCATAACAACGTATAATTCGAAACAAGTGAGGTGGTACTTAAAAGAGATATTAACGCTCATCCAGAACTAGTTTTAACCATATCGACACATTAACGTTTTGTTTTTAACCGCCGTTTTGAGCGGCCGCCATTTTGCTTTCAAGTTTTTTAATCGACCGCCGGCATGCGATGGCGTGTATTATGCCTTAAAACAATAATCAATAATGTCTCTGTAATGTTTGTAACAACATGCAGGTATTTGTATTGTGATAATTTAATTAACAATTTAAGAATTTAAGGTAAAATTCCATCCGCACGTGCACGTAATTCAATTTAGTTCCATGTATACCGCTGTAAGGAAGGAATAAAGAAAAAAAAAAACGGTCACCCATCCAAATACTGACCACTCCCGACGTTGCTTAACTTTGGTCAAAAATCACGTTTGTTGTATGGGAGCCCCATTTAAATCTTTATTTTATTCTGTTTTTAGTATTTGTTGTTATAGCGGCAACAGAAATACATCATCTGTGAAAATTTCAACTGTCTAGCTATCACGGTTCGTGAGATACAGCCTGGTGACAGACGGACGGACGGACGGACGGACGGACGGACGGACGGACGGACGGACGGACAGCGAAGTCTTAGTAATAGGGTCCCGTTTTACCCTTTGGGTACGGAACCCTAAAAACAGATAACTATGTAAGTTTAAATAAAGCAAAGCTGTTTTTTTTGCATTGAATTTTCAGAATTTTTTTTTCATACATTCGGTGCGTCCGGCGCGCATCGTCCAGCTCTCTTACGGCTCGGAATGTTAACCTCGCTCACCTTCCTGCCGACGTGGTTGTTGTGTGGATCTTGCGGCCGCGCGCGTCTTCCCCCAACTCTCTTGCGTCTCCCTCACACTAATCGCTGTCTTGTTAGAGTGGAGAATAGGGTATCCTGTCTGTTACAGAAGGTGTATACCTCGCTCACCTTCCTGCCGACGCGGTTGTTGTGCAGGTTCATGCGGCCCCGCGCATCTGCATCCAACTCTCTTGCGTCGAGAAATCTACGCGCAAATCTCGCTCCGTACGCGGCTTCTCCGCAGCCACCCCATTGGAACTGCTCTGTCGACGGCCGCCTCCTGCTGAAAGAAGTACTTGGTTAGTTTAGATGCTAGCTGCAAACTATCTTTTTAACATTAAGTTTCTAAATATAAAATATTACTCTGCATTTATTCGCGTCGGTGATAATATGCTGTTGCCATTTAACACGTAAGCGACTTTCCTCACCACCGAATTAAAACAACACATACTCTTCTTTTACTCGCATCGATGTATATATTTCTTACCTGCCGAAAGCACAGCCGTAAGTAGGCAGATTGCCCGGTGCACGTTCGCTGTCTTCATCGCTGTGTTAAAAAACACTTCCTATACTCCTTTTACTCGCATCAGGGTGTAACATGAACTAGCAACTGTCATATCATCTTCCTCACCTGATGCAGATAAGCAGACAAGACTACACGCATCACTCAAAGCGTTCATGAGACTAGCCAATATGATACGATGATGTACCATCACGCTCCGCGATTGTTATGCCATTTAGGGTTCTAGCTAAATTGGACATTCCACAGCGTAAGTATGGTACGACCAATTTAGCTAGGACCCTAAATGGCATAACTACTCATCATATCTACTGACTTTAGCTACGAGTACGAGAATACAGCTTTGGTCCTTACCTGTTAGCAGCACAGCCGCATGCAGGCAGGTCGCCGCGCGCGCACGCAGCGCTCAGCGCATGCGTAACGCCCGCCGATGTTATGGCGTACGTGAAGGCGGCCTCCTTAGTAGCTGTGCAAAACATAGTGATTACTGATTAGAAACATTAAGGGGTGCTGCCACTGGTAAAGGAAATGCATCTACACAGAAGTAGCTGAGTATGCTTGCTAAGCGGTCCGCCTATTAGCATTTTTAGGCATCCATCTGATATTATGTGGGTGACTATGTAAAATAACTCTATGTAAAAATTGTGAATCGCTTTGCTAAATGTTTATTCTAGCGAAATATGTTTTACGCCCTCCGTATGACCATAGAAAAATAAAGTAAGAATAGAGTGCTCCCTGCATACATCAGTTTTGGTACCAAAACGACTATTATTTTCACAGTCGACATCTAGCATCGAGGAGTGGAATTATCAGTACCGCTACTCGATACTAGAATTCTCTAGTGTCGCGACTCACGAAAATTGTATTGTACAACAATTTACAACTAATATTAAAAGCAGAAGTCGTTGAAAATAGAGTTCCGTTTAATCCGGTTATAATATTAGCTGAAAATTGTTGAGCATTAGACTTTTCAGTCGGTGCTACATCTATAGTCAAGTAGCAGTACTGATAACTCCGATACTCGATGCTAGATGTCGACTACGAAAATAATAGTCTTTTTGGTACTCAAACTGAAGTATGGAGTGAGCACTCTATAAGTCTATATGACTAACAGCAAAAAGAATAGATCTAACAGTTATCACTTGATAACTTTATTTATAAAATGTAACAGTCAACATCATTATTAGCAGATAAGTGTAAAAAGCATCTACCATTCTCTAATAACTTTACAAAAAGAAGTGTGTCTATATGTATAAGTGGTATAACAATTAGAGTTTACCGGAGCTTTTGCCCACAAACGGTAAATACAATATGTCTCTATTTATAAAACAGGGAATTGATGCTGACTAGACACTGTTGCAATTTATAGGTATGTATATGGGCATATATTAAGTACAAGGATCCTTTACGACTGCCTTACTTAAATATAACATAATTAATACCTACTTAAGTAGTTATTAAGTTCCCACACATTTTAAGCTTCACGTACTTAGATGTGATAAAATTAAATTTACTACTACGGTAAGTTTTAACATCTCAAAAATAGAATAGAAACGTTAATTGAATAATGCAATTAAACGGTCGAATGCGATTCCAAGTACTAACACTTAAGTCTGTAGATTATAGGCGCAAATATTTGTTTTATAATGCTTATCCGCGCGATGGCATAATTTCACAATAATATTTACATTCGGGCCCGCAGCTGACAGCTGATTGAAATGTAGCCTCTGACTGAATAACATTAGAGGTAAGAGCGCTTTCAGACTATCTTGTCTGAACGTAATCGCTTAGTGTACGTTGACGTGCCACTGCAAGCGAGCTTAAAAAAAACATTTATTTCAGGTCTTAATAAACTCATAATACATTTACAAAAAATAAAATTACATTAAATACCGTTTAAACCGTTACCACCGTTTAAAGTTACCGTTGTATCGTTTTAAGTTAGAACCGTTATGAGGAAACTTCAGCTTTCTTTAGAATTATTTTTTGTTACGATGGGAATTAAGAGGATAGGATGGAAATGACAGGTGTAATTTAAACATATTCCTATAAAATCTCAAGCCATTACAGCGTACCTAATCTTTTAACTAATGCTGCAAAAGCACTTATCGGGTTCTAGACCCGATGGAATCGGAATCTACGGACGTCTCGCCACTGACAAGTCACAACGTAATTGATAAACATATAGGTATATAATTTTTCAGTCAACTTCAAGAGACTTTTTACGTTCGCGGTTTTGATTGGATGTAGATTTCTAAACGCTCTCTTCCGCTAATAAGGACTCAACTGCCTCGACAATTAGTCTATAAAACTAATACTATTCGCTGAAGAAACGCGATCAAAAAATACGCCAGTGTGTTTAGTTAGACTTAGAGTAGGGTAGGTCCTAGGATACGCCATTTCACGCAACCGAAGATCTGGAGGTCCCCATGCATCAATTAGTTCACAGAGATATAGAATTCAACTAACTCGTTAAAATCGCTGAAGAAGAGGTGCAGGGGGATTATTTCCACTGCGGGGTAATTTCAACTAATCTAAATATCTTCCATGTTTTACATTATTAGCTAGAGTGCCATATACGAGTATGTCCAGATAGCGAAAACGATGTGTTGTGTGTGACTCTAGTTAATAATGTAAAACATGGAAGATATTACGATTAGTTGAAATTATTCCGCAGTCGAAATTGCCCCCCCCCTGCACCTTATGTATATCCCCTAACGCTATCTCTCGATATCAAGTAAAAGCACCGGACAGCCTAATACGTTAATTAGTGCACTACAATTGACGTCATTGAAATCGCAGAACCGCAGGGAATTTTCCAGACAAGCCTGTGTGTAAGGGCCCTAACGCTATCTCCCGCTGACAAGTAGAAGTCCTGGACACTTGGACAGGCTAATGCGTCAATTAGTCCATTCAGATAGACCCGCTTATTCCCTACTTTGATGTAAAAGGTTTTGAGTAATCGATGATTTGCAATGGTAAGAATGGACATGAATAATAATCTTGCGAGAGGTGATACTTAGGCATTTGATGTAGGTATAAATGTATTGGGTACTCAGTTATATTAAAATAAAACAAGCAAATGGATCCAACAGGTATTGCTGCCACATTCTTTAAAATAGAGCTGGTGAAACACAGCTGTTGACCGTTTTCTGATTTATGAACCGATTAATTTGGGCAATGCCTAAATATCCGCAGCGTATAGGTATAGGTATGTGTCTTTGGTATAGCAAACTCAAGGAGAGGTGTAGTTAGATTTGTCATGGTGTCTGAATAGGATGAGCTGAAATAGTATCTAATAAGACCACGCGAAAATGTTAGTACCTACCTAATATTCGCTTATGTAGGTATATCATTTTCAAAGGAGATATGACTACATGAAAATCTATTAGAGTGTGACAGATACTTACTAACTGACTGTGCCGTGATTTCTACATAAGTATTACTCAGAATATATTGTATTAATCAAATTAGAACAAATCAAATAAATTGGAAATGACGAGTTTCAAAAGATAACAACATTTAAACATTAAGAAATTTTTTTTTGGAAGTCTGTTTATTAGCAATAAGTTTTATCGGAACTTGTAAATACTTAATAAACCAAAATAAAGAAGTAAAACAAACTAAAATTTACTAAAGAAGCCTTGCTTTATATCATAAACTTCCACATACAAAAAAAAAGAAAACCTCAAATTAACACGCTCCTACATTTATGACCGTATCAGACCGCACCCGTCATATAAATGTAAACAAACGAGCAACGTAAACAAACTGCCAATTAACGCCTGCCGCTATAAATAATAAATAAATAAAAACTTAATTGACACTCCACGGGTCTTGGAAGTGCACAATACGCTCATACAAACAAACTTACGGAATCTTGCACATACCATACCTATAGGCTATAGGCCAATCCGAGTTTTAGTCATTCGATCTGTTTCCGATATGATACTGATCTGCCAGTGTCAATAGTGACGTTTTTGGTTGAAGAAATGTCAAGGTGGTTGAAGAAATGACACTGACTGATCAATGATATTTATCGAATAACTAAAACTCGAATAGGCCTGCCAGTCGCTTTGATTTTGGTAACTGTAGTTGCTTTACGTCACACTTATTTTGAAGCATTTATATGCATTTGAAGTAATAGCACAGAATAATTAATAGTACTACCGTACAGAAAGGAAACTTCCTACAAAAACGAAGTTTGACAGCGGTTCAGGGTCGAATCATGCTGTCCCTTTCTAATATATGGCACTATCCCTTTCGGCTATTTAGGGTTGTCAAAAATCAAGTGATTATCTTATCTGTGGTCGTGCACGCAAAAGGAAGTCAAGTGGTGCCAACCCTAATAATTGCTCGGAGCAATGCTGAGCCGAGCGGAGCCGAGTTTGACCGAAGTCAGGAGTTTCGCACCCCTGGTAATAGTTCAAGCAATGGAATCGGTTTGGAATGAGAATTTGATGTATTGGAATTAGATTGGAGAAGTTCTGGTTAATTTTATTATAATCTCGTTCTAATAAGGAATAAGATTAAAATGTTCAAAATATTTTCAATAATGTTAATATCCAAAGAGGAAAATGGGAACTCCGTTTGTATGGACAAGCGGCCGTCCTCTTTCCCCTTAACGAATTAAGGCTTTTTAGCGACGTATTTTTAGACTTGTAAAACTTTAACTTTAACTTGCTTTAACTTTAACCAGGGTCCTTTAGACAGACATCGTCGTATTGACGCGGCCCGTCAATTAGTCCCGGCGTATAAATCACGGCGTGGGAGTGAGACAGCTGTCGTTTATTTGCCTGGTACTGAGCTTTTTATCCGGCCACGGCTGTTATGCCGGCTGCCATACACAGGTAACGAGTAAACTAGTGGCTCTGTGAGCTGTAGACCTCGCGAGCAGAGCTTAAAACTGAATAAATGTATGGTTCCGTTGTTTAGTAGAATTTAGAGAATCTAATTTGACCATAAAAACTTATCTATCAATTGCTTACAAAATTCGGGAATTGGTTTAGATATGCGACCTGTAGAGTAGAACATATGGACATACGAAACAATTTTTGGCTAACAGGCCAATTCAAACTTACACTGATATCAGAAAGACATCTAACTGATGTCATTTAGTTATCGTGCATTTCACTCGTTCTTGTCCGTACATGTATTGGCGCAAGCGAGACGCACGATGACTACTAAATAACATGATAAAAATATCATCCCGATTTCAGTGTACGGTCGATGCCCCTTAAGTATCCACGTCGCCATACCAATTGTATAGAAAAGTGGATAGAGTTAGACCAAGAAAAGTCTGCAGAGATTTTGACAGCACACGCAGTGCCAATGTTATTTGTGCCAGTGTCAAAATCTCTGCAGACTTTTCTTGGTCTAACTCTACTTATGTTAGGAAACCAACATTACCTTTGAATTAGCCTGTAAACTGCAACTAAGAAGCTTCGTGCGCGAGTGTGGCCCATAATTTCCGAAATCATTTTTTCTTCAAGGCAATTACTCCGTTCTCATATTTTGCGTTGCCCATAATTTCCCGAAATCATTCATTCTGGGTAGCAATTACTCCGTTCCCATATTTTCCCAATGGTTTTTTTCCGCAATGGCCTATTTTTAATATTTTTAAATTAATCTTTTCCTTATAATTTTCGTTCTTTTAAATATCTAGGATAATATTTTCTTGTTACTGTATGTTAATAGTGTAGTAATTATATTTGTTACTTGTAGGTATTTCACATACAACAAATATTAAAAACACTAAACATAAAACATAATCTAAAAAAATACAAGTAAAAAACCAAACGCTGTCAGCCAATAACTCTAACCTACCTATCTCTGGGAGCAGATTCGTTTTTAGGGTCATCAAAAAAAAAATAACCCTAACCTACCTATCTCTGGGAGCAGTTTCGTTTTTAGGGTCATCAAAAAAAATAACCCTAACCTACCTATCTCTGGGAGCAGTTTCGTTTTTAGGGTCATCAAAAAAATAACCCTAACCTACCTATCTCTGGGAGCAGTTTCGTTTTTAGGGTCATCAAAAAAAACCCTAACCTACCTATTTGAAAAAAACCTGGTTATTTTTACCACTAGCATTAAAAAAAGAGAAAATATGGAGATAGAGAATATTTAGTTAGTGAAAAAAAAACCTACCGGTTATTTTAACTACTGGGATTAAAAATAAAAGGGAATAAATTGAGAAAGGGAAAATTTAGTTTATGAAAAACTGTCCACGAAATATAAAATAAAGCGAAGAAATTCCACTGGGAAAAAATGAGAACGGAGTAATTGCCTCGAAGAAAAAATGATTTGCGGAAATTATGGGCCATTTTAGCGAGGCGATCCAAATTAAAAGGCTCTAGGATAATGATAATGACTTTGAGCCCGGGAAAGCGCAACGTACAAGCAACCTACAGCTAGTTCCCTGAGCCCAAGGTCGACCACTACCCTAGGCAATGTTAACCCCTGCGATTTATGGATGGTGACCGCCCATGCTAGAACGTAAGTGGAAATTGACTCCTGGAACAGCCATGCCCTTGAACTTAAACCGCAAAAAAAATGTTCAAACAAAAACTCAAACTAATACGCTTACCTCGCGCTTCGCGCTCGCTTGATCAATCAGCAATACGATGATTAAGTGCAAAAAATAAATAAAAAAAGTTGCATTTACTGGGGATCGAACCGGGTACCTATCCCATATCCTTGCTTGTAAGCGTCTTTTCAACTGCGCTATGATAGCATTTACATGAGCTGACGAAATTTGGATACTTATTCTCGAGTAAGAATTTAAATATCTAATCTAAAGAGAATAGAGTGTATAGGGCACGTGCGTGAACTATAGGGGGCAGCATAGGAGCCGTCAGATTTTTGGTGTGAGGCGTAAATGTGACGTTTATGCTTCCGATGTAGCCCACAAGATGACAGAACCAGGCGTGTCTCACTCCGCGATTTCGTCGCTTTGCTACAGGTAGCTAAAAGTACATCCGTTCGGCCCCAATTATGGGGTTTGCCATAAGCCGCGCGTGGCGCTGTCGCCACCTAGCGGCCATATCTGTGCTGATCGTAACAGACGCGTTTTGTTAGAGAGTGAGTCTTCTGTACTTAGTACTATTATTTATTCTGTGACAGAATATGCATAAGGAAACGTACCTACAAGAACGGTAGATGGTAGAACTTGTTTTGGCAATGTACATGTTTCCGATTCAGGCCACAAGATGGCAGACCCACCAACGCGGACGGTCCCTTTATGTAGTAGAGGGTTATTTTAAGTGACATTGTATATTGTGAGATAAATAAATCATATCATATCATATCATATTGTCATACTAAATTTTGTAGTCACAGTAAATTTACTGCCATCTTTCGATACAGGATTAAAATGAAAATGAAAAAAAAAAACAATAAATGTATATATGTATGGCTAAAAGGTTTTTTTTATTTTTTGAACGCCATATGATTTTGTCCCATGTTCTTTTACTGATATGAGTAAAAATTGTTAAATATAAAATGGTCTCGCCATCTAAACGAGCATAGGCCAAAGGTATGGCGCCGTATATTCAAGAATCAAATTTTCTTTAAAGCGCAAAAAGCCATCATCTCTTGCAAAAAATAAACGAATACGCCCGCGCTTGATAAATAAAAAATACGATTTTTTTAATTTTTTCAAATTTAGAAAACAACAATTCATACGAAATTTATGTATAAAAAAATACAAAAAGTTATGAAGCAGCATACAATTACTGGGGATGGAACCAGGGACCTCCCTATGCAAACAAAAAAGCGAACGTTTGCTAAATGCGCCATGATAGTTCTTACTAAAGCTGACGAAATTTAGCTACTCATTCTCAAGTAAAAACTAAATATCTAAATACCGCCGAAACCAGCGATACAAATTTCCTGAATTTTTGGCCATTTAATCTATAAACATATATCAAAAAGAAAAAACTCTTATGATATCGATACGACTATTTGTTTAGGCGACAGGTATCACGACCCCGCCACTTTTTAAATTTCCAAAAACCGGATTGACAAAAAAAAATTATTTAGTCATAGAATCTGGTTACAAAATTTCATGAGAATCGGTTAAGAATTGCGACCTGTAGAGGAGAACATCCGGACATACGAAAGCAAAATGCCAGAGTCAAAACGTAGACCTTCGCTTCGCTTCGGTCAATAACATGGTGCTAAGAGCTTTAAATATAGTAAATTAAAAAAAAAAACAATACGAAATTTATGTGTAAAAAAATACAAAAAGATATAATATCCCATCCCATACAATTACTGGGGATCGAACCCAGACCCTCTGTGTGCAAACAGAAAAAGCGGACGTTTACAAACTGAGCCAAATAGTTCTTAGATGGGTTGACGAAATTTAGCTACTCCTTCTCAAATTAAAATTAGTTAAAATTAAATATCTCAATACCTCCGAAACCAGCGAAATAAATTTTCTGAATTTTTGGCCATTTAATCTATAAACATATCTCAAAAAGAAAACACTCGTATGGTACCGATACCACTATTTGTTTAGGCGCGAGCTATCACGACTCCGCCATTTTTTAAAATTTCCAAAAACCGGATTGACAAAAAAATTTTATTTAGTCATAGAATCTGGTCACAAAATTTCATGAGAATCGGTTAAGAATTGCGACCTGTAGAGGAGAACATCCGGACATACGAAAGCAAAATGCCCGAGTCAAAACGTAGACCTTCGCTTCGCTTCGGTCAATTAAAAAAAAAATATACGTATGTGTATGAAAAAAAAGTATTACAGCCATCGGATACCTACTATTACTGCGACACTTAGACGTTAAGGATGATTCACGCTAGACCGGGCCGGGCCCGGGCCGAGGCGTCCGACATGTAATTTTCTATGACGTCTGATCGGTGATCCGTGATCACGTGGTGCTTTACATAGAAAACGAAGCTCCGGAAGGTCCGGAAGGTCCGGTCCTCCGATCCTTTAAAACCCTTTCATTTGGACTATCAAAAGAATGGTAATAGTTATTTGTACAACAAGAGATCAAAGTTTGATATTTCTTCGAGTGCTTATTTTGAGTCCCGTGCAAGCGAAAGATTCTATAATAATTTAGAATTTTGAGCGTAGTAAGGGATTCAAAAGCGCACGAGATGTAAATAACTTTGATCTCGTGTAGTACACAAAATTTTTCACCCTAAGCAGTGAGAACATACCTAGAGGCACAGAGATAATAGAACCCAAGTATATCGAACTTGTATTAGACCCCGCATGTTGAAATGACTATAAAGGTCACTTGAATGTCATTTTGTCTCACTCAGTGAGCAAAATCGCATTTTGCTCACTGAGTGAGACACAATTAGTGAGCAAAATGCGATTTTGCTCACTGAGTGAGACAAAATGACTCAGTGAGCAAAATCGCATTTTGCTCACTGTTTTTAAGAAGCAAAGTACCCTTGTTCGAGCTGCTGAGGTGAAAAATTAATTTCATGATTGCGTATATGAAACTATCCTAAATGTTACATATTCTAATACTTACCTTTAAACGAGCAATTCTTGCTTATTTATATATGTATGTATATATTTCGGGGATCTCGGAAACGGCTCTAACGATTTCGAAATTTGCTACCTAGGTATATGGGGGTTTTCGGGGTCGATAAATCGATCTAGCTAGGTCTTATCTAGGTTGAGGGCAGAAGAGACAGAGGCAGAATAACCACACGTTGGTTTGATGCCATTGAGGAAGTCACACGTGTCAGGTTCCAGGGCTCTATGCGGAAGGCAGAAGATCGGCCAGGTTGGAGAGCAATCCAAGTTAAAGCGACTTATGGCGGTCACGACCCTCAGTCATGAGGTTTCGACGAAGAAGAAGAAGAGGTCTTATCTCTGGGAAAACGCGCATTTTTGAGTTTTTATATGTTTTCCGAGCAAAGCTTGGTCTCCCAGATATTGAGCTTTAATACTCGTTCCTCCCTACCTTTAACTTGAATCCTTATCACGCTGAAACTTGTATTTGTATGAGACACTGATTTTAAACAAACTAGTCTTAATAAATAAATAGTAAATTATCGATCGGGTCCGAAAGAATTATGTTTCTGGAAACGAGATTATCACTACCTGTTATTGACACAAATAGACCTATCTCCCACCAAACTTATTCGACAGTCAACTTTATGAAATAGAAAATAAGGTTTGAAATCTGTTCAGCATCTAGCGGAGGTTATGACATAATTTTGTATGTTAAGCAAAAATAGAGCTTAAGATTTATCTGTTAAAGATTATGTAGAATTTAATTACGAGATTGCCTGAACAGGATGGAAGTTATGGAAACTATGGCGGCTAGAAGTACAGTTAAGAAATAATATATACTAATTCTTTCTTCTAAATGAAACCTGAATCCCGATAAATGTCAGTGCTTGGTCTCTATACGTGTAACAGGAAAAGCGCAAAAATAATATTAAACGACAGTAAAGTCAATGTAATTTTATTTTAGGCTATGTTAATATAATTATATTTTTTATTTATCTTTCATCTTAGGCTAGGTTTTCATAATATGGATATAAACGTAAAATACAATAATAATACAAAATACACATATTATAAAAAACCTAATCTAGGGTGCCACCAGCAGAGGTTCAAGGCCCAAGCTGCCGGTGGTCAGGGCCACAGAGTGACGAACCGACGTACTATACGCGCCGTGTCCAAAATTACCGCCTATTCTGCATCTGACCCTTGATCCAACCACCCAGCGAGAATCTCTCTAGGTGTTGGTCGAGACTCTTCGCTATGAGACCGTTCGCTGACACGACTATCGGAACAATGATCGTTGATTCATCATCCCACATGGCTGTAATCTCGTGAGCCAAGTCTAGGTAGGTACTTGCTGGATTTGTCCTTCTCGGCTTTCACGAGATTCTTAATCGTAATTTTGTCGACATCGACTCATTTCACTTTTGTCCTCGCAGTTTTTAAACGTCAAACCAAATTGCATCAGTCGAACCGGGGTAAGTACAGTCGAGGACATAAATATGTATACATTTTTTCACCTTATTTCAATGGGTTAAGGTGAAGAAATGTATACATATTTATGTCCTCGACTGTACGTACAGCAATAAAAACATTTCAATTAAATATTAATATGATAATATCTAATTGTTAATTATTAAAGCTGTCAAATGAAAATGTAGAGATCAGTGTAAACATGATGACAGTGTCGTAATAAACTTTAGTTAGATATTATCTTACTAAACTATTTGAATTATGTCTGATCGCGCATTCATTATTTGGTACAAGTTAAACCTTGCGGCGATTTACTGAAAAAAGTTATTTATTTTATTTAACATTAAAATTGGTGAAGCCATCCTATTATATCCTTATTAAATCAATTACAAATGGAAAATTTCTAAATTAATTTTGAACTTTTATCAAATAAGAAAGAAAATGCTAACAATTATAAAACAAATCAACAGCTTCTATCTCATACGTCTGTTAGCAATAGATTTCCTAGTTAAACATAGGTAGGTATACTTAAGTACATACACAGTACAGAAACATTATAATATTTAGATATATAAGTAGGTACATAACATAGCGAGAACAGCGGTTACAACTTCTACGACTGATCGCTCTGTCAAGACTATGACTGGCTGAAAAGACGATTTGAAAAAGCCTTATAGCCCTTATACATATAATATAGACACTATTATTTATATGTATGTATAATGTCAGTAGTTATCTCTGCAGCTTAGACAGTGCCGTCTTGTTGAATGAGTGTGTGTATCCGCAGTGTGATCGTAGATCGTAGCGTAGTATAATAATATGTAATTGTAATTTATTGTGTAATAGATTTAAGCTATGTACAGCACATTAAGTACATTAATAACTTATATGACTAAAATCTTACCTTTTCAGGCAGGTTTTCTTAACGCTTCTGCCTTAGCATTACGCCATACCCAGGACGATCAAGTCGAAGTCACGAACGGCGATCTTTATTGTTCAATGATCGTTGTATCGTTTTATTGTTTCAGTCATTGACATAATCAATGTTGTATTAACATATGACAATCGTAATTTATTACAGGATGGTATACTGTTAGGATAGGTTATAATTTAATATGACTGTACCTATTTTGATTTTATATCAGAATGAGATCATGAATGAAGTTGGACCTATTATAGACCTTGAGGGACTCTTCTTCGAACTTTAGCAATATTTGATCTATGTATAGGCAATTCATGTTGATGTTGGTGATGTAATGAATGAATGAATGAATGTTTCTTTTTTGTTTTTTCTGTGTTTGATGTTTGATGAGGTAATATGTATATGAGTATAAATATGTATGTATCGGGGAAGGATCAATCTTAGCGCTAAGATTAATGTCATCATCGTTCTCTTTGAATAAACTATTATTACTGTTTCGTGCTTTCTCTCCGTTCTTGAAGTACCTAGACAGTCAGTGCATCTTAGAATATTTCAGGTGAATATTTATTTAAACTCTAATCTCTTTTCTCGTGCCTAATGTACAAATTGATTCATATCAATTCACACGAGATGTAAGCTAATTAACATTTAGCAATAAATCTTTGAGATGTGACAGTAGGCCCTCTGACTACGTAGGAAATTTGGCACTAATAGAAATAGAAATAATTTATTCGTTAGCACACACATAAAATGGAAAATTACACAAAACAGAAAAAAATAAAAAGGAGAAAGTGCCACGAAATGGTCTCACCTGAGCATGCACTACAACTTTCCATCCCAGGTCGATCCTGGGGCAAACCCAGAACATGGTGGAAGGATGTAGTGCTAAAGGACATGAGTGAGTGCAAGTTATCCGAGCACGATGTCGTGGACAGGGCGAAGTGGAGAAGGTTAAGCAGGAAAGCTGACCCCACCACCATGCGGGATAGATAATAGCTAGGAAGAGAGAGAGAGAGTGATAGTAGGTAAATGGTTGGACACGAACCTAAAGGCATGACGTGGAGAAGGTTAAGCAGGAAACTGACCCCACCACCATGAGGAATAGATAGTTAGAAAGAGAGAAGAGTGACAGTAGGTAAATGGTTGGACACGAACCTACTCGTAAAGGCATGATGTGGAGAAGGTTAAGCAATAAGCTGACCCCACCACCATGTGGAATAGATAGCTAGAAAGAGAGAAGAGTGACAGCAGGTAAATGGTTGGACACGAACCTAAAGGCATGACGTGGAGAAGGTTAAGCAGGAAAGCTGACCCCACCACCATGTCCAAACCACACCATGATAGCTAGAAAGAGAGAAGAGTGACAGTAGGTAAATGGTTGGACACGAACCTAAAGGCATGATGTGTCCGAAATCGTTGCCGTCGCCCACTCCCGAGCAGTTCCATCTGTGGCCCGAGAGTTGCTGCCGGCACTCTGCATACGCCATCCTGTGAAAAAATAGACCTTAAGGACATTGGCATAAGGTGCAACACAAGTTACAAGCATTGGCTGCTAAAATCTTAACACTTCCAGAAGTCGGATAAGAATTTGAAATTCTGTTTGGGATGACAGCTGCCAGTGTAATTTTAAACCTCAATTATGTAAGTCGTTCTTAGTAAAATAAAAATGTGTGTTTGCTTTTTATAAGCAAAGTCTGAATGTTCAAGATGCAGACTTGATGCCACACCACCAGGTTTAGTGACAGCAAGGCAGTACTGGGCCTGTGACAGTGACTGATGCCTGTGTCATAGTAGAGTACCTGAGACACCGGAGTGTGACATTACTTGAGGCCATCCCCAAAGGCAGCGATGGCAGCAGGTGTGGCGCGGAACATGTTACGCTGCTGGTCGGCGAGGCCTGTGATAGTACCTGAGCGTGACAGTACCTGAGTATGACATTACCTGAGTGAGGCCGTCCCCGATGGCCGCGATGGCAGCGCGCGTGGCGCGGCACATGTTGCGCTGCTGGTCGGCGAGGCCTGTGACAGTACCTGAGTGAGGCCGTCCCCGTTGGCCGCGATGGCAGCGGGTGTGGCCCGGCACATATTGCGCTGCTTGCCGAGAGGCCTATTATGACAATCACTGAACCCTGTGACAGTACCTGAGGCCGTCCCCAACGGCGGCGATGGCGGCGGGCGTGGCGCGGCACATGTTGCGCTGCTTGTCGGTGAGGCCTGTGACAGTACCTGAGTGAGGCCGTCCCCGTTGGCCGCGATGTCAGCGGGCGTGGCCCGGCACATATTGGGCTGCTTGCCGAGAGGCCTATTATGACAATCACTGAACACTGTGACAGTACCTGAGGCCGTCCCCAACGGCGGCGATGGCGGCGGGCGTGGCGCGGCACATGTTGCGCTGCTTGTCGGTGAGGCCGGCGACGCGTGCGCACACGAGGTGCGCGCCCAGTGATACGCCGCTCCTGCTGCTGCTGTGGACAAGATTGCAACGTCATTTATGTAATTTTCATAATTAGAAACTCGAGGCTTTTGTTATGTGAACGTTTCGATTTTGTGCGTGAAGATTGCTAAAGTCAAAATTTATCGAATACGTCATCAGGCCTTTATAATTTTTTTACAAAAGTCTTTTGATAAACCGAGATGAAGAGTATCATTATATATGCAGAGATGAGATGCTCGACCTAAATATGATTTATAGCTACGATGAAATTCATTACATAGTTAAACATTCATTATTTCACAACGAAGCGCCGGTAGCGAACATTAAAAACTTAAATATGGCCGCAATCAAGCTATATGTTTAGAAAGTATCATTGCTTTATTAATTAAAACGCCATAAGATGGACGGGACTAAATTACATATATTATTAATAACGTATCTTAATATTGATGTTTCATACGTGGGTTGTATGTTGATTGTAGAGAAAGTAAAGTAATTTAAAAAAATAATTTTATGAAATACTTGGACTGGTACTTGGAAGCTTGCAATTGTTCTTTCTGAGTTGAGAAAACGTGGAACCTAACTTAGTTTCCTCAAATATCTGGGAGACCGAGCTTAGCTCGGAAAACATATAAAAACTCAAAAATGCATGCTGTTTTCCCAGAGATAAGACAGAACAAATTTCATCGAAATCGTTAGAGTCGTTTCAGAGATATATAAATAAATATATCGCGAAAAAAAATTGGCTGTTTCATACATTTTGGCTGGTCCATTTTCTATGGGAGGGTAATTTTTTTTTTCGCGATTTCGGGGTTGGTCTCATAGTAAAAGTTGCTCAGTATAATCCCAAAACCTCCCTAGCAACGGGAATGCAGTTATTTTTTACCCACCGTGTATATATACATATATTTGTGTATTTATCACATAGGTACGTCCCATACGATGTACGGTGTTCGCAGCCAACTTAAGACGTCACCCTCCATTGCAGAACAGACACTAATTCACACATCCTCCAGCTGGCTAAAGAAGCATTCGACCGTTAAAAATACCCAACGTGATTTGACATTATAATTTATTAAGCACATGAGTATTTTTTTCACCTACAGGTTTACTCCACGAGTATGCCTACTCAGTCTATACTTCGTCCTGCTCATTGTCCTCTATAAAGAACATTAAACATTATGTTATTTCTGTCCAGAACTTCTGGACAGAAATAACAACTCCGTAATTTCCTTTAATATGCTCGGACAGGACCTCATCCTGCCCAAGCCTCCACCTTGCGAGGTATTGCTGAGGTTTGAAGAAACATGTAACATATATATCCTATACTCGTATACGTACGTACATAATGAACTAAGGTGTATTAGGATAACTTGGAAAGCGGGGTAGTTTAGAAAATCGTTAATATCTACTAAACCAGAAGCACTTCATAATTTGGAAACATTTAAATTATTGCAATGCTTGCCAAGGTTTCTTGCTTACTGTTTCTCATCATCATCATTTTAGCCTTCAGTCGCCCACTGCTGAGCATAGGCCTCTCTTCGTGTACGCCACTTATCCACGTCCTGGGCTAGTCTTACTATTTCTACTTCCAGTTTAGGAGATAATTGCTTTCGAAATTATCCCGCTTTTGAAGTTACCCCAATGCACCTTACGAGAAATGACAATTCAATAATTATTAAATCAAGGAGAAATTGTCAAAGTACGAAAGTGGCTGGTAAGATTTCTCAAGCAGAAAGCTTCGTTAATACGGAGGCGGTAATGACGGACCAATTAACGTAGCCCCGACGACGCCCACACGCAACAGTCGCTGTCGCCACTGGGTCAGAAAAACGTAACCCACCTTTTGGCAGTCGGGTGAAATAGAAATTAGCTGCAGGTCCTGAAAGTAGAGGTTTAAAAATTTGCTGTTCCTGAAAGTATACCGGAGTTATTCTGAGTGTAATAACAGTTTATGAATTTGATCTGGATTTGTTATGGATATGATCTGTCAGTGTCAAAAGTTCGTCAACGAAACGTCCAACGTACAATCAGAACAAGCTTTGAGATTTCTGTTTGTGATATGTATTAACCAAAAACGTTCCCGAAGGGATTACTACGTATGAAATTTGTGGATATTTGTTTTACCAGTGTTTTGAATTTTTGAGAATACACATTTGGACTTAAAACCGTGTGCGACACTTCTGTGTGTAAATTCGGCATCAGATATATTGGAGCGGCCAAGGTGCTCACAAATATCTGGACACATCTATATTCAAGGCGAGGCGTTAGAGTGTGTGTGTTCAGATATTTTTGAGCACCTTGGCCGCTTCGATATATTATTATCTGATGGCGACTGTACTAATCAAGCTAATATAATCTGCATTTTCTGGTTGCAAAAATATTAAAGAAAATTGTATAGTTCGTAGGTTTCTAATAGAGCCCGACGGCTAATCCTATTGTCTATTGTTAAGTAAAACTGCTCGTGCCACAACCACCTGCATAAAAAGTACAGTACTTCTGTTACTGAGTGCCGGCGAGTCGAACGCTACAGAACCAGTCTAAAATGTGTCATCGAGATGCGTAACAAAGTTATCGGAGAGCGCACCTACACTGGTTTTTTGAGCGTTGGACTAGCCCGCGCTCAGGTGCCAAATAAAATAATTAAGACCCTTTTTTGCAGGTAAGTAGCACGTGCGGTTTTACTTAACAATAGACAATAAGATTAGCCGTCGGGCTCTATTAGAAACCTACGAACTATACCTAAATGTAAAAAAATTGCCAAGTTCTAAAACTATCCAATGTCATCAATCATCAATGTAATAATAATAAGGGGGCTATTTCCCAATTGTGACGTGGATATGTTAGGAAGATTTAACCGATAAATCCATTTAATTTCATAAATATACAGTTAATTCGCATGTGCATTCGTAGTGCACACGCGCTGCACATCGTACTACATAATATTTCCCGCACCTATTCGTGTTTGATCTCTGATTGGCCCGAGGGTTAACTGGTAAAGAATGCCTCCAGGCATTAAGTTCGATTTTTGTACAATATTTACTGTGGAATATAGTTTAAATAAATAATACACGCGTGCATTTAGCGAGTATTTTGTAAACGTGCGCATTTACCAATTCTGAACGCAACTCAACAACCATTGTCAAAAAGAAACTACTTGAAAAAAACCAACAGTCAATGCAATTCTATGACTTTGCACTAGAGAATGTCCCAATGTCACAACGATGTGTCAGCACCCGTTACCCGAACAAAAAGTTTGTATACCATAGTAATTTATGTTGTGAACTGTAATAATACAGGTAAACTTATGTTGTATGTTTTGTATATAATACCGGTGCTCATATTGACGTTGGGTCAATATTTTGGATGCCGACGTGCGAGTAACGCGCGAAGTTGTAGAAATAATATTATTGAGTAAGAGTTTGACTTACTTGTCACATAATAGGATGATATGATTATGACTTCTGAAACTTAATTCAACTTGTGTCTAAGTTTCTTTGATAATGCACGCGCGGGTTTCTCATATTTAACTTTTCTTAAAATTAAATCCTACATGATTTTTTCGTGCTAGATAGGTATGTTTTATTCGTAAAGTCACTTTTCAGGCTTAACCAATATTTACCAATTATACTTACATTTCATTTTAAATTTATTAAATACTCTAAAAAGTCTCATTATAAAAACTGTGTCACTGTTATGTCCACTTGCAATTCGTAAAAGAGCATGTTTGTTAAGTGTTTTAAGACATTATACCGCTCGTACAAATTAAGAACCACCATTTATAGACAGACTGACATTTTAATACGTTTTATACTAGTTTCCAATTAACAATTTCCATTTCGAGAAGGCGGTGCTACCTACTGTAACATTGGCTGCTGTAAAACTTTTACTTCGTTAACGTAACAACCATACTTATAGAGTCCAACCAGTCTTGAAATGCACGTCCGTACACAATAGTACATTACGGTACAAGTGTGAAAAGTAGGAAATTCGTGGATAAATTGAAACACGACCGAAGTGAGTAAATCGACACGAGTTGCGAATTACCTTTTCGCACGTGTATTGTACAACGTTTTACAGTACATATGGCCCTTTAAATTTTTGGAATAGGCACGTATTGTCCTTAAGGCGGTAAAGTAACACCACATGTACTGTAAATGGTTTTACGCTTACGCGCGCACTGAATGTTTGCTACCCGGATCTAATCGGTATGAAATTATCTAAATCCAAATCCTACCGGACTGATCTTTCGTACAATTTGGAACCATGTTACCAATCCTACTAAAGCCATTACTCTGAACAATAAAAAAATACAGAATTTGTACACTGTGTCTACTTGTTGCTAATTTATGATTCCAAAGCTCAAGTATCAGCCTATAATGTATGTTCAAGTTCATGTAACAGTAGTACCCATACCCATAGAAGGCGTATCAAGAGTTAGTAACACCGCTTTTTCGCGTTGAAAAATTTTAAGGGATTGGGTCCATATTTTTCAATTTTTTTAGGGTTACCGTATCTCAAAGGGAAAAAACGGAACCCTTATAGGATCACTCGTGCGTCTGTCTGTCTGCCACAGCCCATTTTCTCCAAAAGTACTGTACCAATTAAGTTGAAATTTGGTATACATGTATGTAAATTCGTAACCCAAAGACGGACATCTTACGTAAACAAATGAATTTTAAGCATGGAGGCCACTTTTGGGGGGTAAATGAGAAAATTAATAAATAATGTATGAAAGAGTTCATTTTGAGAATCTCAAATATTTTTTTTTTGTAATTATAAAATAAATAGTTTAGAAGTTATTTAAGAAAATAGTCAAAAAATTACCACCCCCCCCCCTTTTTATCTCCGAAACTACTGGGTTTAAAATAAAAAAAAAATACTACAATATTTCTTTACCTATAGATGACAGGAAAACCTATTAGAAATATGCAGTTAAGCGTAAGTCGGACTAATTAATTACTTAGTTTTTGAGCCGACCCCTACGGGTTTTTTAAAGGTAATTCACTCGCGTTTCACATATAAAAAAATACATTGTTAAAAATTGGGTAATGTACGGATCCCTTGGAACGCGAGTCCCACTCGCACTTGTCCGTTTTTCTAAGGATGCGGTTGATGTATGTAACGAAGGTGGGGAAATAAATTTATGAGATATCTATTATGCCACTACCTTAATTATACTCAATAGGTATCATTTGTTTCTAGGAATGAACCAATCTGCCTGCAAGATTGACTTCGCCAGATAAGATAAGGTATAAAACAAGACAATAAATCAATACAGTTATATTCAACTTTATTATCTCTTACAAAATATCGAGTTATCATAACAGGAAACATATTTTCACCATAATCGGGTGAGCAAATCTTTAGCAACCGGTGTTACCCACTCGTCTGTTTGTTAATCTATAATTATCTGATTTATTAGTAGATAAAAGTGGCGCCTAGTCAGGCGTTTGCTATAATAGTTTTTGACATGATTACGTATCATATATCTAGTTCCCGTTGCATAATGAGATTTATGACATAATGAATACCTATTTAAAGTACAAAACGCAATTGTACCATTCTTATAATAGTGACTTTACGGTTACATCAATAAGATATACAATCAAATGTCTACCAAAACTATGAATCAATCATAAAATTCATAAACTAAAGTTAAACGCATTGTACCTACGTGATTTATGTGAGTATTCTACTGGTACTTATGGTGACACTTTGGATTTTATGGCAGATTAACTTATGTGTTTAATAGTTATCTAATCAGTAATTGAATACTAGTAATATATGTAATAACTAGATAATTTTAATTAATTTTCAAGGTTTAAACACTGTAATAAAATATTTAATGAAGAAATAATAATCTAGAATGCAATAATCTGGTATTTAAGTCGACGTCAAAGATATGTTTACACTTTTGCACCTTATGCTTTTGTAATAAGGCGAAAAATGTAAACATATCTTTGACGTCGACTGTACTATACGCCATATGCATCTTCTTTTCTCACATTGTACATTGTATCTACTATTTCATGTCAAGGATCTTGTTTCATTGACTATAATTTTGTAAAAACTTGACCTATGCATATTATTGCATAGTTAGCCAAGTCAATTTCAATATAGCGGCAAACGTAATTAAATGAAATAAATCGGTTGAAGGTTTGAGTTAGTTTTAGCAATATTTAAATAAATAAATATTTGGAGACAATGATAACCAAATTTAAAATTAATATTTATGTTTTTTGACTTAATACAATATTTGTAATCTAAGAGCCCATGCGGAGCATACTATATACGTATGAAGCGCTCACAGCGACATCTACCGCAAGTAGTTATAAATCATTTTAACCGGCACCAAAATCTTATTGAGAAATCATAAGAAATTCGTCTTGGCAGGGGCACGGCCGTGCCCCCAGATAATGCGTTTTTGTTGAAAACAACATGTTCGCAAAGCGCGAGGGTAACAAAATAAACTAAATATGAGAACCACGGCCAAGTCCTCAAGAAATCAATTTCCGCATCTAATGCCAGTTAAATTGACAACATTGAAAACGTATATTAATGAGCTGGAGGCAATATTGAAAATCCGATGACTTACAATCGCCCACTCGCCGAGAGACCAATTAGTTTCTGATTTATGGTGAATGGAGGTGCTTTATTTATTTATTGGTGAAACAAATGGGGTGAGTAATTGATAGAATTGGCGACTTGGACGGCGCACTACCGGACGCGTTTATGATTGAAATTGATTAAAATAATAATTTTCTGGTTTAATTAATGTAATTTTAATCACTACGCGCGACGTGTTATGGAGAACCTAGGTTCTCTAACCTGAGACCGAATCATGAACACGAGACCAGTTTGCGTTTAAAGTACCTAGGTATACTAGGTACCTATAGAAAATTAAATTCTAATAGTTTTATAGTTTCTTTTACTGCATTAAAAGTCTAAATTAGTAAAGTAGCTCCAAAATAAATTATATTATAATTCACAGCATATATTTTATATTATTAATATAAATAAATAAATATAAAAATAAATATTAGGGGACATCTTACACAGATCAACCTAGCCCCAAACTAAGCAAAGCTTGTATGTACTATGGATACTAGGCGACGATATACATACTTATATAGATAAATACATACATACTATGCATATGTTGCAGTCAAAAGTGTGAACTGGTCAAAAGAACTTTTAACCGACAAAAACAGGCAAAACTGCTTTTGACTGAGCATGTTGGTCAAAAGTAGTTTTACCTGAAAAATCATACCTATTTCTGGCAGCAGTTTCGTTTTTAGGGCGTAGCAAAAAAAAACCCTAACCTACCTATCTCTGGGAACAGTTTCGTTTTTTGGGCGTAGCAAAAAAAATAACCCTAACCTACCTATTTCTGGGAGTACTTTTGACTGATAGTAACAGTCACAATTATTATTAACCAATTAGTGTAGTAAATAAAGGTAGTGGACCCCGCAGTAATTCCTCAGCCAGAAAAAACTTTACAGTATGATAAAGTATCAATAAATAAAAAGTATTGTATAAATATCCAAAGAATAATAGTAATAGTATTTAAGTAAATACCTAAAGTCTTAAATCGTTAATATCTTTTTACGGAAAAATGCTCCGTTCAAACTTTCGTCTCCACCGGAAATATTCATGTAACGTATTGCAACAATATATGACATAACAATAAAAAAAATCCCAGCAGAAATCATTCAGCCTATATACGTCCCACTGCTGGGCACAGGCCTCCTCTCACTCGCAAGAGGACTTGGGCTATAGTCCCCACGCTGGCCCAATGCGGATTGGGGACTTCACATACACCTTTGAATTTCTTCGCGGATGTATGCAGGTTTCCTCACGATGTTTTCCTTCACCGAAAAGCAAGTGGTAAATATCAAATGATATTTCGTACATAAGTTCCGAAAAACTCATTGGTACGAGACAGGATTTGAACCCGCGACCTCCGGATTGAAAGTCGGACGTCATATCCACTCGGCCACCACCGCTTCCCACACACCACACACTTCCCAGCAGAAATACCAATAACTTATTTGGTAAAAAAATTTCGGACGGAGGAATTACTCGGTTAAATAAATAAACAGCTTTGTATGTTTACGTATAAATACCTAACTTAGGAGTGTTTTTAGAGTTCCGTACCTCAAAACGAAAAAAAAGAACCCTTATAGGATCACTCGTGGGTCTGTCTGTCTGTTTGTCACAGCCTATTTTCTCGGAAACTACTGGACCAATTAAGTTGAAATTTGGTACACATATGTAAATTAGTAACCCAAAGATGGACATATTTTTTGTATAATTTAAAAATACATAGGTTCGAAGTTATTTAAGAAAATACAAATAGCCAAAAAATGACCATTCCCCCTTTATCTCCGAAACTACTGGGTCTAAAATTTTGAAAAAAATACACAAAATAGTTCTTTACCTATAGATGACAGGAAAACCTATTAGAAATGTGCAGTCAAGCGTGAGTCGGAATTATGCACGGAACCCTAGAAACGCGAGTCAGACTCGCACTTGGCCGGTTTTTTTTTTGGATATTTATAATGTTAGTTTCGGCTCATACTATACATTAACCAAGCAAAATTTTCTTCGACTGAGGTATTAATGCATGGGTCTCCACACAACAACTTGCTTCGTTTACTACACTAAATGATTTTCAGCACGGTTAGCACATGATTACCCGCGGGATAACCCGCGCCGCGAGACACAGCAATCGCCTGTCACAAATTTCTATCTCTATCTGTCAATTCCTCGATTTTGGTAGCATGAGTTCGCACATCGAGAAAAGAGTTCCACGAGAGAAAGCCATCCCGCGCGCGACTTAGCCGGGGTGGCCATTTATACGTGGAACAAACTTTTCTTTTGTTGCAACACTGAATCGGTACAAAAATAATCGGAAAAAGCGTGAATAGTCAGCCTTAAAAACGGAACGTCACTAGCCACGATAACTTTGTCCCGTTCTCGCAGTATTAAGATTAAGAGATAGCCAATTTTTTTTTAAAGTTGGAAATGTGAGTGTCAAAAACTACTGTTGACCAACATGCTCAGTCAAAAGCAGTTTTGCCTGTTTTTGTCGGTTAAAAGTTCTTTTGACCAGTTCACACTTTTGACTGCGACATATATAAGAAAACACCCATGACTCAGGAACAAATATTTGTGTTCATCACACAAATAATTGCCCTTACCGGGATTCGAACCCAGGACCATCGGCTTCACAGGTAGGGTCGTCTGGCGTCGTTATTGACTCGTTTTTGCAATATTGCACCTGAATCGTTCGAAAAATCAACAGGGAAAACCTCATTTTGGTTCTCGAGAGACCATGGTAATCTTTAAGGAAGGAATGACGAGGATCGGCAACGAACATGTGACATTTGTGACACCTCTTATATTGGAACCATTTATGCCATGGCTGTGCCGAATACATGTTTGTGGCTACCTATAAATACCAATACTGAGATTTAATGCAATAAAGTAAATAAGGGTCGATTTTCTCATTGCCAAGCTTCATTATAAATGCGATACGACCTCCACATGCCCATAACCCGTTACACCGTCGGGTATTCCTTTATCTAGCCTGTAAGTTACTACATATGTAAAACCACTTTTAGTGCAGTCCTATCTCGAACGCAGAGATAGGGTTAAGAGGGCTGTCGGTTTTATTCAAGGAATTAAAGGATAAAATAATAATAAAAGGGGAACTTCCGAGCTTCTTTGAAAGCTACAAGTAAAAAACTAGGTACTTCTGTGAGTCTCAGAAATACGAGTATCTAAGTATGTAAAAATAAGTAATACTTGTAGAGAACGTGATACATAAAGTAATAAACAGTGGCTCACGAGTTACCAAGCTCCTGACTTATTTCATTTTTTTGCTGCTATGGCTTTGTATATCTACTCTATTTTAATATGTATATACTTATTTTTATGAAAGAAGTTACTTGCTTGATTCTAAGATCATCTGTAATACCATAATTACCATAGTTACAACGAATCTATGATTTAAAAAAATACTTACATAAAACAACAGTACGGCTACCAACAGTTTTGACATTGACATAACGCTCACGTTTACGTAACTTACTTTCTATGCATCTCGCTCGTACTCGCATATGCGAGCAATAGTGCAAGCGAGATGTACAGAAAGTAAATTACGTAGACGTGAGCGTTATGTCAATGTTAAAACTGATGGTAGAGGCTCAGGACAGTCTTTACAAAAAAACGTATTAACACGGCCATATAAAAAATCTGTAAATAACTTAAAGTTTTGATAAACTTTATGGGAATTAAAGGACGCTACTAAAGTTTATCTGGAATAGCGTGTAAAAGCTTCATAAAAATTCTTAAGTATTATTTCTGTTAGTGGCGACTGTTTACTAGTGTTTACTGTAATAAAACGATTTTATTACCATTAATACAGTAAAGGGGCCCACTGATTAACAGTCCGCCGGACGGTATCGGCCTGTCAGTTAGAACAAAATTTTGACAGTTCCGAACAACTGACAGGCCGATACCGTCCGGCAGACTGTTAATCAGTGGGCCCCTTAAGCGACGGTTCCTTTAATTAATTATAGAGTAAATTTGGGCCTGAATAAAATTATGGATAAGAAACCTAGGTCTCAGTAACATGTTGGTATTGGTATGTATTTTATTTCAAGATCTTAGGCCAGCGTTAGCCAGTATACAAAATTTGCCAGTATTAACCTATATACTATACCTAGTAATTATGCTCGGAATGGAAGAGCGTGCCGGCAAAGAAATAAACATACACTTGAAAAACATTAATCTCTCCTCATAGTTCATGGATATTTTAAATAAAAAAAATGTGATGTGATTGACATTCTCAAAGGGAATCATATCAAATCATTTGACTCAAATACTTTCTAATAGGTCTACGATAATTAACTAAATAGCAGGGGGTCGATCCTCATTATACAGCAAGGTCCTTGAACTTGAAACTTGACCTAATTCCCATAATTTTCATGTCAAACGTCTATAAATCATTATGGGAACTGTGGGTATTAAATTAATGTTAGAGTACGATTGAGTTATAAATTTACTTGTCATAATTATAGTTATTTATTATCGTAATGGCCTGTATTTAAGAGCTTAATTATGTTATCAGAACTTAATCGTAGTAAGCGTAAAATTTGTTTAATTTTAAGTTATTACCATAATTACCATTATTATACGTTTACAATACAATGTATGTAATGTAACAGATTACGGCATTTTTAAAAGATGAAAAAAAAACTGTGTTCCTATATGTATTTCTATTTGGCTTTTTTTCAGAAGTGGTATTACATATTCGTTTTCTAGAAAAATATTTATCAACTTTTTCAAGAAACTAGCATTTGTACTTAAGTACCTACCAGGAAATTTAAAAAATATAACGACTTGTATTCTGCTAAAATAACGCGTAGGTACATGTCATTATAGACTAAAGTTATGCACGTGTGTGAGTAAAGTATAGTACACACACTACAGACTGTAATCAGTAATTAATTGAAGATTAAAATTAATATGTAGGTAGTTTTAAACAAACATATAATTAATTAACTATTTTTTAAAGTAGTGAGAGATCGAAACTAAGGATAAGGATACAATAACCACAAACAAACTCTTCACAAAGGTTTCTATTTATATGAAAAAATCTAGCCCTATTAAAATATCTTAACATCACATTATTAGTCGAAAAACTGCCTAGACCTTGAACAATGAACATTCCTACTAATTAAATGACCAAAAAACGGCATCTAGGTGGTCTCATAGCTGGAACATCGAAGGTTACGTAACGGTCTGAGAATACTCCACATATCCCATATTTTATCATCAGTCGATATATTCTAAATAGCATCTCATTAAAATACCATCTTGATTTATTTGGTTCTAATCTTCTACAAATTATGGAAGCGTATAATGTAATGATGTGATAATTCAGATCTCTCGTAATGTTATCTCTGATCTTCGTTATGTCAACTGGAATTATGTCTTATCCTCATAACGTAAGGTTTATTATAGCAAGTGATATTATAAGAAATAAGGGTTTAATATGGTGTAAGATCTTCAATTACCTTTGTATAGTTGCAATGAGATTAATATAAATTATGATTTAATAATATCAGTAAAGCTGTTATAGAAAAGTGGAATGCAATATTATCTATAGATTACTTCAGTATAATTATCTAAAAATAACAGGTTCTTTATTCTCAAGTGTGCCAGTGAGCCGTTCAAAATTGTACCTATATAAGCCCCGGGATTTTATAGTTTGTAATTTCGTCTAAATTGGCTCTAATCCGATTATTTGAGTCAATTAATAAGACGATTATATTTATATAAAATTGCTGTAGCTTTTAGTGAAATAATGCCAGTTCAGTGTAGGTACCTATGGATTTTTTTATTCAGAAATGTCTGAGATGTCTACCGTCTGTCTTCCTCTACAGGTCTTATTTCTCAAGCGGTTCTGAAAAATATTTGTATGTTATTTATTATTTATTATCTTTATTTTGTGAAAAAGTTCGATTAATACATCGATTTTTTGTTGATTTTAAAATGACAGGTTTAAAGCTCACAGAGCACTAGGTCTAATTTAATTACTTAGCTCTAGATATTTCTGACTTGCTCGTCAGAAAGCGAGAAGGTTTTTTTCATACTGGCGATAGCGGTACAACCTGAAATTCGGGAATCAGCTGCAAATGGTGTTAAAGGTATGAAAATCGGCACGATTAATCTTTAGGCCATTTGAATCAATTTGACCCGTAGCACCACAAAAAAAAAAACAAACGGAAAGGAGTTATGACGTCATCTTTTTTTTGTATGGAAAAAAACAAATTTTTGTTCAGAAGCCTATCGTGTGTGGTATTAAATGAAAGGGCATTTTGAGCCGGTTCTAAAAATATATCACATTATTATATTTACGTCACATGCATTCAATTAAAATAAAAATAATTTTCAAAACATACCAAGTTTGGGCTCCTCCAGATACGAAACCGTTGAATTATTTTTTGTAAAATATACCTCAAGTAATACCCAATATCCTCATATCCAACCCCAAGAAATTAATTTCGAAAATATTCAGTTTTAGTATTTTTTTCTATGTCTTTCCCATCACGGAACATTGGTGTTCCGGACCTTTGGGAGGCGTGCGCGGAGCCGAAGCCAACACGTAGAGGCCCTTTTGACACTTTAATGAAATGTAAGGGGTACACCGAGCGGAGGCTGCCCTTGCCCGTGTCATGGGACGCACGCAGAGGCAGCACCCGCCAGGGTGTAAGGACTATTGAGAGTTGATGGAATCTAAAATGAACTAGGTTATTGGGTGAAAGCGATGGACTAAGAACTGAGCTATGGGGTAAAAAACCGGACGCCTGCCTAATAAAACGGTATGCAATTTTATTTCCGGCAGACGGTGACTCGCCCTCACAAGATGGGCCCCCACAAAAAGCGACATCTAGGATGGCTCAAGGGCAACACCGGTGTGAGCGGCTCAGGGGTGTCGAGAGGTGTGCGCCGCTTTCTACCCAGTGGCTGTTAACAGCCACTGTGCCAACTCGCGTCTTATGCATATTTCACTTCCACCCCTGGAGCTTATAGCTCTAACGACTCCACTCTGGCCGGCCGGCTAAGGCAAGCCAGAGGCAGAAAATCCTGTCCCACCCACCCTCCTTGCGGGTAACAGAACTCTCCAGGAGCACTCGGGTACGTGAGGTCGCTAATCCCCAACAGCTCGCCACAAGCTGCCCTGCGTTGACTGATTGCACTGGTAAAACCAGCGGGCGATGGGGTCGTCACATCCCTATTTATCCTCCGTATTTTTTTTATTATTACTTACCAGGGCTTGTATATATGTGTATATGGGCATTTATTTGTGTGGTGATGATGATGAACACACAAATAAATGCCCTTACCAGGATTCGAACCTGGGACCTCCTGCTTCATAGGCAGGGTCACTATCGACTAGGCTAGGAGGCCGTTTCATTGATAGATTGATAGATCACAATTTGTAATAATAAAAAAATTTAAAAAAATGCTAAAACTGAATATTTTCGAAATTAATTTCTTGGGGTTGGATATGAGGATATTGGGTATTACTTGAGGTATATTTTACAAAAAATAATTCAACGGTTTCGTATCTGGAGGAGCTCAAACTTGGTATGTTTTGAAAATTATTTTAATTTTAATTGAATGCAAGTGACCGAAATATAATAATGTGATATATTTTTAGAACCGGCTCAAAATGCTCTTTCATTTAATACTACACACGATAGGTTTCTGAACAATTTTTTTTATTTTCCATACAAAAAAAAGATGACGTCATAACTCCTTTCCGTTTGTTTTTTTTTTGGTGCTACGGGTCAAATTAATTCAAATGGCCTAAAGATTAATCGTGCCGATTTTCATACCTTTAACATCATTTGCAGCTGATTTTGGTCAACCGCTAGTACTATACGTTATCTATAAGGTAGGTGCGGATAAGTTTTGTTATAGTAGTTTATGTGACTGCTACATAATGAAAGGCATTAAAATACGAGTGTGGGTTTATGAAACGAATGAAATGAGTTTCATAATAGTATCACACGAGTGTTTTAAGGCGTGCTTTTCCCGTACGAGCTAAGCGAACCAGTTTTTTGAATCCATCGGAAATATAAGAAACAATGTTTTAAAATTGTGAAAAAAATATATCTTATACTTAAGGATCTGGCAGATATGTTTTGGATCTCAAAAACATGATTAGATAAACTTTGCTCGATAGAAAAAAATTCCAAAGTTACGCCTTTTTTTAACAATAAATCAATCTCAGAGCTACAATACAAACTTTTTTGACTTGTTTTTTACATAAATGTATAGGTAATAATATAATCTAGATGATTTGGATCACTTTGTCTCGGTAACATCATTAAAATAATTTCTATGTTTCAATACCTACTAAATCCGCAACCGCCATCACTCGCGAACGCACTTACGCCCTCTTCAGTCGCGCGACAGCGCTTGTAGAGGACGGACCTGCGTCAGTGTGTTCCGCGCGGTCACGTGATTTTACAATTTACAAACAATGGGAAACAAAGCATATGAAACGTAAGAAAACGTCACTAAGTGCTATAAAAACACACTTTCTGATAACAGAAGCATCTAATACTTTACGAGGTGCTTGAAAGCGCCTAGCTTTCGTACATCAACAGTTAAAATATTTCAGTATTTTCACTAGGTCAGCAACCAATTTCAATGTAGGTAAATAATATTATATTCCTAGATAATATAATTGTGAGTATGTAAGTATGATATATTTACAGTATTTCACCTTTACTGATATACCTACGTCCGATCTGCAAAATGATTATATTCCTTCGTGCTCTTTGACTCCTTTGAAAATCAGAAATTATTTATTTGGATTGATACAGTATGGGGATGTTACAATATATGTATAGTGTTACGCTTTTAGTATGAGGGTGCCGAAGGCGCCCGGCTTCGGATCGCATGCAACGCGCCACGCCCGTCAAGCGTGCATATTCATCATCATAATCATAAATTTAAATAAATATAAAATGTCAAATTAAATAATTGAAAAAATTACCCTAATAGGCATATCGCAATACAATTATTTAAGAACTAAATACTTATCACAAATTTTAATATTTGACCACGGTCGACATGAATTAAATATAATTGAGAGTTCAAGGTGCCTACAGGTAGTTCGTCTTGCGCTTGGTTGTATTAGTCTTGTTCGAGAAACTGAACACGGTGAAAAATAGAGATAATACTCCTAAAAATACGTGTGATACCTCATTAGATTCGTCATAATGCCTAGAAAAATGCATTCGAAGCGTGTAGTAGCACACACAAAATATCAAAAGTTATGTTATAAGCAAAAAAGGGGGAAAAAGTAGAGATCTTTAATTTCCCCAATATCTCAAAAAGTATTCATATTACGGTGCGAGATGGGTGGGGGGTGCTCGACCAAATGTCATAGAGGGCCCCAAGACAAAACAAACTGCATTTAAAAATTTTCAAAATGGCCGACTTTTATTTTTATTTTTTTCAAGTTGGTCCGAGCGCGCTGAGATTTGGCATGGCGAAAGATAAAGGCCTCTAGATACCTATGAAAAAAAAATGTTTTTGGAAAAAATCTAAGATGGCGGAAATAATGGTCATTTTAATTTTGTATGGCAACTTTTAAACGGTGCGAGATGGGTGGGGGGTGCTCGACCAAATGTCATAGAGGGCCCCAAGACAAAACAAACTGCATTTAAAAATGTTCAAACAGGCCGACTTTATTTTTTATTTTTTTTTCAAGTTGGTCCGAGCGCGCTGAGATTTGACATGCGGCGAGCTTGGGGGCCCAAGATTACCATGTGAAAAAATTTTTTTGGAAAAATCCAAAATGGCGGCGGACACGGGCCAGATTCAAATTTCCAAGTAGGTTAGGCGAGCCCGAAGGGCGAGCTTCAGGCTGGGAGGCCGAAGGCCGACCCCGCGGAGGGCCGTCAGGCCCGGAGCTTTATCTCGAATGTCCAAGCATGCTCCACCCCCAGTAATTTTGGGCGAGGCCGAAGGCCGAGCTGCGGGAATGACGAACAAAGCAAAATCCTATACAAAAAGTGTGTTAAGCGAGCCCGAAGGGCGAGCTTCAGGCAGGGAGGCCAAAGGCCGACCCCAGTGGATGGCCGAAGGCCCGGAGCCTCCACCCCGACTCCCGAAACGCGAGGCCGAAGGCCGAGCTGCGTGAATGCAGTTCCTCCAAACGTCCTACAAAGTCAACTTTCTTGATAAGCGGAGCCGGCGGGCCGAAGGCCCGACGGCGAAGCGTCAAGGCTCGCGAAGGCCGAAGGCCGAGCTCCGCGTTGGGCCGAAGGCCCGAAGCGTCACACGTGAGGAGGAAGTTGGAGCTGAAACACGACCCAATAGGAAAAGTTACGATTTCCCAAGCACGCGAGGCCGAAGGCCGAGCTGCGGGAATGAAGTTCTCGCATGCGGATCTTTTCTTTCTATCAAAAGTACAACTTTATTTATTTCTCCCTTTGGAAAACAAACTACTACACAACAATAACAACAGCAGGAATGGACTGCTACCAACAATGTGGGTTAGGTTAGGTTAGAACTGCGACCCTCACAGGAACAGACTGCTACCAGAAAAGTGGGTTAGGTTAGGTTAGAAATGCGACCCTCACAGAAACGGACTGCTACCAGAAAAGTGGGTTAGGTTAGGTTAGAACTGCGACCCTCACAGGAACGGACTGCTACCAGAAAAGTGGGTTAGGTTAGGTTAGAACTGAAAACCCCACAGAAACGGACTGCTACCAGAAAAGTGGGTTAGGTTAAATAGGTTAGAACCGCGACCCTCACAGAAACGGACTGCTACCAGAAAAGTGGGTTAGGTTAGGTTAGAACTGCGACCCTCACATAACCGGACTGCTACCGAGCTACAGGAATGAAGTGCTCGCACGCGGATCTGTTTGTCCTAGCAAAAGTACAACTTTGTTTCTTTTTCCCATTGGAAAACAAGCTACTACGCAATTACAACAGTACAAACAACAGCAAAAACAACACGTCAACAACAGCACCAACAGCAAATAACACGCGCCCTCGGGCCCCACGCACAGGGCAAAATCTAGTTAATATTATTAAAGAGGAAGATATTTCCAATACAACATTATATACTTGCAGGACTGTATCTCCATTATTTATACTTTTTATTCAACGCTGAACACAGTCCTCCACGCCTCATTTTCGGCGTGAAAAAGCGATTACGTAACATTAAATATATGTAATTTTAAAGGTATTAAATATTCATTGAAAATTAAAAAAAAAATATGGTGTATTTAAAACATGTCAACAAATGTACTACTTGTAGAAATTTATCTTAAAGTTATTTAGGCAATTGTTAATTAACAAAATTTTCTCAAACTTCCTTCTTTATTGAAAACGAAAAAAAAATTATAAATAACTATCGTAAAATTTTGTCGCTCTTCTCATATAAATGCTTAATAAGATCACATTATAAAAAATTTAATACGTTTTAAGACGCTATTTTGGGTTTTACACATTATTACGCGATCAAGATCATAAAAAAAAAAATAGTAAACTTTACTAAATCAGATTATTTGTGAAGGGTGCGGAATACGGGGTGTGATTACAGGGAGTTCAAAATAAGGCGGGTATAAGACAAGTTTTTTTAATATTTTGTGTTATTCAGTCAGTTACGTGGTCTTTCACTATCGGCCTCATCTGAGAATTCAAAGTCGCTCAACGAGCTATGGAGAGGGCTATGCTCGGAGTTTCTCTGCGTGATCAAATCAGAAATGAGGAGATCCGTAGACGAACTAAAGTCACCGACATATACTGTGTGCATATTTATTTGCGTTATTTGACATCTGTCACTCACAACAGCAATACAACGTAAAATGTCTCGCACATCGAAATCACAAAGGAAAACAATTGCACTACGAACGTTTACGTTCTACGTCTTTTTTTTAATTTTAGGGCTAGCCGGACACCACCTTTATGAATCGGTAGTCGTCTAAGTAAATCGATATGAATTTTTCTTTTAATAAAAATAAGGAAAAGGTGGATAATCAACTGTAAATATGGATATATTTATCGTCACCTAACAGACAACAAATTTGACACAGAAATAACATAAATAAACATTAAAATAGATCCCCAGTTAGTTTAGATTTTGACGATGGGTGCGACCTACTCGGTCGGTGTATTAAATGCCTTGCGCGAAAACCATATAATTCTAGCTTTATTTAAATCGCAAATAAAAATTCATTATACGTCACAATTCGATACCTCAGTCTACGTGCCATCCAATCGTAATCGCTTGCTGTGACTATCGATTTGGGTTAGTTACATCTCTATACAGGATGTCCAGTAATTAATGGACAACCTTCTAACCATCGACAGGGCAGCTTAGGCTGGACCAGAAAATGCACTTATAGGTCTAGTAAAAGTTTCGTGGTTTTCGAGATAATCGCACTTTTGTCTTTTTTACTAGTTAACACCATACTTCACTTTAAACACCATCTAGGCCATATCTTTATTTGTAGAAATGTAAATAGCATGTGTGATACCATTTTAGAATCAGTATTAGATAAACTATTTTTAAGAAAGTTGGCCACTCTGTTCTCCACACATTTTTTTTTTTCACCACAAGCGACCAGACTTGTTGAAAATGTTATATATATATATATATATATATATATATATGGGCAGGCCACATTGCGCGCAGAGAAGATGGCCGATGGTGTCGAAAAGTGCTCGAGTGGAGACCACGGACTAGCAAGCGCAGCGTAGGACGTCCACCCACAAGATGGACAGACGACCTTGTTAAGGCCGTCGGAAGACGCTGGATGCGGGCGCTTCCGACCGGTATGGAGGTCCAAGGGGAAGGCCTATGTTCAGCAGTGGACGTCTTATGGCTGAGATGATGATGATGAGTCAGTTACAACTTAATTAAAAATATATATATATAATGTACTTAATAAAATGTAGGTACCATCGGTGCGCGAGTTTGTCTCGCACTTAATTGAATTATTTTCTTGAAAACATTGTTTCGTTAAAATTGTGTGATCATTAAAGTAGGTATAAAGTCGATAGGTATTGTAAACAATAATTTATTAAGTTAGGCAACAAAAGTATTGGAAATTGTGATAATGAGACCCACCAAAACATTTTCATGTAAAATGTTGCCAAGACGAAACCATAAGGCTTGCACTGACAAAAAGTTATCAGAAATTTACTTTGAAACTGTTTTTTTTTGTTTTTAGAGCTTATAAATAAGTACTACTGATCAGTAACAACGTTTTAATTTCACGGCAGCGTTATTGAGTTAAAGGAATCTGTAAAGTAAAATTATTGATTAAGGTTAATAACCTTTATAAATAGAACCCTTAATTGACCGTCTCCTTTAAAATTGTTACTTTCCTTTAGGTACTTTAACTCGAACACGCTGCCATGAAATTAAAACGTTCTTTACTGATCAATAATAAGTACACATGTCTATATAAAAATAATAATTCTACATGAAATTATCAGAAATACGTAATGCAAAAAATACATACGTACATATACAATAAAAACTCTAAAACGTGACCATTTCCCGGTCTAGTTAAAATACTGCCATCATAAGATCATTATACTGTGACCCGTCTGCTATGTTTACCGTGCGCGGCGCGCGCTCACGATCTCGGCGAGCGGGTCGCGGGACGCGCGGGCGGGGCTTCACGGTTTGCCGCGCACCTCACCCCCTCAGATTCGTTGATGAGTCGAATCATATCGCCTTAATGCCTAATTATGTACAGTTACATACACTGCTTTATCTACACACATATTATAAACTTTCTATGATATATTCACTAACCTCATATTACCTACAGCCGACATTGGGGCACTTTCCTCTCTGGCGGAACTCGCGGATATGAGCTGGCGTCTCCGAAATATCTTTATCGCACATTTTACACGAAACTTTTGTTATAGTTACATTAAAAACAACAAAACAAATTATTTTTTACTTACAAATTAATTAAAATATAAACTGTACGTCAAATGGCGGCAAAAATAAACTTTTTTCACGCATGTACGCATCCGTAGTTATTTTTTAATTCAGAGACAAACTAGAGTCGGGGTCGATTACCATATCGTCCGATACCAACTTACATGCGGGATTTGTCAATATTGTATGCAATTGTCATTTGATTTCGAATAAAACGTCATCTCGACTGATATTAGAATAGGGGTCAAATCAAATTGCTTTTTTTATTCAGAGATGTTCGAAATTTAAAATGCATTACCAAATCGATTTTGATATAGTAATGAAGCTATTACCACATTTTCACAGATAAGAAATTTGCTGTAACAAAACAGTTTATCGTAATGTGGGCCATTATTTACGGATTTTGAAGGCGTCATAGAGAGTTTATGATATGTGTGTAGATAAATTAATTAATAACTTTGTTTCTGATAACTCGCAAATCTTGTGACATCAAGAAAACACATTTTTATGATGCAGTTTCGAATAACAAGGTTAAATTACTTACACTATTTTTCTACAAAGGGTCATAATGGCCGCCATATCACGAGAGGTCATTATCGAGTTAACTTTTGCTTTCAATATTATCTGTCATTGTTCCCATTGTCAAAAATAACGTCAAATTAGTGTAATTACGCTCAATTTACAAAACCAACAACCACAGAACAAACTACTGCAACATACACCAGTAACTAGACCTTACGGTAAACTAATATTAAACAAATACAAACAAAACGGAACTTTGTGTTGATTTCGATAGAGTTCAAAGTTGAAGTAATGTGGGATTGTTAGGGTAGTTTCACATGAGGTGCTACAATTGCGCGTTCTTTATGCGGTAATAACGCTAGTTAAGTGAGAATATGTCTAAATATGGACAAATGTGTTACCATGAACTTCTACGTGTAGGATCCACAAAAAAACCTTATTGAATTTAATGTGGGACTTGGTCGATTTGAGTAAGATTTTCCCATAATATTTATTAATTTAATGTCCACTCGACCTGGTGGCTCAGAATTTACCAGGTCGAATGATTTACCTCTATACCTCTGTCTTCCGGTATCAAGCTGTTAAAGCCCGCGATTAAGCAACACCTGTCAATGTGCAAGCAGCCTAAGAGGCGAAACTGATTGCAGCTACTATATGCGCGAGCGCAGACCGTGTCGCATTGTGCGCGCGTCCGGTGGTTAACTAGAGCCCGTGGAACGAATGGCGCGGGTTTTTGCAAATGACATTATGAGCTAAAGCTATGGTCATAAATAGATCATCCTTTGCCTGATATATCCCAATGCAGGAGGCAGGATACCAGAAGGCAGCAACCTTCCGATCTTTACTATGGTCATAAATAGATCATCCTTTGCCTGATATATCCCAATGCAGGAGGCAGGATACCAGAAGACAGAAACCTTCCGATCTTTACTTATAGCTTATAGGTATGCATTTTATTCTAGGTAATTGGAGCGAATTAAAATTATGCTTTTTATTTTATAAAATTTTGAATCTGGTGACAAGAAGGTTGATAGTATATTTGAAATACTTTACAGACTAACATACATATAAATTGCATAAACAAAGCTTACCACTATTTTAGAACGTCGTGGCTCCGTTGAATCGTCTGCTCTTGTGTCAGCAGTTTTCCATGGAATCTCGATAGTCCCCTGCAGCAGTCGCAGCACGCGCACCACAATAAAGAGTTGAAATACATGCACTGGCGCCATCGAAGCTGGAACACCATCAGCGTGTAACCGGTCTTCGGGTGTACATACTCGTACATAATCCACAATTATATACCTACTGGAACTAACTATGAAAGAGTAACAATACAAATTCGTAACACACAAAGCAAAACAGGTCACAGTTGTAATGATATACCATTAACAAGATACTCAGTTCCTTTTTTTGTCCATTTATAAGTAGGTAGGTTGGTCTGAATAGGATTATACGTAGGTACAATTGTCACATACAAGAAATATGATATTTTAAAGAACGATTATGTTACAATTGAATTGAGCCATAGGAAACTGACTTCAGTGTTTGAGACAGTCATATTATTGGGAAGTAATTTTCGAAGTAAGTATGGCATATTCTTCCGATGCCACTGTAGAGGTAGATCGCTTTTTAGAAGTCCACTTTCAGAGTACGCACGTCACATTAAAAGTGCCTTTATAGTTGCACCAAATCACTCGTCAGCGAAATTATCATCGAAATTTGCTACCTATTATGAAAATGTTGACAATTCTTTCTCAATGGCATGATACCTGCTGCCGCCATTTGACGGCATTTGTAATGTTGATTACTACGTTGATATGTATGTATGTCACTTTATTGCACATAAACAAGTTTACATTAAATGGACAAAACAAAGTAATAGTTATTTGTACAACAAGAGATCAAAGTTTGATATTTCTTCGAGTGCTTATTTTGAGTCCCGTGCAAGCGAAAGATTCTATAATAGATTCACTCGCTACGCTCGTGAATCTAATTTAGAATCTTGAGCGTAGTAAGGGACGCAAAAGCGCACGAGATGTAAATAACTTAAAAATAATATGGAAATAACGAACATAAACAGACACTTCAATCGACAACTTTTTTTTGTAAAAAAAAAACTTTGTAAGATACGGTCCGAATTGCGGATACGTACTATTTGTCACTATGTTAGAAATTCTTAAAAGTAAAATAATTAATTTTGCGTGATAATCTGTGTATTTTTGAGTTCATCATTTTAATTGTACAATAAAATACCTAAAATATAATATTTTATCAGTTTTTATCAAATCTTAAACTTTATTTTTATTAATTGATTATTAAGAATTCATACTCGTACGTGGTTTGGAACGATGCGGTCTGAAGTTTTCGGGGGTCTGTTATAAACCCTCAATATACCGTTGAATGTCGTTTTAACTTTTTTTTGTCTGTTTCTTTTTGCTAACAGTGTGAAAGGGACAGAGATAATAGAACCCAAGTATTTCGAACTTGTATTAGACCCCGCATGTCGAAATGACATTTGACTATAAAGGTTACTTGAATGAATTTTGTCTCACTCAGTGAGCAAAATGGCATTTTGCTCACTGTTTTTAAGAAGCAAAGTACCCTTGTTCGAGCTGCTGAGGTGAAAAAAAATTACAATTACTAAAGTGAACTTATCCCTGAAAGGGATCTCGTGTAGCTTTTTGAGAAAATGATAAAGGAACAAACACTAAAAGGTGAAAGGCAACTCAACTTGAACAATAGCGTAACATGCGTGTGTAACCTGCAGGCCTATTATGGATGGCTATATTCACGTGACAAAATATCCGTCACTTTTTAACAGAGCGCGATTGAAAGTGACGGATACCGTTTTATCACGCTGTCACGTAGACAAGAACAACCATCATATCTGTGCTGCCCTAAAGACGTTACATTTCTCTGGAACACCCTCTAATGGTGAATTAAATTACAGAATATAGGTAGTTATTTCTACGGGCTCTGTCATGCTTGTGTAATATACATTGTACAAAGCAAATGCAACCACATTTCTGCCCGTTACCGTTACCTTTACTAGGAAGACGAGGAACAACAAGGCTTGCTACTGAACTGAGCGCATTAATACCCAGGATGACAGCACTATAGTCAGAGTAAAACGAGAAGTACGCAAAACGCTAAAGGGCACGCGTCGAGTCGATGTACTTAGTACAACATTAAGGGGCTACCTGCGGTTTTCGTCGATTTTTGACAAGTTTTGAATCGTATCTCCTACTTTTGCACTATACATAGATTTATAAGACAAACGGTTATCGGTTCTTCAATCTTTTATATTCATTCCTGTCTACCGGGCCATTTTGAAAGAAATGAATACTTATTTTTTTGTTTTTTTTTGTAAACATAGTCTAATAAAACACTTTTTTCGTATCTAGATTGCAGTGAACGATCTTACATACGAAATCTATTTATTTGGGTTTCAATTTTAAAGTAATTAACACAAAAGTTATGGCCTGAAAACCAGTTTATTAGTCGAAAATTGTTCAACTTTGATTGATGCCAAATATCTCGAAGACAATGAACTTTGGGATTAGAAAACTAAGGGATTCAGATCGAAGGTCATTGGCGTGGGGGAGCCCCTTAAAGGCATAGCACAGATTGTATGTACCGTAAAACCACCCAACTATCCGAGTTCACACATCCGGACTACTACGGTTCACACATTCAATCATCACGCACCTACTTACTCGTAATTAAGTATAAGTATGTTTCCCAATCCTTTTTTTGGTGTTTTCTAAGTTTTTTCTACAATTTATGAAAATATTTTGCCTCAGAACTGCGACATTTAGTCACACCTCTGAACGACGATTTTCGAGTTACAGTTAGACCAAGCTAAGTTGGCAGTGATTTTGATAGCCCATACTGTGAAATAGTGTGAAAGTGTTATTTTAACGTCATAATTTCATAGAAGTTTGACGTATCAAAATCGCTGCTAACTTAGCTTGGTCTAACTCTAGTTTTGGACTGTAGTTGGGAGCTTTTGGCTATAATTGGGTGCTTTTGTGGTTTCGTGTTTTCGAGGTCGTTCTTGAGTTTGGGGTAAGTACTCCCATTGTAAAAGTTGTTAAGTAATGAGTACCTATCACCTACGTACGTTTTTCTCTCGTAGATTATACTTAAATACTTCACAATTTATGACTATCTACTGTTTGAAAGTTAAAATTCCTAATAATAACTCTTTGTTATAATGTGTTAAGTATATCTTTTAAACCGCAACCTTACTCTAGTTGCATATTGTTATTATTGTTTAAACTCACTTTAGTTTTACGAAAACGGGTTTTATGTAAAATCCCTTAGCTATCTGAGCCTTCGCTGAGGTCATCTTCCGAGGTCAGGCGACAGTCTCTAAAAGACAAAGCTAGTTAAATAACTTAATCAAACTTGAGGGTTTTTGGCTGCTTTTTTTTTGCAAACGTTTCAATCTAAATTAATTACTGGAGTTGTGTGTCCAGTTGGCCTATATGACTAGATTGGCCATATTTAATTACACAAACGGGTCTACGATATAATTTCATTGTTTTTACCTTAAATTCCGACGTTAACTCCCCACACGTCGCTGACGACGTTCCGACGTTCCGGCGTTTGTGTAATCAAATATGTGTACAAAACGCGAGAGTTTAAAGTGTTCGATTGACCATGTTTATTACACTGAAAGAAATGTTTCCAGAACAGCAACAAATTATTTTGTTACTACCTACACAAAAATTGAGACTTGCGAACTATGTGTTACCTACACCGGCCAACAGGTCGGTTTGTAACAACAACATTGGTTTTAGGATATTGATCAATAGTTATTTGTACGACAAGAGATCAAAGTTTGATATTTCTTCGAGTGCTTATTTTGAGTCCCGTGCAAGCGAAATATTCTATAATATAAACATTCGACAAATCGACATTGATATAAAATACCTAAAATATTGTGTTTTTATCAGTTTTTATCAAATCTTAAACTTTATTTTTATTAATTAATTATTAAGAATTCATACTCGTAAGTGGTTTGGAACGATGTGTTCTGACGTTTTTCAGGGGTCTATTATAAACCGTCAATATACCGTTGAATGTAGTTTGAACTTTTTTTGTCTATTTCTTTTTGCTAACAGTGTGAAAGAGACAGAGATAATAGAACGCAATTATTTCGAACTTGTATTAGACCCCGCATGTTGAAATGACATTTGACTATAAAGGTTACTTGAATGTCATTTTGTCTCATTCAGTGAGCAAAATCGCACTTTGCTTACTGTTTTTAAGAAGCAAAGTACCCTTGTTCGAGCTGCTTAGGTGAAAAAAATATTTCTTTATTACTCAAGTTCAGTTACTTATATGTTTGAATCGGCTTCTTTTGTATTACGTGCTTATAGTATAATTCTCATGATTTATATCATTGTATCAAAGATGCGTTAAGAAATAGGTAGAGGTAGTGTCAAATATTTAAGCATATACTCGATGATTTTTAATCGGTGATCAGGAGTAGAACAATACTTATATCTAGCCCAAATTAAACTTATTAGGCGAAGTCTCACGCAATTATTTCATTGTTTAATTATTTAAAAGTTAAAACATAATTAAAACTAATAACCACTAAATACATGGTTATCCTACATGAAGTAACTACGATACGTCAAGTGCCATCGATATGGCGGGAAATTTGACGGATCTATTATTACTCATAAATTATCAATTGCAATTAAGTTTGTAAAGAGGCTATAACTCATAGATACCGATTAGCAGAGTGACAAGGATTTTAGGATAAAACTGATCTCAAAATTATGATAATAAAAAGTTTGTTTCCATGTAATTACGACTTCAACGTATTCTACGTCAATTACTGAGTTAGAAAAAATGTACCTGATCACCGATTAAAAATCATCGTGTGTATTTTTTTATTTGTGGATGATGCTGTACTGCACCTACATTTAACATTCAATTAGCGCTATTATTACAGCTGATCAAATTTGAGGTTACAGACTTTACGACAGCTGGTCATTACCTATATGCAAAAACCAGCAAACATAAAAGATGGACCAAATCTTTATAATTTAATAGTACATCGCAAATAATGTAACACAAGATTATGAATACAATTACCATACAACACATTTCAATTATATGCCAAACAAAGTATTTAATTGACATATCGATATTATAGATATAACATCTACATCAGCCTATGTAAACAAATAATAAGCATGTTTTATGACAATAATGCCCAGATCTGACATTTGGCCATAACTGTCAACAGGCAATGGCAAAAAGTGCTCAGTTAATGCCATAAGTACATTAGTGCGCCGTAAAGGCACGGTTAAGTACAAAATTATCAGATGCTGTCGTCGAAGAATGTTATTATACTTATTATTTATGTTACAAATGTTACAATCCTGTTCTATTCATAGTTAGACGGCCTCCTAGCCCAGTCGGCAGTGACCCTGCCTACTAAGCAAGAGGTCGCGGATTTGAATCCTGGTGAGGGCATTTATGGGTCAAACAGATCACTGTGTTATGTCTTTCCTGTAGACATACACAAGAGTTAAGGGCTATAAAGGTTAATTTTCTTATTTAACCCTTATCCACGTGAAAAGGTCTTCCTTTTATTTACAGAACTATGATAAAATCATTACTTACATGCCCACAAGCTGTTAACTATTGCCCACAGGAGAGAAAAATGTACAATTCGCGCGAACACGCTAGTTTTCTCTCCTGTGGGCAATAGTTAACAGCTTGTGGGCATGTAAGTAATGATTTTATCATAGTTCTGTAAATAAAAGGAGGACCTTTTCACGTGGATAAGGGTTAAATAAGAAAATTAACCTTTATAGCCCTTAACTCTTGTGTATGTCTACAGGAAAGACATAACACAGTGATCTGTTTGACCCTTATTTGTGTTTATCACAAATATTTGCTGCTGAGTTATGGATGTTTTCTATGTATTAACGAGGATACAGGGTTGCTAAAAAATAACTGCATTCCCGTTGCCGAGGGAGGTTTAGGGATTATACTGAGCAACTTTTACTATGGGACCAACCCCGAAATCGCGAAAATAATATTTAGCTGTTTCATACATTTTGGCTGGTCCATTTTCTATGGGAGGGTCCCATAGTAAAAGTTGCTCAGTATAATCCCAAAACCTGCCTGGCAACGGGAATGCAGTTATTTTTTTGCCATCGTGTATATGTATATATAACTACATATTATATATAATTATCGTCGTCTAGTACCCACAACACAAGCCTTATTGAGGTTCCTAGGCGACTATTAATGTCAATCTGTGTAAAATTGTCCTATATAATCAAAAAGCGGCCGCTATGAAACTCAAAAAAGTGGTCACGCGTTTTTTCATTTGTAGCCTGCTTCTTTCGAACTCATGAAATGTTCATATAGAGTCAGACCAAGAGAAGCCTGCAACAATTTTGATAGCACACGCAGTGCAAGTGTTATTTTAAAAGTCAAACTTCTATGAAATTATGACGTATAAATAACACTTGCACTGCGTGTACTATCAAAATCGATGCAGACTTTTCTTGGTCTGACTTTAAATGATGGCTTCCCCTTTTCACGCTTCTCTGTCATTCTTGACTCGTGACTGCCAGAGAAATTTCCATATTAAACGCCCTACTTATTATTAATGATTATTATATATTACCATTATCACAGTATTTGTCACTACTCGATACACTATCTGTTCGGCTGTATACTAATAGTCTGTAATCGTGTAAGTAATGTCTCCATCGTGGTACAGCCAGAACTGATTTAATAAAACGCCTCCATGCCTCACGAGATAAACTATCTACTTTCATGTTGTTTAATAGACATTCTGATATGGAAATGTATTTGTACGTGACATGCCTTATTTGTGGTTTTTCTTTCGTCGATATTTTCCATTTTAGGGTTCCGTAGTCAAAAAGAAACGACTAGAAAAAAATCAGTCTATAGAAAACATAGGACAATGACAATAATCAATATGTTTTGAATTAAAATATATATTTCGTGGGATTCCGATCGATAAATATCGGGACATATAATACGAATCAACGAAGTTAACCGCTATCATGTACCTACCTACTTCCAGAGCTATATTTGGTAATGAAAAGTATAATAATTAATATGAACCTACTTATTAAATTCAGTTTTAGTTTTTAACTCTAGTTTTTATTTCATTTTTATTCAATAGTTTTGAAAATTGGAACCAAAGGTCATACGTGAGATTAACCGTATGATTAGTTAAAGTCGATTTCAAATTAATTGTTTGCATACATAGTGCTGACATAGTGCTGACATCTGCCGGCGTATTATGGATGACTTTATACATCTTTATCCACGTGATAAAATAACTGTCACTTTTAACACCGTGGGATAGAAAGGGACGGACACCGTTTTATCACGCTGTCACGTAGACAAGAACGACCATCATATCCGTACTGTTGTCGCTGGTTTTGACAAAGTTAATTGACTAATCTATTTATAGTCACAATGTTCCGAATGTCCAGAGGCGTTAAACGTCAATAAATTACTTTGCCAATATAAAGTTGTCCATTTATTTCCAACGCTTTTAAGGTTTTTAATTTAGTTTTAAATTGATCGTAAAACTCAAATGTGAAGCGGGCGTGTGTCCATTACAAGGTCCCACGTTATCATCTCTAGTCAGTCCGACACGGTAAATATCGGAATCAGGGGGCCTACCGCGAAAACCGATATTCGCAAATTGCGGGGATCTTTCTCTTTTACTCTCATTAAGACGTAATTAGAGTGACGGAGAAAAATGCCCGCAATTGACGAACTCCAATTTTCGCGGTTATAGCCCAGGGGGGCTAGCCAAGATGACAATCGTATATAGATAGAGTAATATAGACGAAAGACAAACGTAAAGAAAAAGTGTATCGTGATGACGGACGCGGCTATTTCCTTAAATTGTTTAAGTTTCGACTGGTGTTTGCTTGACTAGGCCCCCAGTCGTATATTGGACCATACATCCCCTTAAAACTACTTGACCCTTCCCTTGTTTTATGGAATTTTGAATATTCTGAAATATAGATATTTTTTTAAAACTAGTCATTATTGCCTACGATTACTTTTGTAAAATAATTTATTGTTAATGGTTTTCGCGTTGTATTTAAATAAATGAATATCAATTTTGCCTTAAATAAATGTCCCTTTGTTCAAACAACAACGATTTGATACTAGTAATCTTTAAAAATTAAACTATCATCACCAAAAGCACCACTTTTACATTACACTTGTGGTGGAAGTCCGCACAGTGGTTTAATGGAAACAATTAATTGGCCAAAATCCCATCAGAAACAAACGACGTCATTACTTTATTGTAATGTATTTTTTGTTTATTTCATCTTTAATTTCGGTGCAGTCTTCATTGCCGGTTTTTAATGAGTATGTTTTGAATAAAAATAAATATTTAATTATTTAGACTGCTTGTAATTCATAAATAAATATTTGATCGCGCGATCTTTTTAGGGTTCTATGCTTTTTTATTTTGGTTGGCGTAGGATATTTAAAATAAGGTTATGATGTTTACACAGCCTGATGTTATATACCTAATATTAATAAAACTTTATAATTTATGAGTTTTTAATTGTTTTTATTTTAATAGTTTTTTGTTGTATTCGATAATTTAGTTTGTCTTTTGAATCTTAAACTATGAGTAACCGAATGAAAAAACTACTAGAGTCTGATACAATATAAGAGTATATCTCCGTTATAAAAATGAAACACTAGGTAAAACTTTGCTATATTTATGTATATGTTATGGCAGGTAGTTACATTATTAATTATATAGCAAAATGTATGAAAAAGTCGACTTTCCAATAAAATGTATGCTGAATAGGCAGTCGACGAAGTGTGAATGATGGTGATCACTATTAATCTTGCATGTCTGTAAAGTAATTGCGCCGTTGACAGGGACAGGTGTTGCAATAACATATGCCGAGGCATGTCCGGAATTACGTAACTAATGTGATTTTTCTTAACAAAGTCTACTCTTTATTTCAAAAATACATTGCCCAATGATCTTTGGCAATTTCTTTTAGCATTCATTTAAGTTTTACTCCAGTCTCAGTTTGTTATTTGTTGTTTTTTATGTCAACAATTGTTTGTAAAATTGAACTAAAATTTTAACTTATCAAACAAAGCTCCGTTTTCAAAGCCAGATCGGTGAGCCTTTCTGTAAATTGAGATATATACAATCACGAGGCATTTTAGAAGAATATGAATCATTATACGAACATAAATAGAAATAAATAGAAATAGAAGCGCTGGTGGCGTAGCGGTAAGAGCGTGCGACTTTCATTCCGGAGGTCTCGGGTTCAAACCCCGGCTCGTACCAATGAGTTTTTCGGAACTTATGTACGAAATATCATTTGATATTTGCCAGTCGCTTTTCGGTGAAGGAAAACATCGTGAGGAAACCGGACTAATCCCAATAAGGCCTAGTTTCCCCTCTGGGTTGGAAGGTCAGATGGCAGTCGCTTTCGTAAAAACTAGTGCCTACGTCAAATCATGGGATTAGTTGTCAAGCGGACCCTAGGCTCCCATGAGCCGTGGCAAAATGCCGGGATAACGCGAGGAAGAAGAAGACGAACATAAATAGAAATAGTCCACATTTGCTGAAATTGTGAAATACATACGTATAGTCTGTATCTTTAGGTATGTAAACAAAAGTAAACAAACAATTTTTACATTTTCGGGTAGTTGTAAGATTTATTGGTTAACCAAATGCGTATGTATAGAGTTTCAACAATACGAGAGATGGCTGATCTATAGTCAGGTTACTCCACACTGGAAAGGAAAATTACACTAAACAGATGAGTATAGACGTTACGAGTACCAACTATCGTGACTTCACAGCTTTACTACATCACTCACACGCAATCGGAACCGACGGAAATTGACTGACAGCACTAATCATACACCCATTCCGTCGCTTACGTTAACTTTTGCGTTAAAGTTCACCCACTAAACAAATCTCCTTAATGAGAAAACGTTAACTTTTGCGTAAACGTCGAAGATGTTTACGGAATCGATGGGCGAGTAGGCGGGGCTGTTACGATCCAAATTCAAAATGATCTGCTGTCATAACTGAAACCACTGTTAAAACAATTTGAATCTTATTCGGAAGAGTTAAAGGCTTAAATTTGAGTGTGCAAGATAAAGATAAAGGTGATTTCACACTGTCTTTCAAGTTATAGTTCGTTGAAAGGATTGGCAGTAATGATTGGTTAGGCTGCATTAAGTTCGTTCCCAAATCAAGTAAAGCGTTGTTTAGTATGCCGTAAAAACCGATGTAACACGAAATTTTACGGACTTTGACGAAGATTAGATTGAACTATTCTAAGATATTCAAATTATGGCGGTTTTACGTGTCTTCGGTGGATTAAAGTAGTAAAAATAAAGGTTTAATTTTATAGGCACCGCTTAGATTAAATTAAAAACAGCTTTAAAGCTTAATGGGTTGTTTTATAACTTTAGTTTTATGGTCATAAAAGAAACGTTAGTTGAGCAAAAAACTTGTATCTATTTCTAAATTGCAAATGTTATTATAATGCTACAAACATGAATTTGCGTAGCCGTTTTCTTCCTATTTAATGAAATTAAATTGCAAAAAATATCCCCCATGATTGACAACATTCACTAAATTCTTTAAAAAAACGTGTACAATTATAATTGGCCCCAGTTTCGACATTCAGTGGCATAACAAAAAGCGTTCAAATAACAAACATCTTTACAATTCTAAGAACCTAAAAATGTTAACAAGATTTTTTCATATAAAAAATCATAATTGGCGCAGTGGGCGTACTAACTCTGCAAAAGGAATTATATTCAATGCACGCCTTGATGATACCTTTATTATATAAATAGAGATGGCATCGAGATAACGAGAAGAATAGTTACCAGATAATATTAAAAATGCGGATATTTTTGTTATAATTAAAATATAAATGTGAGATTTCTCCCGTGAGCCTTCCAGCTGTTTTGTATTGGTAAACCACATGTTTTTTGGTATATATTGGTACGTGTGTATACCTTCGTATAATTTTTTTTCAAAACTATACCAGTAAGTACGTACATGTTTAATAGGTAGTTAAAGTAGGTACAATTCGCAGTAAAAAATAAAAACACCGTACATAAAAAAACTAAATATAAAACGAAAACTCGAGCGTTACAACATTTTTTGGATATTGCGACCCATATAACAAATTACGAAATTTTGGAAAAAACTTATCAGCCCATGTCTCTGATATTATTAAAAAAAAACTATAATAATCCATATTTGCCTCTATCATACCGAAACTACACATTTTCTATTCAGCCCACGTCCTCGACAGGGCGTAGTTAGTTTTTGTTTGTTTTGTGTTATTGTAAATCGGTTTTTATGCCCACATCGCGGATTTATTGGGCGTAATTATAGGGTACCGCATAATGCTGTTCATCCTTTTAGATTGGGGTTCCGTTTCCGTTTTATTCAGCAGGATAATACGTCCGTTTTGTCTGTGGTTATATCTGACAAGTGAGCATCCCCGTATACCTACAGATTAGATACCTACCCAGTTTGATAGTTTTTAACAGACTTCATGTATTTCAATATATCACGTAAACAATTTTTTTTAGGTAATCTATAAATATGTTTTTTTTCTTACCATATCCGATTTTCTTTAAGCTGATTTGATTTTTAGCTTTTATTGAAGTGTTTCATAATGACGAGGCAATACAATATAAAGCGCAAAAAGTTTAAAGTTTAGGATTAATAACAAAACTATTCAAAACTTGGAAATAGTGGGTATAATATGAAAAAATTACACAAGTTCTTTTATAACCACTTCACAAATTAATCCATTACCTATCACCAATCTAATATTATACCTACCTAGGTATAATATTCACTCAGATTAAAAAAAAACCTGTTTTTATTTCACGGAACTCTTACTACATCCTACTTCTTATAAGTGCCCGGTTCTTTACATCAATCTCATGTCGATGCCTCAATAAGAATGACGTATAACTCGATAATTCGACGTTTATTATACGTTATTCATTACATTATTTCTTATAAGCTACCAATATGAATCTGCCATTATGCAATCATGATAACAAGCTGATAATTTTGCTAAAATGTGTTACGTGCTAAACGTAATAACGATAAAGTTATTTTTAAAACGAAGTAAAAAAGGGTGGGTACTTTGATAAAATTACATAGAAAGGATCTTAATTTCAAATCTGAGGCCAATTATCCTGAAAAGTAATACGAAGATAATTTTATGTTCGACATTAGGCAGAAAGTTCTCAAACATAGGTCGCATATACAGGGTGATTCAGGAGACGTGAGCAGGACTAACACTGCGCATTTAGTACATTATAAGCAACTGTTTCGTATCAGTATTTGTGAGGTTAACGGTAATATTCTAGTCGTGTTGAAAAAAAAAAGTTATTAATTTATTTACGACACGCATGGTCACCCTAAAATTAGAATACTAAACTACCGATATTCTGTGTCAAATTGAATGTCACCACTGTCATCACGGTCTGGTTACTTATGAAAACTCGTATCTCACTCAAGTTTGACAGTTTTTTTCTTTGTAATCAAAATGTCATTACGGCTAAAGAGGTTTTGTTTATTAATTAGATCTTGTAGGGTGACCATGATTGTAGAGAATTAAATTTGCCCTCACCAAAAAGTTAAAAAATAGGAAAAAGTGTGGTTGTTTCATCTAAATACGACGGTGATCGATCAATTATCAGTTACTGAGTGTGCAGGATTAATCCTGCTCACGTCTCATGAAGCACCCTGTATTTTTGTGGAACCATCTTATGAACGAATATACCTCAATGCATTTAGGAGCCATAGAGCACCAGAAACAACTCTTTGTCTTTTGAAGGATATGTTTTCATTTAAAAGTAAGCATTCTATCGTATTTGTATACTCTATAAACTTTTTTTTCAAGCATGTTATAGAGGCAACATGTCTTGTAGCCCTTCAAGGTATTGCGTATGTGCTTTCAAACTTACAATATAGTAATAATTCACTCACCGAACGCAAAGCAGGACGAAAAACAGTACAATCCACCAATCGAAGTTGCGCTGTGAGCTTCGTGCGCGTTGCCCACTGTGTTGCACACTGTGTTGCGCGGTGTGTCCGTCCGGCGCGCGAACCTCTCTGCCCGCCCGCACACATGCCAACATCGTTTCACATCCTAGTTATTTGCGATTTTATCCCACACACACTTTCATTTTAACATTGTTTCACTCTTTTGTCCGTGTTGTTGTTGCTTGGACCACTGTGTTGAATCACATTGTCGTTACGTCCAGGTAGTATCAATTCAGTATGATCCTGTAAAAATAAAATGGTGCTAGTTATACTAAAGAGTACACACATCCGCATATTTGCATGGTCATTTCATAATGTGTCTATTGCTGGCTACTACCAACCGCTTGAGTGGAATAAGTCATAGGAGCATGATAAGCATCTTGGTGAATTATAATATAGGCTAGCACTCATTAATAATATTTATAAAAATTGAGTCTTATCTTTCATTCCACTTTTGAAAAGCGGCTTCGTGTTATTATAGGTAAGTAGGTATAAATGCTGTCCGACGATGATCAATAATTCGCCGTCATCATTTTTCGTAATTTTTGTAACTCAGATTTCATTGATATTATTTTCATTAATTGTCATTACAATTGCTCTAGTATACTATACCTGAACCAGACTTTATTGTACATTCTGGTACAATTAAGTACTTTATATGTTCACCAGACCGCTGCGAACTAATGTGACATTCATGCCATACCGCATTGTATGTCAAACAAAAAGAGGTACTTACATCGTTCAAAAGCATAAATATGTTATGACACGTTTTAGACACCGTTTTATAGTCCTATGAATTTACTAGACGATATAACATACTAGCTTTTGCCCGCGACTTCGTCTACGTGGAATCAGTAACAGCAGCTAGTGTAAGCATAGCGCCTGAATAAAGTGTATTAATTGAGCATAAGTTTCAATCAGTGATCAGGCAATTCATTAAATCTCTCAATTCCACCCCTCTTTTTCACCTCTTTAGGGATGATTCCCGACATAAAAACTACCCTATGTCCTTCCCCGTGACTCAAAATATCTCTATGCCAAATTTCAACTCAATCGGTTCAGCGGTTTAAGCGTGAAGAGGTAAGTAACAGACAGACAGACAGACACACTTTCGCAATTAAGTATGGATTTCATAATATATTATGTTTACTTAAATAAGTAAAGACTCAGACATGAGACAAATCAGTCTGTATATCTATTGAAATATATAAAACAGACGATACTGACAATGCACAGCATAAGCTTCTACGCGATTTTAGTCAGACAACAATGTGTACGCTCCTGAAAGCCATATTGTGCAAAAGTAGCACGCGTGTCGTGTCGCGTGAGGAAATTAGGCGTATTTATAGACTGCACAAACTATGTAGTGTTCAGTAATACTAGGTTTTACGGCCTAGGATTTAGGTGTTTCCTTGTTACAGTTGTACTATTGTGAATGAAATATTGTTTGTATATTGTCAGTAAGAATTATTATGTATCTATTGTCCTAACTATGTTAAGTATGTTTAGCATATCCTGTGAAAAGTCGCGCGTTCGCGAACATTCTCCATCTCTCGTTTTATCAAAGTAATCTTCACTCGATTAACGTTCACCACTGCACCATTAATATTAAGTACTGCACTTGCAATTAGTTAATTTAATTTAGTAGGTATTATTTCTATTTTATATTTTTACGTATGTTTGAAAATAAAATAAATTGAAATTTAACCTTTAAGGTGCTATGTGCTATATGGGATAAATCTTGTTAATAGATGATGTTCTTTCAATTTGCCGCTAATACAAGGTGCACTTTTAAATAGCATAATATGAATGGACTTTAAAACGTGGTTGTACCTATGTATTTATCAGTTACTGACATAGAAAAGGACCAGAAAATATCAAAATAAGTACTTGTACAATTCCCAAGTTGGAACCGTTGACTCCACTGCGTTGTTTATACAAATTAACTTGACATTAACAATCTTAATAGCATTCTCATGTACCATTAAAGAAACAAACGAATACACATACCTACCAACTCTATAAGGTGATAGACATCTTGTCCAGATAAGAATACATGGAAAGCTTTTTGAAAATAATGTAAAATATATGATCTGGTTCTTAAAGACATGATTTTGGAAGTGTTTATTTATTTAACCTTTATTGCACAATACAAGTCCGCATAATATATTAAATATCTCTTTAAACACACATTCTTGCGGGATGGACGAATGACGTTAAGAGCCAACGGGAGTGGTCATTTCTCCATACAAACGTACTCCTCGTTTTCCTCCGTGGTTTTTGAAGCTAGAGCAATGATTTTTTCAACACAGATTAATATTGTCAATATCTGTGTCGGACCGTTTTGCTTTTTTTGATATTTATGTTTTTTAAGGCGCTAGAGCCCTTCAAAAATGGCCAAAATGGCCTAATTGACTATGCCGCAATGAGAGGCGTGGCATTCAAAACTGATATCAATAAGCCAAAAAAGCAAAACGGTCCGACACAGATAATTTCTTAATCATTTAGATTTCCAAATTTGGTTACGATTGGTTAAGTTTTGGAGGAGGAAACAGAGGAGTACGAAACCTCGATTTTTCAGATTTTTACGCAGGATTTTTCGCCTTGTCCTTATCGCACTACTTTTAGGTGCCGCTTCCGTTAGCGAGACGGGTACATTTACCTAAAATATTTAAAACTCAGCTCCTGTTTCGTCTTAAATAACTCATAGAGGTGGTGGTGGTTAACTGGTTATGAACATATGTGGTGGCAGTGACACCCCTAGAGTTTTAAGCGCAACACATAGTACGGACAGCGGTTTGGTTTTGTGATAAAAAAATTATGCAGCCTAACGAAAGCAAGCGATTCATCAATTCAATTTAAATTAAAAATTTGCGGTGCTGATAAGTACGCCCATGCTACGATATTTCCTAACATCTTAATATTCAAGTTAATATTCAAGTCATTAACTTAATACCTATATTTACGTAGTTAACTTAACAAACTGTCTAACAACATAACTACCGAAATGCCTGAGGCAATAGCGGAAAATGTGGAATATAAATGGGTAGTTATAAACCATAAATAATGGTAAATGTAAACACTTGTGGTATAAATTTGTGGTAATATGGTAAACGGATCGTAGCTAAAGACGGATTTAGATTGATCCATTGAATAAAAAATAATTTGGGCATAGATTATTTAAGTAATAGGCAAATAAGTCTTTGCCAGGAGTTTCATTTTCTGTACAAGCTTTTAGTGCTGACCGTACTGGGGGTCTAGCCAAGGTGACAATCGTTGATAGAAAACGCCAATAGAAACTTAAATAATGTACGGAAATAGTCGCGTGATTTTTCGCAGCATCTGTCTCTCAATAAGTATTTAAGTAATTAGGTACATGTTTACTTTTCGATATAAGATTGTCAATTTGCCATGTCGGCTGGCCTCTTGTTCCATAGACGTCATCTACTACTCACACGCGGATCCAATTAGTATGAAATGATCCTGATCTATGTCCGGATCCAAAAGTTTATAAGTACCATTCGAAAATTTAATACAAACTACTGAATTAGCTCATTTAAAGATTGCTTTACCTATAATATTTGCGCGTTTAAAGACCTTGCAAATCTTGTTGTTACTAGTCTAAAATATGAAATACAGTATTTTGTTATTTACGTGTCTTTGTTAAGACAAAACAATTGCCTGGGCACATAGCTGGCCGCTCTGGTAACATTCACCTGTTATTCCATAGCCGATAACTAAACAGGTTTACGATTTAAGTACAACAAATCCACTGTCTTGGCTCAGTAATGGATCACTGCGCGATGTGAGAAGATTGGATGTGACTTGCCATTTGCAATGTAGGTCCTTGGCCCATACATTATTTGCATCCAGTCTACATCTCATCTACTATGGCAAGATGACAGTGACAAGTGATTTTAAGTGCGTCCAGATTTGACAAATCGCCGCTTACAAACCTGTTTAAGTATATTTAAGTTGTAGGTACCAAAAATGGTTGTGTTACAATTGGGAATTTTTATATTAATTCTGCTCAGAATCACGAACTTTTTTTACTGAGAAAAAAGTGTCCCCACAATTTTTGGTCCGCTTGGTTACGGTTTTCAATACAACCTTCTATGAACGTAGGTAACAAAAGGACAAAAATTTTTTATGAAGTTTTGGGGACTTTTTTTTCTCGTATAATATAAAAGTTCCAAAATCTAAAATGCAAGTTGGGGGAACAACTTGAAATAGAAATGCCCACCTACATGGAAAATGCGACGAAATTTTATTTCAAGCAGTGTAAATTTGGCCAGTTCACAAATATAGCCAAATTTATATTTATTAGTGTTATAAAATACTCGTAAATCAGTAGCAAGTGCACTTTGATTCCATTCCAACCCCATGTTTGAATTTTATAGGCAATAAGATCCAAAACAACAACGGTAACACTAATTCAGTGTGATTCGAACAAAACCAAGCAAGGTCTGTCTTGAAAATGCATGTGAAAATGGACTTTCTATACCATTCAAGAAAGCTCAAAATCGAACGATAATGTGATATATAAAATTCTAATTATGGCTTGTAGTGCTTGTACTAACGCTTATTAAGCTTTAGTGTTTTCGATTACAACAACTACATAGAATGACAACTAATTTTATCAAAGAAATTGTCAGATACAGTGCCCGTGTCAAGGGTACAGCAGTACGAGTAGGTAATGCAGCTGCAGTTGCTATCCGAACGTCACCTTTAGCTGAGACGTACTGTATTAGCTGATTTTGCACTACATCAGCGTCATCAGCTATGTCATAATAGCTTCACGGCCGGCCGGCCTTTGACCGACAAGAAATTGTAGAAAATAAAAAATGGGCACCATCGTAGTGTCGACCCTTTCAAATCAATCTAAGAAAACGGGACAACACTACTATGTTGCCACTTTTGAATTTCTACAATTTCTTGTCGGTCTGTATTTCGCGGCGATGTGCGACGTCGATTAGAACAAGCAACTGAGACAACGCGCTTCGGAGTTATGGCTTGTAAAATAAATATATGTTAAGAGTTGTTGCAACACCCGTAATAAAATGAAGAAGTAATGGGAGTTCGCATTCCTCCCATACAAAACTACCTACATTTTCGATCCAATCTGGATACGTAAAACTCGCGAATACATTCGGGAATACCTCTAACAATTTCACTGATTAATTTTTGTTGGTTTAAATCAAAGGATGACTCACGCTAGACCGGGCCGGGCCCGGCCCGAGGCATCCGACATGACATTTTCTATGACGGCTGATCGGTGACCACGTGGTGCTTTCCATAGAAAAAGAAGCGCCGGAAGTTCCGGCCCGGTCTAGCATGAGTCATACTTTAATCTTGCTTTTAACCACACGAATGCATTGCATGTGTCCAGTTCACTAGGGTTGGTGTCTAAAACGAATCGACCGACATATCTGTCATTTTCTGTAAACGACCTGTGATTCTTAAATAAACATAAACTTATTTGATGGGAGTTATGGTCGACGGTTTATTTTTTGGAATTCTTCACAAGAAGTCCACTTTTCGGATTAGTGTTTTGTGTTACAAAAACGTATAAAGGCATCAAATGTCTGTAGGGGTATTCACCAACTCCATGGAAAACGGATCAACTCACGCGCAGTGTTCGGTTCAAGTACCCGTTTTCGATTATCGAGCTTCGAATCCGGTTAATTAATATCACGGCCCGCCCGCTAGCGTAAACATTGTTAAGGCTAAGTCTGTGTATATGTCTTCTTGTTAATTTATTAAACTAGAAGAAAATAATTCTTACTAAAGTACAAGATCACCCAGAACAGAGGCTTTGCGTTACACCAGAAACCTGTATCATGCAATTGATACAATTCCACTCAGACGTGAAAATAAAGACAGAATAACAGATTTTTGTTAGCATTGTATACCCCCTTATTCCTAAACCTTATATTCCTTATAATAACGACGGGCCTCCTCATCTTGAAACTTAAAAATTGTACATATATACCTATAAGATACTCTTACAAACATTTGGTTTGGAAGCTACAAAGAATCAAACTACACTTGCTCGTCTAGAGGTAGATAGATACCTAGTAGATCACGCCTTGCATTGCTCAGTAGAAATGTTTTACATATTATTACCCACAAACTGATATTTGTTTCATTATTAGTCGTATACGTACGTGAACGCGGAATTCAGTATTGTAAAAAAAAACACATCAGTTAGGTAAGTACAAAAATGATCCAAATTTTAAATATCTCGGTCTGATATCATCATAATATTCTCTTTATTCATCATCCTTCTTAGGCTAGGGTTTTTATAGTATGAATATAAAAGTAAAATATAAAAACACTTACAAAACAATAAAAAATACATATTAACACATTATAAAAAACCTAACCTAGGGTGCCGCCAGCAGAAGGGCAAGGCCCAAGCTACCGTTGGTCAGGGCTGCAGAGAGAGGAACCGGCGGACTATCCACGCCGTGTCCAAGATCATCATTATTGTTAATTTAGTCATTGTAAGAAATATCGGATAGTTGAAAAGGTGCATACTTTTTATACGTATGGCCATCCAAAATAATACCTATTTATTTTTTAAATTGTACCTATATTTATATTAAATATTAAGACTATAAGAAATGATAAAAAAATGGCATGTATTACCCTTAAGTGTCCGTCACGTATCGAACTCTTGGAAGTTAACCAAATATTTGTCATTCGGTATTCATCGAAATTATTCGGCATAGACCAATCAACGAATCATTTGTAGGTATGTCATACGTGTTTATGTTTATTGTTTGTGCAATTAGTGAAAGGCATATACTTTTTAAGCACGTAAGTAATGTGTATAATTAAATTCAACTTTAGCAAAGCTTACTCGAGATTTTCTCATAGCTAAAACGATCTCATCAGAAGTTTAGTTATTTACTTATTTTTGATAAAAACAAATCCTAAGATAACATTTCATCAGTACCTATCTATAGTTAAAAAAGATAAGAAAATTTAAACCATTTTTATAAGTAAGTATTTAAAAATTAATTGGCTGTTTAATTTTATTTTATTTTGTCCAAAAATATTATAAAAGCCAAACAACAACAAATTAACTAATTTATTTTTTTATTGTTTTTTTCTTGGTTTATGTGTAAGTCGAACATTTTATTCTTACAACTGAAAACTACATTTTTGTACCAAGGCTGACTGAAATAGCAAGACTCGTTCGCAAGTTTCCATTCTTCTTCTTCTTATGGTGCCGTCTCCTGCCGGAGGTTGGCTATCATTAGGGCTATTTTCACTTCTGACGCTGCAGCTCGAAACAGCGATCTGGTGCTCATCTTGAACCAGCACCTGAGGTTTTTGAGCCACGAGGTTCGTCTTCTTCCACATTTTCGTTTACCCTGGATTTTCCCCTGTATTATCAGCTGGAGGAGGTGGTATTTGTCATTTCGTAATATATGACCAAAGTACTGCAGTTTCCTAATCTTTACAGTATCCAAAATTTCTCTTTTCTTTTGCACAAGCTTCCATTAAAACACCCAAAATTCCATTAATCACATACGTATCTTTCATTTGATGGAATTCTAATAAAGTAAAAGGTAAACCTCGTTGATTGCGTTACTTGAGCGACTCATGTTGGTTCAGGGCCCGACGAGAGCCCTTGCTTAATGAACTTTAATTATTTACGCATAATTAACCACATACGACTTTAATATGTACATACTTGTTTAATTAATACTATTAGTAAACATTTTTATGTCGTCAAATTATTAATGAAATGATAATAAAAATGGTAATGCTATTTGTAATTAATAAAAACAAATTGAATTTTTAAATAAGGTACCTAATAGGGAATATCTGGGACCTCCCAGTTTGCACCAGCTGTAGGTACTTGTACTTTTATGTTAATGAAGTAATAGTTTAAACTATTTTAAACTCATAGCTAAGGTTAAAAGGACATTCGCCCTTACAACGATAAACGCCCTAAAAAAGAAAAAAAAAACTTGATGTCACGGAATAGGTGTCAAATTGTTAAAACAAGTACTTACTGACTTTTTTACATTGTGATAACATGATAAGAATATATATTTTTCGTTTTTTTTTGTTTCCTTGAAGTGTATTTTTTTCTTTTACGCCCTTTGTAACTTTGTTGTAGAACAAAAATGAATTAATTAAGTAAAAAAATGGTATCTAGTATTTATTGCCGAAAATGATTCAAACATTGAATGCAAGTATGTAAATAATGTTAATGTAAGTGTAATGCCTGTTGCTCTAACTAGATTGTAGAACAGATTTAACAAAAATAAACGTCATTCGATTCCAAATAAATCACCACAGATTTACGCACGGCTCCAGTTTTACAACTGACATGCCGACAGCGTATAAAACAAAATCGCACTTACTGCGCACAAAGTATTAAAATATCGGCCCCCTAGCATGGTAACATTTATAGAGTTAGACCAAGTTATGGCAAACTTTGCAGTTACAGAATGAGGGATGTGCCACCAAAAAATGTCAAATTTTAGTATGAAAATTACACAACATAATTATTGTTAATTCAAAGTCAGTGCAAAGTACGACTATAAAGACAAACATACGTATCGATCAAAGCTTCTGTTGACTAAAGAATTTTTTTTATAGCGGGAAAAGGTACAGGTATTGAGTAATATGTATTAAAAGCTGCGTATATTTATTTATGGAGAAGGGATAACTTTCAGTGATATACGAGTATTGTGTCAAATAAATGTCAGTCACATGGACCTTTTTTAGAAGTCTAAATGTACTAAGAACCCCGTCTATATTAATTGTAATTTTAATGTATTGTGATGTCAATTTTATTTATTTTAATGTATTGTAATGTAAATTTTATATATATTAATGTATTGTAATTTTTTTTTGTTGAAATTTTATCTGTTTTCTTTATTATGATTATTTCTTTTTTAGAAATGTAATTTTTCCTGATTTATCTGTAATTAATTTGTATTAATGTATTTTTAAGTTTTAATGTGACATTGTTTTTTTTTTATATTTTTATACATGGGTATTTTTGCCTGAAATAAACATTTTGATTGATTGATTTATAATTCCGTCGCAGGTTCAAATGGAAATGATGTGTAGGTAACCGAAAGAGCACAAACATTACTTAGGTATAACGTACGCTAGAGTAATACCTAATAAAGTACGTTGACGGACGGTGATGAAGTTTAGACAGACAGCCATGCAGTATTGATTGATTGTACTGAAACCAGATCGCGATCGAATAAGGCTAGTCATAAAATATTATAGGTCCGCATTCAGCGCCAGGAATGAGGTGCAAATTATGCGCATTATGTATACTGGTTAGTTAAAATTATCTTTTGAAGATTGTTTTAGCCCTTAGCCATTAGGCTGCCTGCAATACGGCCACATCTCAAAATTTGGAGATTGGATAGTAATTAAAAAAACTGGTCAAGTGCGAGTTCGGACTCGCGTTTCAAGGGTTCCGTACATCACACAATTTTCAACATTTTTTTTTGTACATGAAACGTGACGTGAGTGAAACGTCTTGAAAAACCCGAATGGCTTAATCAAAAACCAGATGTAACATGGAGTTTTCTGGCGTGGTGGCTTATATCTCTGCAACTATGCAAAGTAGCTTAGATAGGAAGATTAAATGCCGAACAGTAGTATAAGTGTCCAAATGCGAAGACTGAAGACGGAGCTCCGCCTAGGGCTGATAGCTCGGAGCGTCCGACGGGTCGCGCTTCCTACAACTTCCGCAAGTTTTTTAAAAGCGAAGGCCGAAGAGAGATAATACCTACAGGGTGGCCAAAAAATAAGTGCATTCCCGAAGCCGGGGAGGTTTTCGGATTATACTGAGATTTACAACTTTTACTATGGGACCAACCCCAAAATCGCGAAAAAATAATGTATCATCCCATAGAAAACGGACCAGCCAAAATGTATGAAACACCCAAATTTTACCTCGCGATTTCGGGGTTGCACGTTGGCAACGGAAATACACTTAGTTAATTTTTCGGCCACCCTGTATAGTGCTTTTTAGAACACGTAACAATAGTAACCTAATCAATCAGTACTAATACAAGTACCAATGCGGGTGTGTGCCAGATACAGCTTAGTCGCATTTTTTGTCGTCATTCCGACTCACGCTTGAAGCTAAAGGCACGCCTCTTCGGGACGCTTCGGGCCTTCGGCCTTATGCGGATATCGGCCTAGGGCCTTCGCAATAGCTGTCTACATCACGTTTCACTTAAACCATTGCGGCTGTGTCCCTAAAAAACCTAAACCGCATTTTTGTTCTTAAATCCGACTCACGCTTGATTGTAGATTTCTAATAGGTTTTCCTGTCATCTTTAGGTAAAGGACTATTTTGTGTATTTTTTTCAGAATTTTAGACCCTGTAGTTTCGGAGATAGAGGGGGGGTGGGGTGGTCATTTTTTGTCTATTTTCTTGAATAACCTGTAAATTTTTATTGTAAATATATAAAAAAAATATATTTGAGATTCTCACAATGAGCTCTTTCGTTTGATATGTAACACGATATAGTTTGCAAAACTTTGTTTTTAAATTTTATCTTTTACCCCCCAAAAGTAGCCCTTATGTTTAAAATTCATTTGTTGACGTTCCATATCCGTCTTTGGGTCACAGACTTACATATGTGTACCAAATTTCAACTTAATTGGTCCAGTAGTTTCGGAGCAAATTGGCTGTGACAGACGGACGGACAGACAGACGCACGAGTGATCCTATAAGGGTTCCGTTTTTTCCTTTTGAGGTACGGAACCCTAAAAATTAAGAAAAGTATCCTTTTACTAAAATTGGTAAGTACCCATACGATTTGACCACACGATAAATTGTCTATACCTATGCATTTCACCGACTATCCTTATGCCGTGTTTTGACAAAGAACATGTTTTGTTTACCAGTATGAGGTTTCGTCTGCCTATCGGGTATCTTTAAATTAAAAATTAACCTTTTTTTATTTATTGCTAGTAACTAGGTTAATGCTAGTAGAATACACGATTTATAACGATAGGTACTAAACGCTAACCGACCATTATTTTGTTAACTGAAAGAATTGGCAAAATTGCACTTCCAATTGGCCAAATGGATTCACCGTTACATCTTTGTCGCTGTCAAGCCATGAAGAAGTTAGTAAACAACGTGTACTTCTGGTTGAAGTGACAAGGTACTTCAGCCCCAGCTGACTAATGTGCAACTTCGCGGAGACGAAAATAACCTAACGAATATCGTCTATTCCTGGAAGTTCCGATGTTTGAGCAATTGAATGGAACTAAATTTGGCACAATTTAGGAGTTTGATGCTATTTGATTAGAAAAAGTAGTTTCTTGAAACAGTACTTCGCAAATTGCGGGGTATCTTTCTCTTTTACTCGAATGAAAGCGTAATTAGAGTGATAGATAAAGATGCCCGCAATTTGCGAACTTTTATTTTCGCAATTATAGCCCTGGACCATTGAGAATTGATTTTGGAGCGTAATAGGCGGTGCGTTTCATATTTTAAAAATATATTAAGTAAAAGAATTACTACAAAGGACAATCTAAATGGTTCTTTATTGTTATTATAATCCGTCGTTTTTATCACATCAATCCAAACAAACACAAAAAATGCGAATTTAGTTATCAATACTGACACGACTAACCGATTTGATTCAGATGTTCTTTAAGGGGATTACTGTCAATCTGGCACAAAAACAAAATGTGATTCATTTAAATGCTCTTTAAAATAACTTGCAAAGGTTTTATTTTAAATGTTTTTTTAGGGTTCCGTACCCAAGGGTAAAAACGGGACCCTATTACTAAGACTCCGCTGTCCGTCCGTCCATCCGTCTGTCGTCTGTCACTAGGCTATATAACTCATGAACCGTGATAGCTAGGACAGTTGAAAATTTTACAGATGATGTACCTATCTGTTGCCGCTATAACTACAAATATATACTAAAAATAAAATAAAATAAATGTTTAAGTGGGGCTCCCATACAACAAACGCGACTTTTTTGCCGTTTTTTGCGTACCTAATGATTACGGAATCCTTCGTGCGCGAGTCCGACTTGCACTTGGCCGGTTTTTTAAACTCGTAGGGTGTGATGAAGAGTGAACTTACAATCATTTTTATTTCTTTCAGAGTTCACTAGCTGGTACACCACAATGGAATCATTTAGGTACGAATATCACAACTCTACACAACAAAAACTCTGTGACATTTATTTTATTTCTGCGTATATTTTTTGCATTCAGATTGTTGGAATTTGGTGTAAGTAATAGTGCAGATCTTTATTAACTTTTTATTACGTACACCACAATTAGTAGAAGAGGTGTAAAAAGCCGGACTACTAACCTACGTAAATTTTTACCTAAGAGATTTATCTACATTCAGTATCTGTGCGTTGATCACCGAAGATATTGTATTACAATTATTATGCAGCTGTTTAAAATCCGCTATTACACAACACAAATCATACTGACTCCTAAAGGTTTATAAACTTAAAGTACCGTTAACAAAAAACGTATTAGCTACGGAAGGTTTCGTAATCGAGTAGCAAAAAAGATGGTAAAGGTACTTCTTAGAGTGGCCCAATCATTCAGAAAACATTTTTTCTGACTGGTTTCGACAATAGTCTAATTTGAGTATGAGGTCCGTTCTAACTTTGTGCTATTGGGGATCTTCTAACACTGGTTTTATAGAGGTGTAAGTGTTGTTAATAAGATACCAGGTTATGGGATTGGGGCCTTTCAGATGTTAAGGAATGTTTTTGTAATTCTTATGCCTTATCATCAGTGATCGTTAATTTTCCAGCAATTTTGGTGCAGCATAGTAGAAATAAAGGATATTCTTCTTTTTTTTTCTAGGGAGAGGATTGGTTAAGGATAATATTACTGTTATTAACCCTAATTATCTATACCACCTACAGTAGAGCATACAGATGCTTTTAACCAACAATGCTGCACCAAAATTGCTGGAAAATTAACGATCACCGCTTATCATTGATTGCAGTGTGTACTTTTTTAGAGGTATAAAATTCGAAAGAATTACCTAAAATAAATCTCATGAACTCTTCAATTATATAAGTACCTATTAATAAAATGCTTGTGTGTTAAAAGTTAAAAAAAAAAACATTTTATGGTCAAACAACAAACTAAGTAGCTAAAACGACGTTAACTTAGCCAGTACCTATACAAATGACAAGCATAAACATAACAGTATTTTAGACAATAAACATCAAAACTATAGATCAAAACCACCTCCACTATTGCTTAATGTAATATTATAACAACCTAATAATGGCTAATTAAAACCCAATGACATGTTTAGTGCCGTAACTTAGTCGTAAAATTAATAAAATTTGCTAATAAATTAGTTATTTCACCGTCGTATTCGTTTTTGGGTATAATTAAATTATTGTTGCTAGTTTAGGGATAATGGCCAATTAGACGAAAACGGCCGCTTCTGTTTTGTCATAGAGTAGCGATTTTAGAGAATGATTTCGAGCTAACAAAATGTATGGTAGAAATATGGGAGTCTCTGGAGTTCTATTTTTAAAATCTTATAACTTTTTAGGTTGCATCACTTGCATCCCACATAAGAAAGAACAGAAAGCTATGCTCATTCGGTCCCTGTCTAAAGATTTTTATTTTCTTCATGCTCTAGACTTCATCAAAATACCTAGTGGTAAATGTTAAATGATACGAAATTCATTAGAAGGTACGATTATTCTAATTCCATTCTAGAGTACATATTATAATTCAAATACGAGTATGATATTGATTTAGTTAGGGTCGAGCACAGGGTATCAATATCAAATTCATTATCTTCATTAATCATTTTTTAAATCCGAATGCGGCTGTTTTGAAACTTTTTTCTAAGTAATAAATCTCTCTAAAATGATGTTATATTTGTTCGATATTTACCGCTTAATAGATACATAGTAATACTCAGAAAAAAGTATAAGTAAACTACTTAAGTTTCCAGAAGATTATTTAAAGATATTACCAAGTTATGGTTTAAGTTACTTTCTTGGTTTGACCTTTTTTCAATTATTTCAACCTCTTTACATTTATAATTTAACGTAAAAATGGTCTCTAAAAACTGCTCTCAAATTGCTATAAGTACCCGACTCTGCATAGGTAGTTAAATATGTGCTACTTTAGTCTGCCAAATCGTCGTCCGCGCAGCGCAGTGCATCTCTAGAACCGCTCATTATATTTTATCTGTTCGGACGTGACGTGGAATCGTATGCGTGCTTTGCTTACGGCTATGTAGAAGCATAATATAGGAAGTTCTGGAGAATATCTTAGTACTTTTGTGTTGTAAATGCACCTAATGAAAGTTGCAAGGGCGAATTGAATTGTGTTTCGATAGTTAAGGTTGTGATCTTGTGTGAAAAGTTTCGTTTGTTTATAGAAATACAAACGGTCATGGAAAGTTTACGTGGACTGGCACTTAAAATTAGATGTGATATTTATACGGACGGATAGATGGACATGTAAAAACTTTGAGTTTTCCGATTTGCCATTACCGAAACGCTGAAAATTAGAAATAGCATATTCTAAAAGCTATGAATTGTTCATTATGTCCACTATTTTATGTCAAACTAGCCGCCGCATGCGAAACAATTTTAATATAATTATATCCCTAAGGGTATGTTTGTCTCAGGGGCTGGTTGTCACAGCAGCTTCCTCTCTCCCTCCCTCTTCTATCTCCCCTTTATAAACTTATCGCTATGATGTGGGAGGTGTAGTTGCCCTCTCCTAGAGATTGAAAAGTTGTACATATCAAATTAAGGCAAACACCAAAGTTCTAATGTTTCCCATCATTCTATTCATCCGTTTAAGCCTTCGGTCCAAAGCTTCGTAATATCAATCTCATTTTCACCCTCATTTTGGGATCACCAAAATTATTTATTTATTTATTTTGTTACAATTTTTTTTTGGGATTGAATTACAAAATACCCGTTCTTAGTGCACTTCTAAAACATTTGAAAAGTTTAAAATCTCCTTCAACGGTTTAGGTAGCTAGATATAAATAGATAAAACGGCTATCTGATTCACTGATAAGCAATTACGCCGTCGATAGCATCCAGGTCTATCGGTATGACCTAGACTTGCAATTTACGCTGTCTAGACTTGTTACAATATTTATGAAACTGACCGATAGCTATTAAGTTCCAAGGTGTGTTTAAATCTAATATTTTTCATGTTTTTATTTTGACAATAAATAGCAATAAACGTCTATTACTCGTATTCATTACTTATTACCATGGTAGTAGTTCTAGTAAAATAAAGTCATCCCATTTTGCAATTTAAATGCAATTTCAATTTTAATATCCTGTACGAGTTGGAAGACCACTAAATAGTCCTTTGTATGGAAATGTGACGACAAAGTCCCTTAAATCCTTAAGCGCCCTATAAGTAAGTGCATGAGCTTAACACAGTCAATGAGTACACAGGACATATACAGGGTGCATTTGAACTAGAGGCCTATTCGGTTTTTACAAAATGATCTCGTTATGGATGTTATAACGCAGTGCAACTCGATCGAAACCTCTCCATGCCGAGTGAAAATTTATATTAAGTAGGCCCATAATCTCATTAGTCAAAGTAATATCTTTAAAACTTGTATTTATTCAAGTTATAAAAATAATGCTAACCAGCTTGTGCATGCCAGTTCTTAATATCTACCTACTTCTTTAAATAATTCAAATTAGCGTGTACAATAATATATGTATTATCAGAGACAATGAAATAATAGACTTTAAATCTACATTGAAAGCTGTTTTATTACTACATACCTATAAAAAGTACTAAGTAGCTGTGATTGCTCATCTTACTGTAGTTCCACACTGTGACACCACCTAAATCTTTTGAGGGATTTAGACATAAAGGACATCAATGCGTTTCAAACTGTACAAAGTATAAGTACTTAAAATTAAGGGTACATGGAAAGAACATGACCGTCTAGTCACTCTGACAACATTTTGAGTTATCGGGGTTTGAAAGGAACGATGTACATACTACATATGTAATTAACCATAATGATATTATTTTCGTGTATAGGTGTTTTTAAAGTGAGAAAAAAGGAGTTATATTTATGATTACAGAGGTAACAGAAGCTGTAACTAATAGTTCATCGAGAGCCCTACAGTTTGAGATTAAAATCTAATTTTTCAAAAAAGTGACTATAGACATGTTCTTTCCGTGTACTCTTCAAAATGATGTCGTTACTCATAGCTTTGTATGGAATCGACACTAGGTTTGTTAACTCGTCTCTGAGTAAGGAAGATATAATATGTATTCAAAGTTAAAGCAAAGTAGCGTTACAATATAGCCTGTAAAACTGAACCTTATTCAAAAGAGTTTAAGTCACACTATTTAGTAATTTTGTATGTATTTATACAATGATCTATAATAGTGATTTAAATTAATTGGCACAGTTTTATGGATAGTAAAATGAATTATAATTTTATGGCAGCTCGTCATAACAGTTGTTTATTAGTCTGTGGGCTTCTTCAGATTGGATGTCGTTTATGATTTATGTTACCTGTTGTAAAATAATTAAGATGTATAATGTATTGAATATTTAAAAGGTGCTTTAGGTTAATTCCGAACTGTTGGTAAATGCGAAATTATAGTAAAAATAATATTTTTTGTCACAGTACATACATTTATATATTATCTTGCTAAAACACGGCTTGAAAATCGAGATGTTATATTTATCATCAGGGCTGATATTTTTTTTCATGTCGAAGATAACAGTTGGTTTGAAGAGCTCCTTATTCTGGCCGGTATAAATCCGAAATCACAACTTGGTCCGAAAAAATGTACCTACAGTCATTTTTCGTTGCTTCACGAAAATATTATACTTTTTCGTAACTCAGTGGAGGATTTTTTAGGACATAACATAATACGGTAAAATTGGGCTTATGTTGTACAGACTAGATAATCTGTCTAAAAAAAATTATCGAAAACTGACGAAAAGAAAATTCGACAGCAGAATAAAATTTGGCTCATCATATAAAACATAATTAGTTGTGTTAAGTATCCCTCATGAGTCTCATGACGGACGATATTGGATAGGTAAGTTACGGTGAAACGTTACTCATCCTTTAAGCGTAGTTTCATCTCAAGTATGAATATAAACTTATTTTTTAAATAATAAATAAATAAATAAAAAAGCCCATTTATTCCATAACCAAAGATTAAATTTACATAACAAAAAGGTAATTAAAATCTTTTTTTTTTTAAATATATTTTGTACACTTAAACTATTTTTTTTTTTTTGTAACTATAATTATATAATTTGGTTAGGACCCCTCACGGGTAAAGGCCTCCTCCAGCTCTTGCCATCTTTTTCTGTCTTGTGCAGTATTGGGCCAGTCCTTATCTATGTCACGGAGTTCATCTGACCACCTGGCGTTTGGTTTGCCGTGTCTTCTTTTGCCGTCTGGCCCTTTCCACAGCGTGGCCACTTTAGTCCATCTTTTGGCGTGCATTCTAGCAACAACTTATTTTTTACTTTACACTAAACCACTTGAAGTGCATGACTTAGCTGAGTCATCCTAAAAGGAAATCTTTTGCAGGTGGTCGGAGCTATAAGAAAAACCGCAAGTAGGTCAAGTATTTAGAAATACAAGCAATTAAGAAAAACATTTCAAATTTCTTGAATACCTACCACACAAGTGGACTCTACAATATAGTTAGCACCAGAAATTGTTGGACTGATATGTCACTGTACTGTATACTGCGAAATGCGTTGGATCCACCAAAGTAACGAATTTAAGTGGGAATATTGTAGAAGCCACTTTCCAAGGTAGTCGGCTATTAAAAAAATATCGGACTATAGCCATTTGTCGCGGCTTTCAAGCGTTATATCAAATCGTGCATGATTAAAAGTAAATACTAGTTAACTACACCCAATTAATAAAACGAAACGAGACGAAAATGCGATAAATGTCAGCCACCAGTTCTTTACAATCATTTTGCTTTACAAATTTAATTTTGCGTTTGTAAAAGTCTTAGAGTTAGAGCGAATCCCGTGTCTCGTGAGCGAAGTCGTGGTAGGCCATAGCAACGGTTTTAGTTGACCATTGATGAACTGTAGGTCGTTGAAATAAGGCTGACAAATTATCAGTTAACAGTGATGGTACAGGATTGGCCGCGCTGACAGTCGTCAGTGATATATTTTCAATCAATGATTCTACTTAATCAATATGTGGAGACCTTTAGTTTCTCAAATTTCAAAGGTAAATGTAAGTATAGCAACCGTCTAGCGACAAATTTACATTTACCTTTCAATATTTTGCTGCAATCGCTCTACAGACTTTAAATAAGTTTCGAGGCTATGTTGGTTACTTTTCCCAACCGCATTTATAAATTTGTAATGCAATGGAATTAATTCTCCAGCCTCAAAACTGGAATGTCGTATCTCCATACATGTTTCATAGTGCCATAAGATTTTTTGTTTTTGGCCCGAAGATGGCACCGGAGACACACAGGTTCGACTAATCTAATCCAAATTTATGCAAATATATAAATATGTATGAGAAAGATTAGGATTTCGTGTATATCGAGTATGCACTTATTTTGATGGCAGATTTGAGGTTTTCGTCGGAAAATTATGTGTGAGAAGTTTTCGTGTCGTAATTCTATGATGAAAGGAAAAGGGCTTAAGAGTCGGTGGGGAACGAATCTAAACTCGAGTGTAGGTACACACAAAGTTCGGCTTTAAAACGAAATTGCAGTCCTTAAGAGCGGTTACAGACCAGCGTTTTTTTCTGCGCGTATACGGTCGTTCTGGCATTTCGCCACGCGCGCTACATTTGGCTTGTACGCGCCTACACGCACTTCCAAAAAAAAAATACGTATAAAACGCTAGTCTGAAACCGGCCTAATAACCGTAACACAAATAAATGTAGCTTTTTCTATGTTTTTTGTCGAAATATTGCAGAAAGAGAATTGATGCTGTTAGATGACGCACTGTGAAAGACAATTAGCACTGTACATCAGCGGTGCATAATTTATTTACAGGGCAGTAATTAATTTTATTTGAGTAAGCCCTGATATTACCTAATAGGAAGTAGTTTTAAAAGCCGAACGAAATTGGCATCATTTCAAAGACAAATTCTGTAGTAAATTGCATTACTTAAGTTGAATTTTACCTATTCTTGGACGTTACCCAACTCATTATCATTACACAAGTTGCGTCATTTATCAATATCATCTTTAAAACTATTATTTTTATGACAATATCTTATAATATCTAAGCATATTTATTTCCTATTGTTTTGCCTGCTAATAGATTGCTCAGGTAAATAATTGTATCCATAGTAAAAAGTGTATTTCTATGCTATAACATGACCAATACTTGTAAAAACTTACATCTACAATTTTGACAGCCACTGCCGTATTCGAACTTCAAGATATTCACAAGAGACGGCACGTACTAGATTCATTCTAGATACGTTATAGTTTAGATATCAACTAGTTCTCTTTTGCAGCACAATTCGGGCAACCAATGTCACTTTTACGTTAGATAGGGTAAGATATCTATTAGATGTGAATTGGATCTCTAAGTCATATCCTGTGGCAATCGTTCAAGAGTATCTCCAGAATCGCGCAAATGTCAAATTTGACAGGTTAGATCTTAAACATATCGTTATCGTATCTTGGTGATGTCTAGAAGATATCTAATAGATGTCTATTTCAAAATCCGAATCGGGCCCCCAGTTATTAAAATGGGCACTAACGATTTCACTAAGATTTACGATTCAAGATTGCCCAAACGAAAAACCGATGTAAGGTGTATTATGTGAGGTAATTCCGAAAAGTTCAGAATGTCAGGTGATTCCAAAAATGGACTCTAATAATGGAACTATGGGTGATAATTCAGAATTAGTCGACATTTTCAGCCCTAGTTCAATTTTTCACATTTCTACCGCATCAAATCGGCTAAATACTGTTTATGAAAGTACAAAACAATTTGTTATTATGTAATCAGTATGAGACGTTTATATATAAATGTGGTGATACGAGCGAAATGAGTTTCATTTAAAATAATTTAAAGTGAAAAATAACTATGTTGTGTATCCTTAATTTAAAATAAAATAAATTTATTTATTTACAAACTAGACTACTAAAAACATAGGAAAATTCAGCAGTAGGTATGCAATCTGTACAATATTGTCGGTCATTTCCGCCCGCATCTACTTAGTAGGTACTTCCGTCCGTCAAAACCGAGGACAGGTTAAAGGGCATTTTTTTTACGTATTTACCGACATTTAACGGTTGGTTATAGTTTTAATTTGTTTCATAATTTAGGGGTCCTTAAGTCCGTACCCGAATTGTCACTTGCAGAATATAACTTTGTATTAAATAGGTACCTAGGCGTATATTAAATAAATTAAAAAATATATATTTTTCGCATGAAAGCTACTTTACGTTACTGAATGCTTAAAATAGTAGGTAATATAGTACTTACAAGATGTTCTGCATTAATTCTTCGGACTAAGTTCAATTATTGCCCTTAAATCATGGACGTTGGACGCGCATTTTGTTTTACGATTTGAAATAATAGACTATTTAATATAATATCATGTATGTCTCATATAAACTCAAAAATAATATTTGGTTTCGACAAAAATATCTATTATTATTATTAACCATTTAGCTGTACTAAATGAACACCGATCAAGTATTTTTTTATAAGAATCACTTCTTAAACATTTTATCAATATATTTTTACCTAAGTACCTTATATTAAAAATATTATATCAAGTAAAATATCTACATTAAAAAACCTGCAAACTTATTCCACTCAAGCGAAAAGTCAGCAACTGCAAAACTTTTTAAAATAAGTATTTAAACTTAAAAAAAGAAAATTTTAGATTAAAATTCCGTCATAAATAAAAAAACACAAACCTTCGCACTTAATAAAAAACAAAACACAGTCACCAACTGTCACTCTGCGTCGGTTCGAATTTGGAACTCGTTTGAAACGGGTGGCGCGTGCGAGTCGCGCGGAATCCCAGCCTCCACTGGCGAGTGGTCCATCCGTCGGCACTAGGCTCTAGGTTCGCCTTAACCATGCCTTAACCGAAAATGCTATAAGCCGGCATTGGATGTCTATAATTGTCTATGGTGCTCGAAAAAGAGCCGTCGTGTGATGTGAGCCGATGTGAGATGAGCCAAGGCCGATATGTCAAATCGATTTGTTTTGTGAATATAGAATACTAGCCTCCGCCCAAAATTTCGTTTGCGTAGAATGAAGATGATGATGATTAATAAAAACTACCCTATGTCCTTTCCCGGGCTTCAAACTCATTCATTCCAATCATATATCCATACCATTTTATTTAAATCGTTGCAGCGGTTGAAGCGTGAAGAGGTATCAGACAGACAGACACATCTACTTTCGCATTTATAATATGTATATTACTGCCTATGTAAGTACCACAAAAAGTAGTAGGGATTAATGAAACTCGAAAAGTATTTGACCTTTTTTTTACCGTGTATTTTCTTAAAGCTGATATAACGAACTCCTGAAAAGAAAAGCAACTTAATTTAGGTATAGCAACTAAGTAAGCCTATTACACATGTGCATATAAGTGGCGCAGAAACTTTGACTATCTGCCATACATACCTACGTATCTACTAGTCTGATTGATAGGGCTTGATTTAGTCAAATTATGTTTTATCCCTTTCTGCCAAATACATAAGTCAAAATGACATATAAAGACAAACGATTATTAGCTAATTCAGTGCGGATATGATGGTCGTTCTTGTCTACGTGACATCGTGACAAAACGGTGTCCGTCACTTTCTATCCCACGGTGTTAAAAAGTGACGGATATTTTGTCACGTGGATATAGTCATCCATAATAGGCCTGTAGCGCATACGCATTTATGAATAACGCCATAAGTAATCACTATTCAGTGTTTTGTCTTGATTACACCTGAGTAAACATTTACCTCGACGTTTTGCATTCAACGCTAATATGCCCAACAATTTGTGTTTTTGGGGTGCCTGGTATCTGGTTCCATGGTGTAATGGTTAGCACTCGACTTTGAATCCAGCGATCCGAGTTAAAATCTCGGTGGAACCTGTATTTTTAACCCCCGACGCAAAACGAGGGGTATTGTAACTAAGTTTGGCCGCTATGGCGTCCGTATGTGGCGCCGTAGCTCTTAAATCGGATGTACTGATTTGATTGCGGTTTTTATTATTTGAAAACATTCTAATGGTGGTTCTAAGACATGTTTTATCAAAATCGGTTCATCTGTTTCATTGCGTTGGGGGATTCTTTTTTTAAATTTTTGATTACGGCTTAAATCATAAATTGTATTGTATGATAAATTATATTTAGAAATGCTCAATTTTATGGGTTGTTGGTACACAACCAATGGAAAGATTTTATGGTATATAACAACCGTACGTAAAAAAGGATTAAAAAGTATTTTTTTTACATTTTAACGATCATAAAAAGTAGCATTTTTTACAAAAAAGTTCTTTGAAAAAAAAATGTGAAACACGCCAAGAACATTACATATTGTAGCCGCGATTCCAAAAATGTTCAATATAAAAACTTTTTACAAAAAAAAAGCAAACCGACTTCAAAAAGGATGAAATAAAATATTATCCTTTTTGAAGTCTATGCGTTACCAACAGATATGTTTGAAGTCGGTGCCAAGCCAAATTTTGAAGCATACCATGATTTTGGTGCGATTCGATAAGGATGTACCTACGTTGGATTGCCTTACACGACGACAATGAACGTACTTTCTGTAGGTACAGTCGACGTTAAAAATATGTTTACACTTTTCGCCTTATTACAAAGGAGTAAGGTGCAAAAGTGTAAATATATCTTTGACGTCGATTGTATCTAAGAACACACCTCAGAACACACGATCAAACCTTCTTGGCGCAGTCTGTACCATGTTTGTCGGCACATTAGTGGAAATCCAATGCATTTTTTTTCGTCGGTTTTTTTAAAGCGCATTTCTTACTAATGCTCGAACAGTCTATAGCACGCAAGTGTGAGATTGGGACTGAGTAATTTCCCGTCCCTTATCCAGAGGACTACATTACAAAATATAAAACAATTTAAGAAATTTACCTTCTTGCCAAATTTCACCTAAAGCGGTTCAGTTATTTAGCCATGAAAAGGCGACAAAGAGGCAGACAAAATTACTTACACATTTGTTGTTGATAGTTATTAGTGCAGTTCTAATGGGATTTATAGCTATAAAGCTGATTATTTTGACTGGTATTGTTACTACTTGGCTTGGCACCGACTTCAAACATATCTGTTGGTAACGCATAGACTTCAAAAAGGATAATATTTTATTTCATCCTTTTTGAAGTCGGTTTGCTTTTTTTTGTAAAAAGTTTTTATTTTTCCATTTTTAGTTTTAACGCATTGTTAAGAGCGCGACGCATGAATGAAAAACAAGATCATGTTTAACACTAAATTCGTGTACCTATTACTTTAATAAATATGTATGTAATCAGGAATTTTCTCGAGTCCGTCTGGGAAATTATAATTCCTGTCACTACTACACTAAATCCATCCTCCGCCCCGCCACTGGCCCAATCCCTCAACGCCCCGATCACTCAACCTCACAGCGCATCAACCCCTGATCCAGGAACCCCTCGACCCTGAACCAGGAATTGTCTCGAGTCCGTCTGGGAAATTATAATTCCTGTCAACTAAATCCATCCGCCCGCCCCGCCACTGACCCAATCCCTCAGCCCCCCGATCACTCAACCTCACAGCACATCAACCCCTGATCCAGGAACCCCTCGATCCTGAACCAGCAACCCTTCAACCGCCATTCCCCGACCCGTTAATCTCTGACCCCTTAACTCCTAACCCTAACCCCCGATCAGTAGCCTTACCAGCTTACCACGAGTTTGACATTGATATATTCGCTAGCATGTGTGTAACTTACTTCCTATGCATCTCGCTCGTACTAACCTTAGTGTGAGCGAGATGCATAAAAAGTTACATTTAGATGCATAAGACGTTAGCGAATATGTCAATGTCAAACTCGTGGTAAGGCTACAGTTGCAGTACATCAAATTGGTGGTTTTCGGAAGCAAATGCTCGAGTTACTTTAGAAAACCCCGAAATCACTTAACACGTGCCTTTAAAAATTGAGGAGTTCCCTCAATTCCTCATGGATTCCATCATCAGACCAGAACCAAAAATAATACGGAAACACCTTGGAGGTAACTTCTTCCAAACAATAAAAGAATTACTCAAATCGGATCACAGGTGCCAGAGTAATCGCTGAACATATTTACATTTAAAGAAATCATCATCATTATCATCAAAATAATCATCATCATCAGGTCTACTTCATCAAATTAGTGGTTTTCGAGAGAAAATGCTCGAGTTGCTTAAGAAAACGCCCAAAACACCATGCATGTGCCTTTAAAAATTGAGGAGTTCCCTCAATTCCTCATGGATCCCATCATCAGAACAGAACCAAATTAAAATGGGACCAACTCGGAGGTAGCTCCTTTCAAACAAAAAAAGAATTACTCAAATCGGACTACGGATGTCGGAGTAATCGGTGAACGTACATAGAAAAAAAAAAAAATAGCCACAACCGAATACAGAACCTCCTCCTTCTATGAAATTGAAGTCGGTTAAAAAATTATACCACATCGGTACTTAACGTAACTACTACATCCATGAAACACGCTGATTCATACGTACACAACGATCAGAAACTCGAGCGCAAGTCAAATCTGGTCTTGGCACTGTTTTTACGCGCACCTTTTCTGGACTTGTATTAACTATAACACTTTAAACTCTCGCGTTTTGTACACATATTTAATTACACAAACGGGTCTACCGCGATATAATTTCATTGTTTTTACCTTTAATTCCGACGTTTCAGCTGAGTTGCACCAGCTGTGGTCACGGAAAGACTGACGTCCCAACAAATGTCAACGGAGATATTAATAAAACACCACTAAACTACCCGAAATTAGTTTATAAAAATGTTCGGGGTAGACAAAGAAATTGCAGCTACCCGTTAAAGTTTAATGTTTATTGTCCACGGCACGACACGTAACACTCACAGTATCCGTACACTGGTCCGAAGATATATCCGCTGGTTTCAACATTTGAATCACTGGTCCCCAAGTAGACGATAATTTGTACCCGTCCTCACGATTGAAATTTTTAGGGTGTTTTTTAATTTCAATCACTTAACACGGAATTAAAGGTAAAAACAATGAAATTATATCGCGGTAGACCCGTTTGTGTAATTAAATATTTGTATTAACTAATACGTCGGGAAAGTATGTCCGTGCGTCCGGCGTGGCGATATGTCTGTAAAAACTTGGCTGATAAATATGTTGTGACAATTTAGCTGGGAGTGAATTAAACTTGTTTTTGTTATAACACGTACAGTCGCCATCAGATATATCGGAGCGGCCAAGGTGCTCACAAATATCGGAACACGCCTCTATTGTCAGGGCGTTAGAGCGCGTGTTCAGATATTGTGAACACCTTGGCCGCTCCGATATATCTGATGGCGACTGTACATGTAGGTTTGATATTTACCACTAGCTTTTCGGTGAAGGAAAACATCGTGAGGAAACCTGCATACATCTGCGAAGAAATTCAAAGGTGTATGTGAAGTCCCCAATCCGCATTGGGCTAGCGTGGGGACTATAGCCCAAGCCCTCTCGCGCATGAGAGGAGGCCTGTGCCCAGCAGTGGGACGTATATAGGCTGAAATGATGATGACGATGACGTACATGTAGTGCATAGGTAATTATTTTCCATCGTATTTTCACGGAAACTTACGAACGTGTCTTGCTATTTTAGTCAGTCTCGGTACAATAAGTACTGACATTGACTGAACTAGCATGACAAATACGAACGTTTCCAATAAAATACGATTGAAAACAATTATGTACTATATCTGTACGAACCGACAAACTTACGATGACATACAATTTTAAGTGTTGAAGTGCTTTTATGACAATCTTCACATAGGTGAAGTCGGATAATTTGCTATTTTACTAGTTATCGAAAAATAAAGTCGAATTGCGCTCCTGACAATGTATAAATTGTAACTTTATCACATATGAATGTGTGATAAGTTGTGATATATTCTTCTTATAATATATTCAACAATTAATCGATTTGTATTAGAAAATATGAACATATTATATTATAGCAGTTAATTATGCAATTATATTTAAATAGAATAAAAGTTTAAGTAACTTCTTAAGTTATACTTAAACTTACAGCCCGTTGATGTCTTTAACTCACAAGAGCGTTCCGTTTGCGAGTACCATTGACCGGGGTGACTTTCAAACGCAGGGGCGACTTTAAAATTCTAGTTTTTAAGCCATAATATATATTTATGCGAGATTTTTTACAGTAGGTGAATATGAATATATAGTAATCTAATTAGTTACAGGAACATTTTCAGTAAATAATGAATAATGGTAATTCTATGGTCGTTTTAAATGTATCAAAGTAACCCCAAATTTTCCAAAGTCACACCGGTCTACGGTATCAAGACTAGAGCGGTTGTAATTGTAACCACTCTTCGTAGATGAATTACGGATGCCGGTTTGGCCATTAAATATATTAATTTTATTTATACATCTAGGGAATAGTACTAATAAGTCTAATAACCAACAAGGTGCGGTGCAATGGGTTAACTTCAACAGTGGGATAATTTTGAAAAAAAAAGAAGTAAATTTAAGTTTAGTTTTGATGTTTGGTTTTGTTATAATGTGGATGATTTTGGAGAAAATTAGCACACAGATAATTTATAACCTGAAAACTACATAGATTTCATACTTTTATCCCAAAATTTTACTTCTATGGGGATGTGACGGGATCGAGGTGGAAGGGCATGCAATTTAACGACTATTAAGCAGACCACCGACTAACAGTCCGCCGGACGATATCGGCCGGTCAGTTGTTCGGAACTGTCAAATTTTTGTTCTAACTGACAGGCCGATATCGTCCGGCGGCCTGTTAGTCAGTGGTCTGCTTTACGCAGACGAAATCACGGGCATATCCACTATTTTATTAAATTCATTCCATTGGTCGTAAGACAGGTGAATTAAAGTAATTCTAGGAATGCACCTATTTGGTAATATTACACGTATCGAATAGCAAAAGTAAACCGTATCTGAGTGCATGTAAGTTAAACTGGAGGCAAAGTGAGTGGCGGTATTTTATTACACTGTATTTGACGATTGGGTAGCGTCGGTAAAAAATATACCAATAATACCTACTGACTCTAAACATTTTAGGGAGTTGTTGAGTTAGGAAGTTAAAAATGTTTAAAAGATTACTAGTAACAGTAAATAATGCACCGCTGACCATTACTTAGTGCAGTTGTACAGCGGTGCGCGTATGAATTTAACTTAAGTATGTATTTAAACTTACTTCTACCCACTATACTGTAACTCAACACAACTTTTGGTATTTAGTTATTGTTACTTACTTACCTACCTACTTACCTACTTGTATATACTTACTACTTAGTGTAATGAATTTAAAAATTGTAAATAGAATCAAATTGTCGCTCACGGGCGCAAACTAACGAATTAGCATAGAATAGTATTAGTGCATGTATCTCATTAAGTGAAATGTAAATTTCTTTTGAGATGAATAAAAAAATCTTTAACCACAAATAATCACATAAAGCTCTACGACTCATAATTCTTATAATAATTACTAAAAAACTGACCTACACAAAACCTTATTAATCATAGGTAAGTGCCAAATTAATATCACTCGTGCCTCGAGAGGTCCCTATCACCAACACAAATTTCAACTATTTTGATAGCAAAGGCCATGTCAAGATAAGCAGCCCCCCGAGACTTTGGGTTTGTTTTTTTGCTTTACATTAGTATCAAAAATGGAAATTTTAATTGTAAGGAAAAAATATTGTTTGTAAAAAATTAGTGATTAATTAATTATGGAACCCATAACGCGCGAGTGTGACTCGCACTTGGGTGTCTTTTTTTAAATATTAAAACCTTCATAAATTTTAGTGCATGTAGCAGCAGAAAGGTTTCAGGAACATTAAGATCTCTCTATAAGTTTAAGAATTTCCTACCAGTTAGCACGAAAAAGATGTTGGTACAGGCGTTGATTTTGCCAATTATTGATTATGGTGATGTGTGTACAACGAACGCCACTCAAGAGTCCCTTAACAAACTAGAACGTCTCCTCAACAATGGCATACGATTCATCTTTGGCCTGCGTAAATATGATCGTATTTCCTTCTACCGCCGCCAACTCAATTGGCTCTCTATCCGTCGCCGTAGATGCCTCAGAATACTTTGTACTCTATTTTCTATTATGTTTGAGCCTTTTGCTCCTAAATATCTTAAGAATAAGTTCGTGTTTGACACCCCTCGCCCAGGCTGTGAGCTGCGAACCTCTCGTATTCTCAAACTTTCAGTTCCTGCTCACCATACTGGTTTCATGACTAATTCCTTCGCTGTCCAGGCGAGTCGTCTCTGGAATTCACTCCCTCTCAACATAAGACAAGCCCCGAGCAAATTTGCTTTTAAGAGGATGCTGCATAAACATCTGCTGAAACAAGAGTATGAGTAGGTAGTATCCATCGTAATATATTAGTATGTATGTGAGAATTATGTAGTAGTATATTTATTGTATATATTTTATTATTTTTATCTGTGTATTGTATATGTAGTTTATTATGTTTTTCAGTTGTTTGCAATAGTTCCTAATTGAATTCTCTTACTCTTCTTCTTGCACCATTTTTATTACATCTCTGTTTAGCCCTATGGTTGACTGGTAGAGAATGCCTTTAGGCATTAAGTCCGCCATTTGTACATTTTATTTGTATTTTGTGCAATAAAGTTTAAATAAATAAATAAATAAAAAATAAATTCATAAATTCTTCATAAACGAAAACTTTCGAGAATCTGCGTCTTTTGAAAATATCTTCTAAACGCAACATATTATAACTATTATAGCCGTCTACACTAAAAGTTCAGTGACCACACTTTGAACAGGGAGGGTTGCAATAGTTCTAGAATGTTCCATTTAGAAGAAACGTTTAAAAGACGCATTTACCTCAAGCGACGCATTTAACCCGGTTGACCCTAGTCTATTTCAGAAAATATTCGGATCCAAATTACCCCACAACATATTTTGCTGACGCTACCCAGATTAGGGAAAGCTGCGGTTGCGGCTGAAACTAACCCGCGTGGTCGCTGCTAACGGTACAACACATATGGAGCAGCATTCGAATTTCAAAAGCCTGATCTTAATTTGATATAACTCGCAGTGTATGTTGCCCGTACCAATAAACAAGAGCGACCGAGATACACTGAGAATAATTAGTGTAGTTACCTATCAAATTAATATAAATTCATGATTTAATTCTTTGAAGTTGAATGCCGCTCATGAATGTTTGTTTATCAAGATCATGTTAACTTTGACATCAACTCATCAAGGAAAAACCGGCCTACTCGCGGCCCGAGGGATCTAGTGATCCCTGGTGGGGGTGATGAAAATAATAATAATGACTACATTATTAAGGTAGAAGTAGTATGTTTTCGTAAGAATCACGCTTGACCTTCTTATAGGTTTTCTTGTAATTTAAAGTAAACAACACTCGTGCGATGTTTTAATGAAACTCGCTTTCTGCTCGTTTCATAAACCCACACTCGTATTTTAATGCCTTTCATTACCTACGTAGGCAGTCACATAAACTGTTACTATAATTTTTTTTAAGACCAGTAAAGGATTAATCTCGTTAGTGACTAGTGACACATTTTAACGACGACGATTAGACGATGCTCTTGGACGAGAATCTGCCCGATTCGAACTTTAAGATAGGTCAATTAATAGATCTAGAAACGAAATGGATCCGATGTGTCAGTGTCAAAAGTGACGTTTTTTTTCGAAGAAACGTCACATTTGACACTGACATATCTAATCCATATCGTTTCTAGATCTATTAATTTACCTATCTTAAAGTTCGAATCGGGCCGAATTTTCCGTCTGCTTCCTCGATGCCTTTATGGAAATTAAGAAAATCTAGGTCGGCTCACTAAACTCAACTTAATTCATTACCATCAAATTGAATTTCAGTCTGATATACAATCTGCGGTTTAGCATACAACCACTGCCTTATAAAATTTATAAATGCTCGCATTGCAATTACCGTTTAAAATGAATATCAACTCTAATTTCACGTGATCTAAGATTCAAATTTCAACGAGCGTTCAATGCGACATATGACGGTTATCTTGAATGTGTAGTAGTTACTGGGTGGCACCACCGTGGTTCTAATTCATTCTTAATTGGCAATTGTAATGCTAAACTTAACTAACTGGGCGAAACTTTACCTGTGATTCGTTAGTATAGTCAAATGTATAAATAAGTATCTATCCATATTTACGGGAGAGATAAACTAAAGAGCTACATATTTAATTATTAATATGAATATCAATAAACTAAGAAACTTTATTTTAACACGTTCGCTGCGTCGTCGCCGTCGGATCGATTGGGCAACTTTAATATCACCCCTAAATCGCAAAAAAATGGTTATGTTTCATACATATCAGCTGTCGTGCTGTCGATGTTTTTTATCCGGAATCCAGAATCCCTAATACTAATAAATGCTTAAGTAATTATGTTTGTCGGTCTGTCTGTTACCTCTTGACGCTTAAACCGCTGAATTGATTTATATGCAATTTGCTATGGAGATAACTAGTTTGAACCCTGAGGAAAGACAGGATAGTTTTTATTATTATCATCATAATCATCGATCTCATTAATTTTTGTGTTTATCACAACTATTTATTACTGAGTTATGAATATTTTCTACGTATTTATCTATGTGTATCTAAGAATCTATTAGTATATCGTCGCCTACCTACAACACAAACCTTATTGAGCGTACTTTGGGGGCTAGGCTAGGCTAGGGCTAGGTTCACTAGGTCAATTCCAGAAGAAATGCACGTCACGCAAATATTTTCCCTTACCGGACTCAAACCCAGATCCGTCACCTTTGTAACTATTGTTTATGTCTGACCGTACGAAGATAATTTAAACTATTTGCCTACGACTAATCTATGCGAAATGCCTTCGTGCACCGCACATGTTGACAGGGATCGATGAGGGGCTATAGATCATCGATCTGGATTCTGGGGCGCGCACGAGCCGATGATTCGTTGCGCGTGCTCAAAGCGCTAGCACAGAACATATTGTACCATAGCTTGTAAATAATTATGTACCTCCTTAGACCTACCACTATATTTCTTTATATAATAATTCTTTTTTTTTGTCTTCAGAAATATACCGTAAAATGGGGTGAGTAGGGTCAAAACTGAAATTCAAACCTCGATAACAATTTATTTTTACATATGAATACTGAATGGTGTATATAATAAGTGTTCCGGACGTTTGTATTTTAGTTTTTATTTTATTTTGGGTAGTTCCATTTCATAACTTTGACGATAAAGAGGAAAACCCACCTCACCCCGTAGTGCCTCGTATTTGGGGTGAGAGGGGTTTTCATACAAAGGTGATTTTGGAAGATTGTTGGATCGATTTTTTTTTTAATATGCGTATTACTATAGCTCCATTTTAAATTGGAATACATATTTTTGTAGCAGTAGCCTTAAAATCCCTTCTCACCCCCTTCTCAAACCTTCTCTCCCCATTCATTTCCCACCTCTCCCCGCGAAACCTACTCACCCCGTTTTACGGTACTTACCTATTATTTAGCTTGTTGCATAACTTGTATAGGTAGGTACCTATAGAAACAAAATACTCTATGTATATTTGCCAGCTGCTTTTCAGTGAAAGAAAACATCATCGTATGGAAACCTATGGGCTGTAAAGTTCACCAGCAGCACAGAATAATTTAAATAATAGTACTAGGTACAGAAGACTCACTATCTAACAAAACGCGTCTGCTACGATCAGGACAGATACGGCCGCTAGGTGGCGACAGCGCCACGCGCGGCTTATGGCTAGCCACCAAAATTGGTGTGGAACGGATGTACTTTTAGCTACTTGTAGCAAAGCGACAAAATCGCGGAGTGAGCCACGCCTGCCAGCAGTCTCATATAACTGCTCAAATTTTATAGATACTAGAGACCTCTAGGTACCTCTAGGTACCTATGTATTTAGCTATTACTTGTCGATACAGGATCCACTCGATTTTGAAATGCTTTCGCGATATAAATTCCGTTTGTACATAACGGTTCAGGTAACTCGATGAGTGATGGCGGCGATTACCTTGTTAAGGGGTAATCTATGCCCAGCATTAACATGCAACATGATTTGGTTCGTATATAAATAGAAATATCTATAGGGGTTTGCTTAAGTCAAATGGATCACAGACGCACAGAGAAAAAGTTGCCTCTTCCCATAAATTAAGGATACCGGAGCCAAATTTCTGGTTGTGACTTAATTTGGACAAAATTGTGGGCATTGGTTTCACCTATGCTATTTACTTTCGAGAATAAAAAGAATAAAATTATAACATTTATAACCTAAATTTATGTCTGTTCGTCATACTAGGGAAGGATTAGGTCAATAGAGGCTAAGTGGCTATCGATTAAGCGATGGAATTAATTTTGGATATTCATATACGGCAAGGAGAACATTTAAGGATGACTCACGTTAGACCGGGCCGTGTCCGGGCCGGAGCTTCCGGAGCTTACTTTTCTATGACATGACAGGTGATCACGTGATGCTTTCCATAGAAAACGATGCGCCCAAAGGTCCGGCCCGGAGACGGCCCGGTCTAACGTGAGTCATCCTTTAAGGGAAGTTAGACACTGCACACCGGTAACATGTTCACTTTTCACAAACGCGTTTGTTATGTATTGATAAACAAGTCGAATTACTACCAGAGCCCGGGAATTTAATAATCATCGAATTGCACCGCCAAAACCGGATGATCGTGAATATTCATAATATTGGTTTTGAAATCTATTAATAATATGAAGCGAACGAATAGCAGACATTATATTAATCAGACAAATATTTACGTCAGTAATAATCTATTGATTTAAAGTTAATTTATATTCCTTTAGACATAACACGTCTAATTTTTGGGGAAAAGTGCAAGATTGGTTTTACTAGAGTGCGAGTTTTGAATTATAGGTGATACAGGTGATACAATTATTTAAATAACCTAATATAGATTTTATGTTTAATTTATGACTTAAATTATAAGCTGCGAAATTTAAATACTACATTACAGAATTATATAATTGAAATATTACTAGCTAGGTACAACATTAATTTTATGCTTGTACAAAGTTTGTCTAGCGCATTAAATTGCATTAAGTATCGCCATAATTTAACCAGTAGACTTTATTATTTACATATTAAGATGTTTTAATGTAGTCGGCTGTAATAACTAGAATATACCTCGTGTTAAGTACCTAATCATTATTTATGTTATGAGTGGCAATTATTTCTACATTTAAGTATTTACGCAATTCTTTATTTCGCAGCCTAAGGTCTAATAATACATATTTTGCCTAAACTTTGAGACAACGAGTTTTTTATGATAGGAGGCCAAACAAAAAGTCATAATGCTTGACGGTACCTAAGCAATAAAATTTTTCAATTTTATATTGAATTCTAAGCATGCAAAGCAATAACAATGTTTGCAAACGTAGCTTTTATAAGACTTATGGCTCCATACATTCCAGTCCATCATATCGTACGAGTGTGTCCAGTGAAGGACCTAAGTTGTCTATTCCGAGACTGCGGCTAACGGCCCTAGACAAACCATCTAATAACTAACCTACATGGTCTTTACTTATTTAGATGAAGCTTTAAGGCAGACGCGGGATTTATTGTAATTTTATTATACGGAAATGGAAAAGTACTAAATGTTAAAATATTTTTACCAAGCAGATACGTCTGCGAGCGAAACTAAATTTTTTATATTAAAGAAAAAATGAAAAAATTCACCCCTTCATGCAAGACACAAATTTGCGACATATACTATTTTTATTATTTTTCCATTAATATAAAAATTACTAGAACATAAGTTACTTCAAAGTAAACATAGAAGAATTAGAAGGCTATTAATAGACTGTAGTAATAACAGAATTTATTTTTAAATCGGAATATTAATGAATGAATGAATGAATGAAAATGAATGAAACTATTGGCCCATAGATAAATACCTTAAAACTAGCATACATATTATTACAAAATATATCTTAAAACTAAAAACACAATTATGGCTGCGATGCAGTTCGCAACCCCGCAGTGTCAGGGAGCCGGCCGCGGAACCGCCGGAACTTGACACCCTTCGGCCAAAACTCCTCCTTGGTGAAGGTCGCTAGATGTTCAGTCGGAACGCTCAGCACAAAAGAATTAAAATTCACACTGTGTCGAGATTCCAACTTCACGACCCTCAGGATGAATCCGGACTTGGCTCGTACATACTTCACGATCTCCTCGACCTTCGTAAGGTAGTGTAATCGGGACACATACAGCAGCGTCGTCGGTGTTGCAGGACGCAGCAAATGGTTAGGTCCAGTCGGTGCGGTACCGCACTGATTCGGACGAGCTGACTTCTTTCTCCTCTCCACCTTTTTGAAGCCATCTCTGTCGCATCCCGACTCTTTTAGAGTCAGCTGTGACCGATCCTTGTGAACAGGTTCACGAAGGCTCTGCACCCCTTTCTTCGGCCGCTGCTTAGACTTGGACACAGCAGGCGGCTTAGCGGCAGTGGCAGCGTAGGAACGCGTGGTATTAATATTTTGACATATTATATTTTGACGCGTAATATCATTCTACCGTTCGATTCATCATCATCTGGAACAGCAGTAGTTGTTACCAAATATTAGTCTAGAGCAAACGGTTCGATTAATGCTAGACAGATTCTATTCTTCTTTGGACCCAAGTCTTGTCCGATTATTAGTTGGTATGGAGGCCTTTGTGATCCATTATGATTAAATTTATCATTACGTGTTTAAAGGCTGTAGGTACATTACATGAGCACCGGAACGGAACTTTTGACACTACATTATTTTTTAATCATAATTTTATCACAATGACTGACCAAATAAAGAGTGACAGTATTTTTTATAGAAAATAATAATGGCTATGGGTTTGAACATAAAATATTTAAATAATTGTAACAGAGCCATACAGAGCAAAGATTTTTTTTTATATTTACTTAAAAAACTTTCAAGACCCGTATCTACAAATTATTCCATCTAAGGTTAAAAGTTAAGGCGCCGCGTATGTAAATAGTTACAAATCACGGCATAATGTTAAGTAATGGTTAAGTTTATTATTTCGCGTACGCTGTCTTGTTAAGGTTTGTTGGCTATCTGCCGTATCGGCCTTCTTCGCATACTTGTAGGGTCTGCAGAAATAAACGTTACTTTCGTATATCATTATTATCTTTACGGCTACCACCATCAGTTTGACACTGACATATTCGCTAGCGTGTCCGTAACTTATCTCGCTCGTACTCGCATACTAGTGCTACGTAGTAAACTGACAACTCTGACAAGTTTGACACTGCTAAGTAGCCTTACTCCGCATTTACACAGCATTGGAGGCAAAACATTAGCGAATTTCACGTTTTACGCGTTTTACTATGACTATGACTATGACTATGACTATGACTATGACTATGACTACGTGCCCACTTGTAACAATTAAAAAATGGGGTTAAAAGTAGACGATTTAGATTTGGTGATAAGTATTAATATTTTTTTTACTAGCCTATGTGTGTGTCCCACTGCTGTGCAAAGGCCTTCCCTCTCCCTTTCCAATCCCCCCTTTGCTGAGCAAGATCCCGCCAATCCCGCTGGGATGCATCCAAGTCGTCCCGCCATCTCTTTCTCGGTCTGCCACTGCCACGACTACCCTCGGGACGGCAGCTAGTGGCTATTTTGGCCCATCTGTCATCAAGCACCCGTAATAAAATAAGGATTCCTAAATAAATACGATTATACAGGTTAAATAAAAATTGAATCAATTATGTAAAGGTAGTGCAATGGATCGGGAATCAATTTCCGGCCACCGGACTTTGTATTTAGTGCAAGATCACTTTATGTTATTTTTGGATTAAATAAATACAGTAACATCGTATTGATATTATAGCTTTTAATTTTTTTTTGTTTTAATCACCATTGTCATAAATAATTAAGTAATAGGTTCGGAAACAAAGAGTTAGTAAGTTCGTAGTAGGGTAGTAAGCGTAAGCTTCTTTTTCAGTTTAAAATAAAAAAAGCAAATAACTACACATATGCCTATTAGTATAAAAATCACTTTTTATGCCGACGGTACCAATAAGTCCCAATAGCCTATTGTTCAACTTTGCATTTCGAAATTCTCCGAATCGGGAACTATTTTGCTATCGGTACGCATCTCAATGTCAGGGGTCTGCGAGGTCGAGCGTGCCTTTCTTTTTTGTCTCTTTCTCTCCTACTAACCGACGTGCGTCAAAATATTGAGTTAATTTGACGGTGATATGAGATTAAAGTGATAATGTTGGTAGTAATGGGGCTTGTTTTGTTTGGCAGTGTTTATATAAACAAAAGAAAAAAACCATTAGTGAATGTGCAAACTATTTTATTAAATAAAATAAAATTCTTTTATTTGCATAAAATATGGTTACAAGGTGATATTTGAAAGATTTTCCTGTACAGTGACATATAGGTTATCCTTACAGTTTAGGTTGGGTTTGCGTACAGGTTTGGGATAGTTGGGAATATTGGGATAATTGAATAGGTAAGCTAGACCGGTACTGTCGTCACAAATAGTAGCAGCCACCCTGGAATACTTTGCTAACCAAATATAAATCAATTTGCGTTCAAAAGTCTGTTACTTAACTAAATGTTCTGCATATATGTAGATACAAATCTCTTTTTGTTAAGGTGTTAGCGAATGTACTATTGACGCGTAGTCTGATCCGCAACTTTTGATGCTGACTGCTGACTGTACTCAGTCTGATATCAGAGAAATGTCTATATCAATGATTATGATGCTCAACTCCATACAATTTTTGAAAGCCTTTTACATCGCTTGTTACATGGCATCTATATCTAAATATTTTAGCCTATATGTTACGTCCCACTGCTGGGCACAGGCCTCCTCTCATGCGCGAGAGGGCTTGGGCTATATAGTCCCCACGCTAGCCCAATGCGGATTGGGGACTTCACATACATCTTCGAATTTCTTCGCAGATGTATGCAGGTTTCCTTCACCGAAAAGCTAGTGGTAAATATCAAATGATATTTCGTACATAAGTTCCGAAAAACTCATTGGTACGAGCCAGGATTTGAACCCGCGACTCCCGGATTGAAAGTCGGACGTCATATCCACTCGGCCACCACCGCTTCTCGGCATCTTATGTACCTATTATAAAATTATACGTACCTATTTACAGTACATATTAATTCTTTATTGAATAAGTTGATATGATCTATACATATTCTTCTACTTTTTACATACAATACAGTAAGCAAATATGACCTATAAATATGACTTATAATACCTGTTTTCTGAATTGGTTCTTATCTAAGCATCGATTGATAATTTGATCTAATAATATATGCATCGTTATTATAATGATGTTTAAACAAGCCAAAAGTCACCCAAAACACTTTTACACTTGAAATCATAATGACTCAAGTCACTAAATAATCGGAGTCCCATATGTTATACACATTTGTGTCCATATTTATGTGCATTGACATACATGTGATATTAGTCTCATTAGTGCGAATTATTAATTAATTTAACAGTTTAAATTCCTTCTATTGCATCAGGGTGGTAAATTCTAGAATATATGTTTAACTTATTAAAATTGTATTGATTTACGTGCAACACCTTTTGCCAATACGGAATAAAATCGAAGCAATGGGTTCGTGAAGCGAAATAGGTAACTTATTTAACACTAGCTGTGCCCGCGGCTCCGCCCGCGTGGAATTCGGTCAGTGTCAGTAAGCGGCTAATTTCTAATCCTAATTTCTCTCCCTCTCCACTGGAGGCGGAACTTGAAGTAAAGTTGACAGATGGATATGCTAGAGGACTGCAGTCCAGATAAAATATTTTACAATTAGGTACCACTAAATAAAACTACACTCCAAAATCAATAGTTTTTTTCGCCCTTATTCAAATTTTACACGTGATTTAAACGACAGAGTAGTAGATGTATATCGGACAATACAGTAAGGTATACGCGCGTGAGCGAAAGCGAAGCGGCCTGCCTGGCTAGAGCGCCACTCACCGTGGTCTTCTTCAGACTCCTAAGGAAGACCACGTGCCCCCTGTAACCTCAATGCGTTGCGAGACTTTCGCGAATGATTAGATTTTTTTCTGGAAGGCATGGTAATGCGTATTAAATGCGAGTCCCAAATCGTTTGACTCCGCAAACGGCCAGTGCCGTTTTGATGCCCTAAGCATTTATAGACCATGGTGCCCCCTCTCCCTAGGGTCATCGAGATTACATTGAATTTTTTGGTTAGTTGAGTGACGTTCATTGCCGCAGTACAGCTGAGAATGGAAATTAGTCACATCATTTTATCACGAAAATTGACAGTGCTGCAGCAGTAACGTTGCATCAGAGTAATGCTGCTGCAGTCGCCATACCTTAGAAAGTGATTGAAAACGCTAGCGAAGCGAGCGCGAACATTTTTCGATATAAAAACGCAATTTGATAGACAGTTGTACATTTTTACTTTTAGTATGGAAATTAGTCACATCATTTTATAACGAAAATTGACAGTGCTGCAGCAGTAACGTTGCAACAGAGTAATGCTGCTGTAGTCGCCATACCTTAGAAAGTTATTGAAAACGCGAGCGAAGCGAGCGCGAAAAATTTTCGATATAAAAACGCAATTTGATAGACAGTTGTACATTTTTACTTTTAGTATGGAAATAAGTGCACATCATTTTATCCCAAAAATTGACAGTGCTGCAGCAGTAACGTTGCAACAGAGTATTGCTGCTGCAGTCGCCATACCTTAGAAAGTTATTGAAAACGCGAGTGAAGCGAGCGCGAAAATTTTTCGATATAAAAACGAAATTTGATAGACAGTTGTACATTTTTACTTTTAGTATGGAAATCAGTCACATCATTTTATCACGAAAATTGTCAGTGTTGCAGCAGTAACGTTGCAACAGAGTTGTGCTGCTGCAGTCGCCATATCTTAGAAAGTTATTGAAAAAGCGAACGAAGCGAGCGCGAAAATTTTTCGATATAAAAACGCAATTTGATAGACAGTTGTACATTTCTACTTTTAGTATGGAAATCAGTCACATCATTTTATCACGAAAATTGACAGTACTGCAGCAGTAACGTTGCAACAGAGTAATGCTGCTGCAGTCGCCATAGCTTAAAAAGTTATTGAAAACGCGAGCGAAGCGAGCGCGAAAATTTTTCGATATAAAAACGCAATTTGATAGACAGTTGTACATTTCTACTTTTAGTATGGAAATCAGTCACATCATTTTATCACAAAAATTTACAGTACTGCAGCAGTAATGTTGCAACAGAGTAATGCTGCTACAGTCGCCATATCTTAGAAAGTTATTGAAAACGCGAGCGAAGCGAGCGCGAAAATTTTTCGATCTGAAAACGCAATTTGATAGACAGTTGTACATTTCTACTTTTAGTATGGAATTAATTTAGTATAGTTGAATAAAAAAAATAGCAAACCGATTTTGATTTGGTCGTCAATATTTTTATTTTTTTCTATTAAACTGTACAATTAATGTTTAAAAAATGAATTCCTCATGCCCGATTTATCTGGAAATGATACCAAGCTCGAGGTGGTCGGTAAATAGACGCAGCAGCATTACTCTGTTGCAACGTTACTGCTGCAGTCGCCATATGTTAGAAAGTTATTGAAAACGCGAGCGAAGCGAGCGCGAAAATTTTTCGATATGAAAACGCAATTTGATAGACAGTTGTACATTTCTACTTTTAGTATGGAAATCAGTCACATCATTTTATCACGAAAATTGACAGTACTGCAGCAGTAACGTTGCAACATAGTAATGCTAATGCAGTCGCCACCCGAATGTCACTTTTATGATAGACAGTTGTACATTTTTACTTTTAGTCCCAACCAGGCGCGAATCCAGGATTTCATACAGAGAAGGGATGGGACGTTATTAGATAGGTACTTTTACACGTATAAAAGTTTCATGTAGGTACCTACTCCACGACGACTGCAATGCTGATGCAGCCTGCGTTTTTTTTGCCTACGGTTTTGGTGTCCCCTAGACGTGGTCCCTAAGCAAGTGCTTATTTTGCCTAAAAGGGTTGATCCGGCACTGCAAATGACAGACGTCAATATTTTTTTTTTCAAAGTACCCACCTTGTATGAATATGGATTTAATATGGGTGCGATATAATTACGATGATGCAGAAAATTAATAATTTTAAATAATTATGCAATTATACGCGTGTTGATAATTATGTGTGTTTATTTTACCACTATGTAACTATGTAAACTCATTTTTAGTTTTCTTTATTAATTAATGTTTACTCAGTTCCCCAAAAGACTGTGCAATGAGGGGCAATTAATTTACTGTCGTTTAATTTTGTTGTATTATTAATTTATTAAATCAACATAATTATTCAATTATTTTTGTTGATATCCGTAGCCCCTGTTCTAAACTTAGTTTTAATTTGGCAAAATCTTTCCTCGGTGGCTTATTCATGTCACAACATATTCAATTCAGCGCCATTTGTTAGTTTACCAGGGTACTCAATAGTGGTAGCACATATTTGAAAAAAGTTTGCCCCTCTTTCCTAAGTAGCGCCATAAGATTCAGGGGCAAACTTAAGTCAATCGAGTTTTGTGGCTACCCCCCCTTTTAGGGGTTGAATTTTTATAGCCTATAACCTGGCCGGGGATTTTCTCGACAGATTAGTAAAGTTTTCATCAAAATCCGTTCAGCCGTTTTCACGTGATGCGCGTTCAAATAAACAGACAAACAGATAAACAGATAAACAGACAAACAGACAAAAATTCTAAAAACTTTTGGAACGTGTTCTGTTATCGATTCTAAGTATCCCCGGCCAACTTTTTTTCAAATATCTTCCATGTACAGACTTTCGACCGTCTTCAGCTTTATTATATGTATAGAAGATAGATAGATGACGAAATATAATGCAAACAATACAGTCATATATTAAATGTAAAAACTTAGTGCTTACCGTGGATGCCTTGTGAGACTTACGGCTAGGCCACCACATTGAGCGACTTGCGACGGCGGCAGCGATAATCGTATTAGGTTGGAGCGAGACATAGCGATCGGACCTTTTGTTCCCACCTATGGTTGTCGCTGCCGCCGTCGCCAGTCGCGTGATGTCGTGGCGTGAATGCTGCCAGCTCTTAGGGTCCCTTATTCCTCCATTTTTAGACCTCCTTGCAGAAGACGGCATTGGGACCTCACAGAGCGGTATATAGTTTCATTGCTGAAAAGGACGAAGGCGTATTTGAGACCAAAACCCAGTAACAATTTTGAAAGATTCATGGTTAGTTTCACTAGACTTATATCGACCGGGATATGAACCGTGATTACCTTTTGTATTGTTTTCGAGCTCCCGATATTTCGACGCAGTTACATGCATCTTGTTCACGGGTAACTCAAAATCGAATCGTGGGTCGAAATATCGGGAGCTCGAAAACAATACAAAAGGTAATCACGGTTCATATCCCGCTCGATATACAAGTCTAGCAAAACCCAGTGGTTTAAGTACCTACAGCTACTTAGCTTTTTTTACTGCCAATGAAAATGCAATGTTGTCAGGATATATAAGTCATTAAATATGAATATGAATTAGATTGGGATTGGATTAAGACAAATAGAATGCAGCCAAAGGATGTAACATTCATGAGACTGCTGGTGGTAAAGTTATGCCAAATTATGCACAAGCTTAATTCAGTGAACACCTCAATCGTTAAATCTATTTTAGTTCGAATATTTGCACAGTTGTTTTTCTCCTAATATTATTAAAATGTACATACCTAATGTACACAATAATCAAATCTTTATAACGAACGACGTACCAAATATAATTATCATAACATTCATAACGTAGAAGGTTGCTAAAGAAATTGCTCGCTGATTTTATGGTAGAAGATAGCTGAGTTTTGGTACTAAAACTAGTATGAACTTAAATTATTTGGTGTACACTTCAATCATATTTTTTTAATTTATTTCAATTTTAATTATTTAATTATGTAGTTATAATCAGGAGATCCATATAGATAGCGACATAAATATTTACTTAAACTTCAACGAGTAGTAGCTGATGATCATAAAAAAACCCTTTTTTACACACAAGACCCATAGTTTGTGTAGGTACTTAGAGATAACATAGATATATATATACCTATGGCAAATGGTATTTTAGTAATTAATTAATCATCTAGGCAAGTAATTGCACCCTTTAGGGTGAACACCACTATTTTACATAAGTTTAAAACGGTTAATGTGATTTTAATTTAAACTAAAGTTCTGTCACCATATTTGACCATCGTTTACCTGTCAATGAAACAAAAACGGCCAACAATCCTAAAAAAACAAAGGTGTCACCTACTTAATGGCGAATTAGTGAGTCGCGTCAAAAGCGATAAACGCCATCTTGGATATCGAGGGCCGTAAAACTCGTGACGGATCGCTACCGGCGGCTCCAATGGGATCACGGCCTTTTAGGGTTCAATATAAGGGTACGGAGAGAAGGAAGAGCGTTTTCACATTGTCCGATCCGATATCGTATATCGGATGACCTTTGGAGACAAACAGCTGCTAGAGAATGCCCTATGGCATCTAGTCTTTTTATGTTAGCATTGACGCTTTCTTTTGATCAACAAACAATAATAAAATGAATAAATAAATATAAAAAGGCACTTTTCTATTTTTTGATTCTTTGTGATCGCATCTGATATCCGTTCATTTAGGGCTGTTTAATGTATAACTGCAGTTTTGAACTATATATTTTCCTCTACATAACCTATATGTCATGGTTAGTCTACAATATCCTAAATTATAAAAAGGCGGGCTCCTGTTGGAGACGGCTCGCACCGGACTCTGGCGGCGCGAGGCGGGCTCCTGCTGGAGACGGCTAGGTCTATGACGCTTTTGGTAAGAATATTGACTCACAGGGCAATTTGAACGCACATCAGTATGATATATATTTAGTACCTGAATTTTATTCTAATAGCCATGTATGAACTCTACTGTTAGTGTTAACAATATCGTTTATAATAGGTTGTTAAATTTCCAAAAAACTCAATCATGTCAAAAATTATCCTTTGACTAGTGAGAAAATTACATATCCTGTGTTTTATACCAATACGGCTATAAATCTAACCATATTCTCTGGTACCTATTGCTTAAAATATGTAATTCATTATCTACCTACGGAACCCTTCAATTTATTCTAATCTTATTCTTCCTTATCAGTTCCCTAAGGTGTGAATGCTTTTTCCGCTGTCCATTTTTTTGCCTCACTTTGTTTTGGAAATTGATATCTAATTGGGATCAACAATAGTTTTTTCTATTCTGTTTTTAATGACTATCGGCTCGATTCGGAAAATGAATTAGATTTCTACTAGACTTCAACAAGTTACGATATGGATAATTTAAAGATATTTGTAAGATAGATATGTCAAATTTGACGTTTCCGCGATTCTGGAGGTCCTCTTGAATGATTTCTAAAAGTTATGACTTAAGGGGCCCACTGATTAACAGTCCGCCGGACGGTATCGGCCTGTCAGTTGTTCGGAACTGTCAAAATTTTGTTCTAACTGACAGGCCGATACCGTCCGGCGGACTGTTAATCAGTGGGCCCCTTTAGATATCCAAGTCACATCTAGTCGATATCTAATGTAGATCTAGTTGATCTCTAAATCGTCTCTAGATCTTGTGATTATCTCGAAATCCGAATAGGCCTGTGTCTTAGTGACATTTGATTCCCACGCGGGTAAAAACAGCAACACTCTTAACTGTCCATCAATGGACCTTATGCCGTTGTAATAAGGTTTACGAACTGTCAGTTAACAGTGTGGGCGATAGAACACTAAGGCCCACTTGCACCGTCCCACTAACCCGGGGTTAAGCAGTTAAACCGTTAACCTAGTGTCAAATTATACTGGTAACCATGGCAACTTCAAGTTTAACCGATTAAACCCGGGATAGTGGAATGGTGCAAGTGGGTCCAAATAATTCCGCATATTCTTTCATACCAATGGAATATTTCATACGAATGAATTCTGAGTTTGTTTGCGGGTCAAACAGATCACTGTGTTATGTCTTTCCTGTAGACATACACAAGAGTTAAGGGCTATAAAGGTTAATTTTCTTATTTAACCGTTATCCACGTGAAAAGGTCCTCCTTTTATTTAGAGAACTATGATAAAATCATTGCTTACATGCCCACAAGCTGTTAACTATTGCCCACAGGAGAGAAAACTAGTGTGTTATCGCGAACAGCACATTTTTCTCTCCTGTGGGCTATAGTTAACAGCTTGTGGGCGTGTAAGCAATGATTTTATCATAGTTCTCTAAATAAAAGGAGGACCTTTTCACGTGGATAAGGGTTAAATAAGAAAATTAACCTTTATAGCCCTTAACTCTTGTGTATGTCTACAGGAAAGACATAACACAGTGATCTGTTTGACCCATTTAATAAAATTCTAAAAACAGGATCTAGATCGACTAAAATGTCGCTCTACGCTCGCTCGATGAATTCGACGATCACGTTTTTTATGTTCCGTTGTACACAGTTTTTCCCTACTTAAGTTAGGCTAGGCCATAAAGACACTTATTTTTAACTCAGTGCAAGATTTTGCCAGTGCCAATCGTGTCGCAAGCAGGTAGAGTCGCAGGCCGTAAACTAGCTTAGCAGGCATTCCCAACAGCTCTATATCTTCCTGGCAATGCAAATATAGGTGAATATTGAAAGACCTGGAGGTTGTGGTGCTAGAATATCCATATTTAATTTGTATTCTTGCTCTCTTTATTTTTTATATACAATAGGTAGGTATAGCCTATATTGTGTCCCACTGCTGGGCACAGACCTCCCCTGTCTTCCGCCACTCGTCACGACTTTGTGCATGCTCGCGTCGGTCGCCGCAAAATATGTCTCGCCATTCGCCTTTTTGGCAGATCACCCGAGGCAGAGGCAGCTCCGCCTCGGGTGATCTGTGGTGGGCACCTCTTTCTATTGCATAAAATTCATATTTCGGTAGGTTTTCTAGAGTGGTGCGTAAGTCAATGATAGCACTATTGACTTGGAAGGACAAGGGTTTATAACAAAAATATGCCTTTGAAAGATACAAAAATATATAAGGCACGTTATAAAAATTATCAACATCTTTCGTACTTCTCGAACTAAATGTTAGTGCCATTTATTTATTATTTTTTAATCAATATCAAGTATAACATACATACATACATCTAATAGTACCTAATATTTTAGTACTACTGCTGAGCTTTACAATAATCTAAGGCACCTCCAGCAACATTAAGTTCTTAGGCGTAAAAACCATAAATATCGTTATAGAAGTCTATACTTACTCCACAATTCAACGGTCCAACTGTAAGCATTATATGCAATTACAGTCGTCATTTATCAAGAGTTATCACCGATTTGAATAATATAATAACCGGTGAGCGAGCCAAATCAATTATGTGGGTTGGTGTGAAATGCGTGTAGTGTGGTGCCGCGCCTGCGGACGCGCGCTTGTAAAACGGACAGGTTTGTGCGCTTGCGCTCGCATCGGCGCGTTCCACACGGGGTGGTTTTATTACTTTCGCTCTTATCTAGTTGACACTTATGATTTAAACGCCTGACTACCGTCTTGTTATAAATTGCGGTGTCCATGCAAGCCGCTGACTAATAGTTTGATTTAATCAGTTGTTTAGGAGTTCCTTAAGTAAATAAATTGCCTGTGATTATTTTCACTTGTAATTGATGTAATCGAGTTTCTAAAATGTCTAACATGTATCACAAGTGACAGATTGACGTAAGTACTAGCTATATTTACTCCCTCGCTAATACTCGTGTCATTAATTAATTTATATTTATTATGAGGAAAAAGATCTATTAACAAACTGTTTACCTACCTGTTATCTATTTATGCATTGATTGCAGTCGGAGGCCAGTCGATATCAAGATCGATTCAATCAAATTCACATCCGAAAATTGACCTTTATATCGGCAACTGTTAGTCTTAAATAAACTACAACTAACAAAATATATTGAACGCTGATTGAAATGAGACATAAATTATTTGTTAATTCGAGATTTAAAATAAAGCGAGCCGGCCTGTATCATCAAATTTTTTAATTTAAAAGAAAATGAGTTAAAGAGAGACCTCTGTTTGTTAAAAGCTGCCGTTGGTGCTCCATATTTATATTTATTTAATTAAACATATAAAATTGTTTGTTTAAACTGTACTTAGTTACTAATTTATTAGTATTTTCGTAATCTTTGCTAATTTTTAAGATTACTTTGCCCTTAAAAATAGCGTGAGGAATTACGAGTTTATACAAAAAGCTTTACTTATTATAACAACTTTTTCATACACAATAAATAAATAAATAATATGGGACAAATAGATCTAACCACACTGTAAGTAGGACTTGTGTTGTTGGGTACTACACGATTGATGTGGGAAAGACAAAGACAAACAGTTGACCGAAAATTAACATTGTTGCCACTTAGACTGTTATCATCGGTTTTAGTTCCCCCACCACGCACTTCGCACATAGCATACAAAGTTTCAACGAACTAGTCGGTACTGTCGGTAGTTTGTGATTCTGTTCCCGCGCCGAAATGTATTAGAGCTCATAAAACCATTTACGGGACGTAACTAGTGAATGTAACTCTAAAGTCAACTAGCTTGACTTTACTACAATACAAATTTTAAAATCAGCACGTTGTCTCACGGTGACGTTCGGATGTCAACTGCAACTGCATTAAGGTGACAGTCCATTTCCAACGACAGCAGCACTACCCATGGTATAATAATATACTCCGCCTGGTACTCTATTCCGAGATTCGCGTATGACCTAACTGACACGGGCCGACGTCATCATGCTGTTTACAGGTTCTCAAACTTTAAAATGCGGGAGAATTTTAACCAACGGTGAAAATTATTTTAACGGCATTAATTTTAAGTTATTCATGTAGAAACATAGTAAAATAAAACAAATCGAATGTATTGAATTAAACTTTATTTATCTATACAAGACAAACGTTTGAAAAACTAATTCACAGTTACACATTAATTACCAAGCTTACGACGTGAAAAGTTTGGAAAACACTGCGACTGCTGACACTGAGCGAGAAGGAAATAACAATTACCACGCGTTCGACAAGGATGACGGTCAAGGCATGAAGTTATCTAGATCCGAATTGTCAAATTTATTTATTTATTTTATTTATTTATTTGAAAACATAATATACAGCATTACAGTCGAGACCAAATCACTGTACACATCAGATTACAGAATACATAATGTATTTACACAATTTAGGAAAATCAGATCACAAATATCACAATCAACTTTCGTCCATCATCTCACAGTACCGCAGACACATCTGACACACAACCATCCATCGACAAATGTGACAGCGCTATCCTGTGCTGCCAGTAATGTAAACAGAATTACCCGAACGTCTGAAATTTCTTTCGTGAATATGAAGATAATGCTAACGAATAATTAAAAATGACGTGTTATTGTAAAATCTAAGATAAAATACATATAAATGAAAATTATAAAATTATAAAGAAATATTTTAACTTATTAACCATAGGTATAATGTACCCATGAAACATGTTATGTTGAAATAAAGTGGCAATGTTATTGTGACGTAGGCCCGTGTCACTCTGGGAATAGAAGACCATGTTTTATTAGACCATGGCACTACCGTTCATTTTACTATGGAAATTGACAATAACACCGACGCGTTCGTACTAGTAGTGCAGCTGCGGTCAGAAATGGAATGTTACCCTTAGGTACTGTGGCGGCGTCGTTGTTGCTGCCGCAGTATCTGTCAATTTCCTTGATAAATCATCAGCTGCAGTTGACATCCGAACGTCAACTTTATTTGGAATCTCTGGAAGTTTGTTTTTGGAATGAAGTCATGTTATTTCAACAATTTAATTTATTTTTTAGGGTCGGCAACGCGCATATAGTAGCAGGCGTTCATAGGCTACAGTGACTGCTTACCATCAGGCGGGCCGCCGTTGTTTGCCACTGACATGGTAAAAAAAGATCTTTTGTGTCATAAATTCTTCAGTGAAGATTTACAGAATTACTATTTTTTAAGTAGAGGAAAACAACACCTATGTACATGCGAGGTAGATACTTCCTGGCTGATAGGTTGTCTCAGTCGATAAGATAGTACTGAAGCATCATTTGACATGTATTTTTGAGGCTACGAGTATCTCATTAGCTGTGATCGCAGCCAGGCATTCAAACACTGGTCGATCGGCTGCCTTTGAACGTCACATATCTCATAGGTATGTTTATACAAAATACGAGTAACTAACATATCACAAGTTATCGTACTGCTTCTCTAATTACTGACTGTAGTCGCGGCCAGGCATTCAAACACTGATCTATCGGCTGCTTTTGAACGTCACATGTTTCATACAGGTATGTTTGTTCAAAACAATAACATAGCACAAGTTATCGTACTGTATCCAGTTACTGACTGTAACCGCGGCCAGGTTTCAAACTCTGATCTATCGACTGCCTTGGAACGTCGCGTATTTCATACATTCCAAGAAATTATACAAAATAATAAAGCAATGTTTATTATCTGTTTTGACGTACAGAGTGAGGTAAAGCAGTGAGTTTAGCACGACATCTATTGTGGGATAATCGGCAATATCACAATCAAAAAGGTATTATGTATTGTAAGTATAACTAGAAGATGTGGACAATGGGTCGATGTATATACATATTTCCACACATATTAATCTGTTTTGATTGCTTTTGAGTGTAATTGCTTAGGTATGACACAAATGTATGCATAGAAAATGTAAGATGCTGTAAGAGTTTATAACCACTTTGCTGACATTAAACAAAATTAGTTTTTTTGGCTGACATTAGTTTAAAAATACAAATACTGTCAAAACTTTAAGTTATCATGTTCCATTTAGACCAGTAAACCACAAAAATCAAATAAACATAAAATCCTTTGCTAACACACTAGTTTTACAAGACAGTATATTAAGGATCTATTTTACATTTACCTATTTTATCAACCTTTTATCTAGAAGGTTCAACGCACAGCGGCTTAGTAAAGGAATTAGGATGTTTTTCAATAGTGTGGTATAAAGGTTCACGGTCAGCGGGACCCATAAACATGTCAACGGCGCGATTGTGCGTCTATGACGGGGTCCTTTGATTCTATTATGAGGGCTAGCATGGCATTCCGTTTAAATCGATTGTATCGACTTGTTCTTTTTGCTGTCATCGAGTTGATTTTTTTGGAAAATTAATTCAACCATATCGCTGTAGGATTTAGTCCTAATTTTAAACCTTGAACCAGGTCTAAAAACTGCTAATAAATTATATGTATGAAATGTTATAATGTTTGGAACCCGTGTTCGACTGGAGAAGAACTTTGTAGACGTAGGTTAATATTTTTTTCTACACCAGCTCTTTTATTTGCCAGTGATGTGTAAATCAACTTCATTAGAAGCACGCTGCGTGGGGCGAGCCGGCGAGCCGGCGCTTGTCTAGATAGGATCATATAAGTAGGTTTGTTATGAATATTCATATAGGTAATATAGGTAGGTAGTAAAACTGTTGTTTTTTTTAATGCTAATTTCTAGTCAAAGATCTACTCAAACCAAATTTATTTCCTCTTGTATAGGTAGGTATTTACTTGGATTTTATTTGTCATGTTAGGACTTTGTTTTGATGCTGTCTTAGAAGCAACATTGTGTGCAACGGTACATAATAAATTAGGTACCTTATAATTCAAGGGCCCAGACTTTGTCTTGTTTAGCCCTTGTTATGTACCTGTTGCACAAAATACTATTTATTGATACAACGGAGCCATAGCGTAAAAATATCTGCGGAAATATTAGGTCCTTACCTATGAAATTGGCGTTTTTGTTCATAGATATAAGTCTGATCCTAGTTTTTTTTTTTTACAAAAGTACATACACAATTACAATAAAACTACAGTGCACTCAATAAACAACGATTTTACATACAATTAATTGTTATTTTTTATTGTTAAGTGTTCAGAATTAAGCCTTGAAAATAGGTCTTTTCATGTGCTGTCGGTTCGAGTATTAAAATTACTTATATTTTTCTAATGGTACCAATTTTCAAGAAATGGAGATATTGAAAACATACCTTAAAGGTGTCAAAAATTACTGGAAAAATTTTGTTTGGTTTGAATTAGCCATCAAAAAAATATCCGCAAAATTAATTGTATGGAAATTCGTGTTTCGTTGAAATTCTCCGTACAAAACGCCAATTTCATAGGTAATGACCTAATATTACAATGTCCATGCTAGCCATACAGCGTTCAGCTCGGGTTGAACGTATAAAAGCCATTTTAGTTTGATTTACGGACTCACGGACTGTAGGGTCCACTTCGAGGTATTCGGTACATTCGGTCCAGACAGGACACTGCTCGTGTAGGTACGTTAAACTGCTTAAATAGTTCTTTTTTAATTGGAAACATACAACTAGTCTTCTTCTTCTTCCTCGCGCTATCCCGGCATTTTGCCACGGCTCATGGGAGCCTGGGGTCCGCTTGACAACTAATCCCAAGAATTGACGTGGGCACTAGTTTTTACGAAAGCGACTGCTATCTGACCTTCCAACCCAGAGGGGAAACTAGGTCTTATTGGGTTTAGTCCGGTTTCCTCACGAACCACGATGTTTTCCTTCACCGAAAAGCAATTGGTACGAGCCGGGGTTTGAACCCGCGACCTCGGATTGAAAGTCGCACGCTCTTACCGCTAGCGCCACCAGCGCTTTTTTTAAACATACAACTAGTAGTAATTATTAGAAAATATCTGTATAGATAGATAGAGATACATGTTTGAACTTGTTTAAACTGGTTTTGATACGACCTTGGCGACCGTCTTGGTGATTGACGCGCATCTCACGCACGACTTTCACCTCATTTCGCATGCACTAACCAGCGTGAGCGATCTTCAGGGTCGTATCAAGATAAGATCAAAACCGTAACAAGTAAATCTGAATCGGCCTCCTTGAGAAAACCAGTCTAAGCTTAGTTTTCAAAATCAAATAAAAATTACATAGGTACCTACATAAATATTGAGTGCCTATGTCTAGTCTATGCCTAGTCTTGTGTTCGGAATAGGTCCCCAAACGGACTCTCTAGAGTACTACCGGTAAATAAATAAAATAAGCGGGTAGCTTACCTACTTATAAGATCCTATTAAAAGTATTAATGCATTTTAATTATATTGGTTAAACTAATACGCGATTGGTTGTGTGGTCTCGAAATGTATGGACCATTGTTTAGAGCACGTGTTTGCATTGTACTCCGTCAGATTTGATCTAAATTAGGCATAGTTATTAATTAGCATTTTCGATTTATTAATAAACGTAAAATATGATCTTGTTTTTATTTCAGTACTTCTGCTTAATGTTAATTATTTGGCCTATATTAGGAAAAAATAACACCTCGGTATCTGTGCTACTTTTGACATTGTGATATTTGAGTCGCCATTGCCAAAATTACATTTTAAAGTAGGTACATATTTGATATTCATACCTTTACCCTCCAGCCAGGGCTACTACAATCGTGCTTACTGCGCAATGACATGGTTCTTGTCACTTTCTGACACCACGCGTTAGTATAAGAGACGAGTTGTATGCTACCTACCCATCGTGTCATGCGCAATAAGTAAGCCACATTTGCAGAATAGTCAAGCACCTCTGTCAGGCGTGGCTCACTCCGCGATTTCGTTGCTTTGCAACAGGTAGCTACAAGTACATCCGTTCCACACCAATTTTGGTGGCTAGCCATAAGCCGCGCGTGGCGCTGTCGCCACCTAGCGGCCATAATTATCTGTCCTGATCGTAACAGACGCGTTTTGTTAGAGAGTGAGTCTTCTGTATAGGGCTTCCAAATACCGGACTTTTTACAATACCGGTATTAATACC